>NC_055661.1:17962700-18269732 GCF_017976325.1 Chelmon rostratus
TTGCATAAGTAATTTCCGTTTCAGGTGAATTATTATAGAAAAGCTCGGTTCATTTGTATTGCAGTTTTTTCTCCTCTTTGCCACTGTAGCTGTCATGTCATTCCTCTCAAAACATGAGCAGTGCTGAACATGCAGGGTTGAAGGAATTGAAGCACATTTTCCTTTTCAGTTTTGATCCGTCAGCATCTCAAGCTAACAGTCAGAGTTGGGTGTGTTAGCTTGTTAATCATGCTGTCCCCCCCCCCCCCCCGGTTTGTTTTTGTTGTGCAGCAGTTCATGGAGCTGGAGCCGGAGATGTTGGCCACTGAGACCATCGTCCCCGTCTACTTTGCCATGGAGGACGATGAGCTGCTGTCCATCTACACCCAAACCCTCACCTCCTCCTCCTCACAGGGCTCCTTATCAGCAGCTGAAGGTAGACAGTTATTCACTCTAGACTGTTTGTCAGCCATGCATAGTTAAGATAAACACAAATGCATTAATGATTTAAAATCTTATAGAGAGATTTTATGTTTTCTGTTGGTTTTCTGCAGTGCTGCTGCATACGGCCACAGCCAACGGCTTCCAGATGGTCACCAGTGGAGCTCAGAGTAAAGCCATCAGTGACTGGGCCATCACCAGTTTAGAGGTGAGAGACTGAACCACAATCTGACGGCAGTTTAAGCACACAGAATCACGTAGCAATATTCACTCACTAGTAAGATTAGAAAGTCTTTCCAAGGTGTTGGTTTTTGCAGATTATGGACTGCAGTATTGCAAACTCAGTGTTCTTATGTATAATATGTGTTTTGTACCAGCAGTTTGTGTACACAGAAATACCCTCAGAAGCACCAGGCGGAGGGTTGCATGATAACATTATAGTAACATTAGGCAGAACAGGGGCTTGGTGGTTAGCACACAGCAGGAATGTCCTGGTTTTACCTCTGTCTCTGTCCTTTCTGTGGAAAATTGTAGTTGGCGAAGTTTTCCTCTGGGTGCTGGATCCAGCTTCCTCCAGGCTGAGTGTTCAATTACCGTTGTGTGTTTTATTAGATAGAAAGTATGTCTTTAATAGGTGATAATCAGTTGATGTTCTGTGTGGATGATGTGAACTGAGGGGCCCCGCTTAGGCTAGTCATGTACTGATCTTAGGCTAAGTATCTGATTTTCAAGAAAAGGAATAACCGGCAGTCTTTGGAAGACCCCAGAGGGCCGTTTCCAGCTTACCGCTGTTCTGACGGCGTTTCCTTTCCTTAATCCTTTAAGATTCTCTGGCTGAGAAAATATTCTTTGTGTTAAAGATTTTAAACTTGTTTGTCAAGTCTGATGTTTGAGAAAAAGATTAAAAGGGAGGCTGGGGTTCTACCTGTTGACAAGGCAAATGTTAACTGGGGCATTGATGACTTGACTTTTTAGGCTTGTTTTGAGGCTTTTTGCCCAGGTGATAAACCAATACTTTACAGAATGTTAGTTACCAAACATTTTGAGTCGGCTTTGCTTAAGAAAAGGCTTTCACAAACGAGCCCCGTCTTCAAAATATCAAGGATCCACTTGTGAGGTGGACGGAGACGGTCCTCTGGTACCTGGAGCAGTGACCTTCAGTGTTGTGCTGTCAGGCTAGGGAAGTGTTGTGTGTTCAGCCTGCATGTGGGTGGGCACAAATCCTGCAACAAAAACAGTTGTATGGACTGAAAGTCTGGAATTTTTTAATCCAGATGGATTTACACACAGTATCTAGCCTGGTGGCCTGGCAGGACTTAAAACTGCTGGGTGCTAAGCTTTTTTCCCTATGCTCTGATGGTCAAATTTGAGTTAAAATTATGGTAATAAGTCTTCCACCCTTAACAAAGAGCTTAATGAGATTAATGTTCAGTGTGATGAGTGTCATTCTTCAGCTGTTTTCATTCAGACTTTCCAAGAATCGATCACTGCAGTATTTCTGTCCCTTTGTCTTTCCCAAGAGTTAGTGAAGGGATTTGGACGACTTTGATCACTGCTTGAAGATCATTTTTAGATCAAACAATTTGAGGCAGAAACGGCGCAAAACAAAGCAGGCGTGAAGTGTTAGTTCAAGACTTTTTCATCTGAGCTTTGTGTTAAAACCAGAAGGAGAAAGTGGTTTAGTCACACTGCAGGGGATTAGGAGACGGAGCGAGGTTTTTCTCGGAGGTCTGTGGTCAGGAGGTCGGCTGTGACTGTAACCCGCTGCAACTCTGCACTGTCACGCTGCCAGCCTCAAGTTTAATACACACAGTGCCGTTGGTTTAGTGGAATATAACATTTTAGATATTCTGGGTTTTTTTATTCTATGTAACTTGCAGGGTTAAGCAGTACTCTTGAAAGTTTTGAAAAGCCATTATGTTTTCAAGGTTAGGAGTATGCTTAAATTTAAATAAGCAATAAGCAAAGGAGGACAATCTGGACCATACAGAAGCCCTCACTACACTTATACAATGCTTAAAGAAGGGAATACAAGTATTCAGGCACCCGGACTCCCAAGATGCTTGATTTTCAACATCTTGAAAATCTTGTTTCATCTGCACAATCACTCCTAAAAAGCAAAAATCATTCCATACTTGAAATCAATTCTGTAAGCTTTACTTTTTGCAGTTGCCTTTGTAGCAACAATTTAGATGTGATGATAAAGGCTTGGAGAAATGTTTGGTGTAGGTGCATGAATTCTGAATCCTGAACTTGCCTAACGGCGCTGTTTTTATTCACCAGGGCCGTCTGGCTGGAGTCGGAGGAGAGGACCTGCCCACTATTGTCATGGTTGCTCACTACGACTCTTTTGGAGTCGCTCCAGTACGTTCACTGCTTCTTCTCTCCTGCAAATAAACCCTGGCTCTTTGAAAACACACAGGAGCTCTAGCAGCTGAAGACACACTTTGTCAGCAAATATCTGTAGAATTTAGTTTAATGTGACGCTTTATTTAGTCACCAAGCTGGACAGTTTGAGCAAAACATTTATACAGTTGTAGCTCATGAAATGACGCAGTCATGCAACACAAGCGAAACGAGAGCTGGCCGGGACGGTGATCTGACTGTGTTTGTGTGTTGTTGTGTGCAGTGGCTGTCGTACGGAGCGGACTCAAACGGTAGTGGAGTGTCCATGTTATTAGAGCTGGCTCGTCTCTTCTCAAAACTTTACACCTACAAGAGGACACACGCGGGGTGAGTAATGATACCAGCGCTCACATTCGGACTGTTTGTGGATCTGTCATGAGCCTCAAATAGCTGCTAAACGCTTTTCATGCATCCTATTATTTTGCATGTTGATGTCAACACCTCAGTGAAGCTCCATGCTGCATGCTCTCTCTATGCATTGTACTGCATATAGGAAATATAGAAGAGCTATTGATGGCTGACCTGAGTGGTTCATCTGAGCACAAGATAAAGTGTATTTGTTACATCTATTGCATTTATTGTCCTTCTTCAAATGCTTTTTGAGAACTACATTGAACATTATCCGTGCACTCTGCTGGCAGGAAGGATCACATCCGATTGTGTTATAACCCTTAAAGGGGTCATTAATATGGTACATGCTCAGTCTTATGCCTTAATGCGCTTCATAGTAGCTGAGCGCATGGACTGCTGACAGCGATTAGTAAAGGAGTAATGGATGTCCCCCAAGTTGTCTGTGCAGGTTTAAAGCCACTACTCATTTGGTTCATCTATTTTAAGATTTCTCAAAAACCCTAATATTCACCAATTCCAACTGTAGTCTGTGTGTCTATACATCCCAGTACCACGTATCCTCCTCCATCATTTTCCCTCAGACGAGTTCCCTTGTAGATTTGACTCATTTGTGAATCATGTTGTGTGTTCAGGTACAACCTGCTGTTCTTCGTGTCTGGTGGGGGGAAGTTTAACTACCAGGGCACCAAGCGTTGGCTGGAGGACAATCTGGACCATACAGGTACTGCTCACTGCTCTACAGTGCTTAAAGAAGGGAATACAAGCATTCATGCAGCTGGACTTGGTTTGATATACCACGATAAACACCAGTGTTTGCATTTGATAACTTTTAAATGTAAAAATTAAGGTCAAGACCATCTCCAAACCATATATGACCATATAACCAGATATCTCCATATGAAATATGAGTGTATATCTCTGTGTGTAAACGTGTCACATGTGACCTTTTTTCTTCCCCTTTTAATATTCTTTAACTTGACTATTAACCTCTCCTTTTTGCCCACACCTTCCTCTCCCTCTCCCCACAGACTCGAGCCTGCTGCAGGACAATGTAGCCTTCGTGTTGTGTCTGGACACTCTGGGGAACGGAGACTCTCTGCACCTCCATGTGTCCAAACCTCCTAAAGAGGGAACCCCTCAGTACGCTCTGCTCAGGGAGCTGGAGATGGTGAGCGCGCCGAGGCTTGATGCACCACCGAGTCACTTAAGTTACTGAATCTGTCAGCACAACAATATGTCAAAACACGCTCTTATTTTGTAGCAGAGGAATAGATCTATGTTAATAATCAGTATAGCAGTATAGAAATATAAATGACTGTGAAATATCAGCCTTATCCCCTGTAACACAACAGCAGTTGCATTTCTTGTCACACTGTGTGCTGCTTCACACTAAGCACAATACTACACTGTTAAACCCAGAGTTTATATGATAGATCATAGGATATAATTTGGGATTATATTCCTGTCCCTCTCATTTCCTCTCAGGTGGTTGCCAGTCAGTACCCGGAGGTCAAGTTCTCCATGGTGCACAAGAAAATCAACCTGGCGGACGACATGCTGGCCTGGGAGCACGAGCGCTTCGGGATCCGCCGGCTGCCGGCCTTCACGTTGTCCCACCTGCCGTCCCACCGCCTGGCACAGCGCTCCAGCATCATGGACGTGCGGTCAGTGTCCCCCTCCTCTCGCCACGGAGCGGGAGAGCCCCCTGCTGGGTGGGTTCATTACTGCAAGTCTCTGAATCACCGAAAGAAAAGAGTTTCCATTGTAGCCGCCGGGTCATTTTCACTCATGTGGTTGGTGTTGTCGTAGACCCATTCTTTTCCACCTCTTCTGAGCCGCTGTGCTCTGTCACATCACGTTCAGTCCCTCTGTACACCTTCCGTGCATAGTTTACACCATTCACAACTATATTTATGCACTTTTGCCAGATGTGGAAGGAGCATGTGAGGTTTTAGATTTGATGCCTCCTGAGTGTGACAGTAACACCTTTGTCTTCTCTTTTTCCATTCCCCTTAACCTTATACTGTTCCTGTAGTTGTCCATCTCCCTGTCTCTGTGTGTGTCAGTCAACCATTGATCTGCTCTGTTACAGTTTCACACTTGACCTGTCAGTTGATTTGATATTTGCTCAGTTTTCCTTTATGCTGAGTTTCAGCCCACCTGTGTAGAAACAGAGGCTCTGTACTCACTTCTCTCCTCTCTCCTTGTTGCTCAGGGTTTCTGCTTCCTGATGCTTCTCACCTTCTCTAACTGTCTGCACACTTGTGTTGTCTGTCTTACAGGCCTCACGTAGATGTGAAGAAACTCAGCAGGAACACCAAAGTGGTAGCAGAGGCGCTGGCCAGGGTCATCTACAACCTCACTGAGAAGGTAAACGCACACATGGAGAAAACGCGTCGACACTAGACGCCGTGTCTGCTTTCAGCTCGTGTTGTGACGTTTTTGTTTTTGTTCTAACCAGGGGGCTCCAGGAGACCTGCAGATTTTCACTGAACAAATGGTGAGTACACAGCTGCTCATAGCCTAGTCCACATCTAGACAGGGATTTTTTTAAAACGTGTTTTGGCCTTCCATCCACACACAAACTGCACTTTAGGTCAATGAAATGGGAAGTGGATCTTTTGGAAAACTCCCTCCATAGAAAGATGTGAAGAAACTCAGTTTTGAGTGTTGACAGGGAAAGTTTTAGGAGTGTGCATGCTCCTTTGTTTACATAAGGCAGATGTGGCCAAAATGTGCTTCTTTTTTACATTTACACATAAACATACAGTCACTCTTTGTATTGAGGAACTCTTCGGGGGTCACTGATACATAATAACACTCCCGTGACCCCGCCGCCAGTGTAGCCGGTTTTGGATGCGATAGTTCCAGACTCCGGTGGTTATTTCGTGAAGCTGGTGTGCTCATGCCGCGCTGTGCGCCTATGTCGTGATACAGTGTCTGTCTCGTTGCGTCAGCAGGTTCAGGAGGAGCAGTTATCAGCGGTGGTGGACTGGCTCACGGCACAGCCCCGAGCCGCTCAGCTGGTGGACAAAGACAGCAGCGTGGTGTCCACTCTAGAGTATCACCTCGGACACTACCTCAAGGATGTCAAGAGACACTACGTCAAAGCTGACAAAAGGTGAAGAAAAGGGTGGAGACGGACAGAGAAGATGAATGCACAGTTTGACATGCAGGAGATTGAACCACTAGTTTTTAGATCAAGTTTGACTGTAACAGCAGCCTGTTTTCTGTCTATCATCATGAATTTTCTTTCTGCTTCCAGAAACAACAGATCTAATATATTCTTTGCAAGTTTTCTTGTCTTGAGGTCAAAGAAACAACTTTTAATGCCCTTGTCTGCAGGGATCCAGAGTTTGTATTCTACGACCAGCTGAAGCAGACTATGAATGCTTACAGGTACGTTTAATGAGCTCCTCTTCCTCCTCTGAGATGCTCCTTTAGGGCCTGCTTTCAGGCAGCTGTTTTTCTCTGGTAGAACAGCGCTGACAGGGCGTTGGGAGCACTGGGCTGAAGCACTTGCGCAGTGAGAGGAAAAAAAACATGATGACCGATGATAGCAATCTTTATACTTTCTAACAACAGCGTGGCGTACTGGTGTAAAACAACACGACCACAAAGCAGGTGGAAATACAGATTTTCTACTTTTTCTGCTTTGTAATGTAAAACGTTACCTTCACCTCACCTGGTTTGGTCTCTCTGCTATGATCATGATAGACATACAATGCTAGAACTAGCTTCTCCTTTTTCTTGGTTACCGGCGAGACGAGTCCCGCCCCATCCAATACACGATTAGTTGCCTGAAAAGGAGTGACAGTGACGACGCCGGCGCCTTTCTGAAAAGTTCAGATATTTTCAACTTGGAGCACTGAATGCAGCATTTTTCCTCTAGGTGGCTGCATGCTGCCGTGCACGCACTCTCCTTATTGGGCACAACTGAAAACAGATGCTGCCCAACAGTTCGTGCCTGCTTTTAATTAGTCCTCAGGTTGCTTCTTTTCAGACTGTGGTTCATACTTGTTAAGATGAAATCACAGAGAAGATGTTTCTCTTTGAAAAATCACTCCTCTCTCTTTATCTCTGCGTCTCACTGTGGTGATTCTCTCCACCTTCCAGAGTGAAGCCTGCTATTTTTGACTTGTTGCTGGCCGTCTGCATTGCAGCCTACTTAGGGATGATGTATCTGGCTATCCAGGTAAGTCACTGTGTTCATGCAGTAATCTGTAGCCCCTTTCAGACATGCACCACCTCATATCTTCATATACATGTGTTGGCAGTGTCACTTGTTTAAAGTGGCTATAACTGATATTTTACAATAAGAATGGATCAAACAACAATGTGAAGGAGGTCGCTCACAGTGAGCAACCTACAGACATATGACCTGATTCTGCACTCAGTTCTACAGAGCTTTACAGCAAGTTTCAGCTAATTATTCAACTGTCTGCTCTGTAAATTTACTCTAACTGCTCTCCTAATGTCATGTTCAGCTGCAGCAGGCAGCTGTTCCAGCTAAAAAAGCTCTAAAACCTACAGCTCCAAACATCAGACAGACACAGCTGCTAAATAATTAAATTAGATAATTAAATGAGCCCTTATGTGCAGTCATTCTTGTGTGCTTAAGTGCACTTTCAGGCCTTATTATTGCATTATAATGAATGCAAAAATCTCTAAGATGTTGCAGGAGAGAGGCGAGGAGGCAAGCATCCATCACCCCTCACGATGATCATTAATTAGCTCTGTAAGTCATCAACAGTGGGTTTATGGTAAATGGCCACATTTATGCAGCACTTTTATCCAAAGGACTTGACAAGATTTCACACATTCTCTAGCTCTCTGGTGGAGGTTGACCTGCCAACACTGTGATCAGCGGTCAACCCGCTCTGCATCCTGCTGAAATCAATCACTGATGCAGCCTGACAGAGAAACTGAAAACAACACTTTGTCCTTTAACTTTGTCATATTAATATTTTGCAACTCAGTGCTCCTTCTCGCTCACCACTGAGCTCTGTGGCCATTTCTGTAACACGCCTGTATGACATTATTCTAACTGAGGCCTGCGTATGAAAGCAAAAACCATCAGTGTTATTGATAGATGAAGCCAACGTTAGTTAGTTGTTTGAAAAAGGCTCGTGAGTGAGCAGATGTTTTGTGGGTCTCTCTTGTCTGGAAACATGAAATGAACACCGTCTCCTGTCCTTTTTTTACAGAACTTCGGAGTCCTTTACAGCGTTGTCCGCAGAATCACCCAACCCAAGACGAAGGCCCATTAAGGCGCAGAACACCATGTTTTGTTTTTTTCCCAGACCCCACCCTTTTCCTCAAATCAAGAAACTTTAGCCAGTAAGAACACAGAGGCTGGGCTGAGCTGCTGTTCTCGTGAAGGTTTTCAAACCAGCAGAATCACTTCCATTCCCTTCACCCTGATCCACAAACTAAGATGTCAGAACATGTCCTGCTGCCAACTTAATCCATTTGGTCTGACGGGCCAGAATAATCAGGAATCATTTTTCACCCTCCCTGTCTTCATGAACGCAGAAGTCTCTTCATTCATTTCTGATAATCATTTGTGTCATCATTGTTTGACTCATGTGATGAATGTGAAACATCTGTCCACGCCTCTGAGATCTAGATGAGATTGAGAGTTTGTGATGTTGCTGTACCGCTGATCGCTCTTCATCCCCCCTCTCAGTATACCGTGTGAGTGATCGTTCCGCCAAACCGACGTCGTGTGTCGTCTCAGGCAGCTACAGGGAGAAACTGACCACACAGAGTTTAGCCCAGACTTTCTTTTGTTGAGAGATGTGTTCACCAACCTTCCTTTTAAAGGATAGGGGCGCATTTTTTTCAGTCTGCCTTAATACAATACTCACATTCCCACTAAAAGGAGTCATCAGTCGCTGTCGTCATCTTTCTGTACTGGCAAAAACACCTTCTGATTGTTAGCTGAAGAGACATTAACGAGAACATCAGAAGATACCCACTTGGCTCTGATGCATTATTTTAGCTTCAGGTGACATACAGAACTGAGTTTGTCTTCCACATGCTCAGGGCTGCAAGTAAATTTTATTTTCATGCTTGTTTTTTGATTAATCGATTGATCGCTTAGTCTATGTACTGCTAAATCACTTGCATTCAAATTGCATTTTTCTGGCCTTAACACACAACAATGTAAAACCTAGTAAGGCTACAATAAAAACAGCAAATGTTTGGCATTTGTGCTTGGCAAATGACTTTTTGATCATCAAAATATTTGCCAATTGAAAATTGACTTTTAATCGGCATTTCAGCCCTGCATTTCTTACAGTGTAGTTGAGCCAGTATGGAAACGAAGAGCAATCGCGGTCATCAATAATCTTCAGTGAGCGTGTGAGTATTGTGACGGGACCGACTTGAAAACGATTCTGAACTTATCCTTTAAAAGCCCAGTGAAAATGACTCCTAACACAAATGTCCTTCACAGATGAGTTGTCTGAGTAAAATGTGAAGTAGTGTTTAGAAGATCCTGACTCCATTGCCTTGGTAGTGAATTTATTAAGATAAACAGTTGAAAAAAAAAACAACATCCTTGCCAAATAATTACGTATGTCTTAATCTTCCCCTTTCTCCCCATTTAATATATAATTCTAGCAGATTTAACCTTTTTCCCTTCTTCTTGTGTCACATTTTTGTGTAGTCAAGGTTCGTCTCCTGTTGCTGTGAAACCTGGTGTGTCTTATTTTTACCGCTCGTCTTTTTTTTTCTTTTTCTTTCTTTCAAATCACGAGTTGATTTTGCTGGTGAAGTACACTCATCTGAAAGCTTATCTGGAAAAAAAGGTCACATGCAACAAACATGTTTTTTCTCTGTCTAATCAGAGCACATGTGTGTTAAGTGTGTAAGAGTACAATGTGCAACACTACATGACAAGATAAAAGTCCCCCCTTTACTCCTTTTTATCAGTAGAAAACATGTTGTGCTGAATTTGACCTTTTGCTGACTGCACCAATAATGTGATTTGACTTAATCAGACATTTTTAAAGCCTTGTTAAGAGTTTGGTCGAGCCAGCGCTGCAGTGTTAATACGCTGGATGTCTTAAAATGGGCAATAACACAAAGGGTGTTGGATGAAAGGGGCAGAATATCTTAAACACACCTTGAATATGAATTTCAGGAGACATCGGGGTGTGTAAAATGAACACTGCAGTGTTTCCTTGACATCTCTTTGGCCTGGTCTTGCCTTGTTGTGGGTGAATGGTGTTTATTTGCTGTTTTGTATTTTCAATGTGTTACTGCATGACCTGTGCCCCCCCACCCGTGAGGAAAATACTGTGTGGTACATACAAATTTTTAATTTATTGAAGCAGTTAGTTTTCATTTGTGCACTGAAATGAACTCTCCTCTGGTCTGAACTCTGTTTCACCTCATCCACAACACTTGATCCTTGCAATGAAAATGATATCAGTTGTGATTAAAAAAATAAATAAATTTATTAAAAGAAACCACGAGGAGCGCGTCCTTTGTTTACTGACATGTTTTATTTTATGGGAAAAAAATGAAACGATAACATTGGCTGAATGGTATTAAAATTGCATTACAAAAGAGCAAAGTACGTGTCTTTATCAAGTGGTCAAATTCATTTTGAAAAAAGGGGCAATTTGTACCGCTTACGGCATGTATGGTCCAAAAAACATGTAGCATTAAAATACACTTTCAGATAAGAAGAGCTTGTCACTGATTCTTCCCGGAAAGTCATAAAAATTCCCTAATTTTCCCTTCGCTTTTCTAATTTTGATCTACTAATGAACAATAAAAATAATACTAATAAATTACAGTGCAATTTATAAGAAATACCTGCAGGGCTTTTCTGCCCGTCGTTCCCTACTAGCTCTGCTCTGCTCCCTCATATCTTGGGTGGACATTTTGGCACAATCAAACCATTCGTGAAGATACTTTGTGTCATGATGGAGTGAAGCCTGCGACCCAGTTCAGGCAGAAAACTCGCACATCATATTCGGTACAAAACATCCCACGCGGCCTTTCAAGTACCGTCAGTGCTGCTGATTTCCTGCTCATTTTATCGTCACTCCCTGATCTTTGTGTTGATGTGAATGCAAGCAAACGAAACACGTCCTTCACTGTACTCACTGCAACACTAATCCAGTGAAATTTTTCTTCTTTTATCGTCGCTCTCTAAATTTCTATCGAGATGCATGGGAGTGAGGAGTGACCAGGTCAAACATCGAATTTGTCTGCAATAAGGCAACCATTTACTGATTAGTTTGCAAACACGGCTCATTTAATCGTCACTCCTTTAATTTCTTTGTGCTGATTAAGTACACGATCACAGTCTAGACACCAAATATATACTCCACTCACTACAACCCAACTCTACTGGAAACTGTGTAATAAGGCGGCCCCATCAGCGCTGCTGCAAACACTGTCTCACCATCTTATCATCACTCCCTCTACGTGCTGATCTCACTGTATGCGAATGGGGAGTGGCGAGGTCTGAGCCGAGACGTCGAGCATCAAGTCTGTACGTTCGCATACTTCTGTTCCGTATGAGCAGTCTGACTGAACTGAGCTTCACATGCAACCTGTTTCCAACAGCTTCAACCAAATATGGCCAATGTTGGATCGAATCAGCCAAGTCCATACAGAAAGAAAAATAAACCGTCAGTCTTCAAATGTTTTTTCCTTCAATTCCGGATATTTGTCCCTTCTGGGCAGTAGTTAGGGGTGGGCGACATGGATAAAATCCTCCAGATGGTACTGATATACGTGGTGGTATAATACATTTTCTGAAAAATCACCAGGGTTGAGTGTTATCTAGTGCACACCTGGTAGCTGCTGCAGCTGTTGGATAATCCATCAAAGTATATACACCTAAGAAGACAAAGCACTTTGGATGCAAAACTATAAAATCCAATATTGCCATTAAACAGCTCATTGACTTACAACGCTGCCCACAAAGGCCTCACACACCCAGAGATGTTTAAAGGATGCACACCACAGTATAAACAGTACAGCTGATTTCTATCCATTTCGCCATATCGCCCGCCCCTGGTAGCAGTTACTCACTCACACATCACATCGCAGGACGGTCTGCAGCATGACACAATGGGAGAGTGACGGAAAGACTGAGGGTGCACTTCTGCACACAGTACCATACCAGACTCGAGGGAAGACTCACACCTAATCCAGATCACAGGTCTTTGGGGGTTCACTGCAAACTTCCCTTCCCTGTCATCATATAACAGAAATATCAGCAAACTATGGATATTCTAGTCTCACAGTTGAGCAGGGAGGACCTTGGAGGTCACTTCCTGCCACATCAGCATGCTAGTAAAATCAGTCAGCCACAGGACTCTGAACGTGTTTGTAACGTGTTTGATAAGCCGTGTTACTTACAGTACAGATGAAATGACAACAATAAAACGAGTGTGAGCCAGCATTCAGATTCAAAGGAAGAGATCTGAGACCAAATTCAGATGTGGATGAAGAAAACGACTCTCTCTGGTCCCTGGAAACATCTGATCTGAGCAGACTGTCACCGACTCATACACAGCAGAAAAAAAAATAAAACAACACAACTGGAATACCAACAGTGCTCTCTGAGGAAAAAAAAAACAGCAGCAATTCCAAAAAAACAAACAAACAAAAACAAATCAACAACAATAACCTGAACTACAGCAATAATAGTGATAGTTTAAAGTAAAATTAAAAGTTAGTTTCTTCCCCCAAGTGTCGACAAGGGCATTGTGGAAGACAAACAGATAAATTAAAACAGACAGACGCTTCTTCTACGGACAGACGACATCTGCGGCCTGCTCCAGCAGCACAAGCATGCTGTTCATCCAAACAAGAGCTTGAATTTGATCGAGACGGTCGGAAGAATAGAAACATCCCTTATTTTTGACAGGTGCAGCAGCGGCTTCCACTAACACACACGGTAAACCAGCGGGATCCAGCGAAACCGCCGGAGAGAAACAGGTCCCTTTCACTGTAGTTTAATTTCACGGGTTTGAATTACAGATGACATCAATAATCGTCCCATATGTGGGATTTTTGGGATGTGACGGACTTTAATCTCATCCCTTTCCAATTCCGAATGTGTGTCTCGAGCTCTAAATTAGCCGCATGAAGGTTTATCGCACTGGTTTGTACGTGTTTGTTATCATTGTGTGTGTTCAGTGGTTCCGGCTGCTTCAAAAAACATCACTTTTAGGACATTAATAAAGACATTATGATTACATAGTGAGAGGATTTTTTTCTTCATTGTTTGTTTGTAAGACAATTTCATAGCATATCTCCAAAATCATTCGATGTCATGCATTCCTGAATACCATAATGTGTGCATATATAATGTTTTTATCATACTGATTTTTATCTTTACACAAGTTCTGGGCTATTGTCCCAATTATCTGTGAACCCGATGGCCGCCACCACCCATGAACTGGTTATAAATGTTATTCAAATTCACATCGTTTTAACAAATTAAAATCATGATGATAGGATGGTAGTGAAACCCAGTCAATCAATTCTAGCCATTTGCTGTCATTAAACCAGCAGTCAGCTTGTATGCCTTCATGTCAGTGCAGCAACAGATGCTTTGCAACACAAAGACAATTAAAAATAATAATAAAAAAAAAACATTTTCTATACAAGAATGCCAAGTGAGTATTCCCAAACCGGTTGATCATCAGTATAAGAGATAAAAAGATAAATGAAATTGGAGGAGGTGAAATGTTGTGAAAAGAAGGATTTTGAGTTTAAAAGATTCAGCTACATCCATACTCTCCACATCCTGAAATACCTAACACACATACCGACACAACCAATGCGGGTTTTCAACTCCAACTAATGGACGCAGGGGAGGGGGAGGGGGGGGGGGGCTGTGTGGTCGCCACCGCTGACTTGTGCAATGATATGAAAATCAATACATGTGGTGAAACAGCACCAGACAGTGCAGGCAGGCTCTCGTGCCTGAGAACTACAATACTGAAAACATCAACGCAGTGTTTCCCGTCTCAATGTTTTTTTTTTTTTCGTTTTTTTTTTTTAGTCTTTTCTCTTCATGTCTGGAGTCAGAGAGGATGGACGGAAGATGAAGAGAGTAAAGCGGAGAGGAATTCATAAGGAGGAGAACACATTTCACTGACGGCAAACACAGCTCACCCTTATTGTCTACCAGGTTGCTAAAGGTTACTGCAGGTCTAAATGTCTACAGAACCACTACAGGCCTAAACCTTGTCCTTGTCTGGGTGCTGCAGCGCTATTCAGGGTGTCGGCGGTGTTCACGACACCCTGCACTGCTGCGCGTGACAATCACAGTCCAACTCTCACTCAAACTGGTTTGTTTCTACTGAATCTATCATGTAAAGTTAGCAACAGTAAGACAAAAAGTCACCTGAAATAACATTCACAGTGCTCTAATAAAAACAAAACTGAAAACAAAATGACAGTGATGAAATGAAAAGTTCTAGAACAAATAAAAAGAGTAAAAACACCTCACGGCCTAACTTGCTTATTTCCTTCCTGTTTCTTTTTGTGACACTCTTCCGTTCAGCCACGTTTTTGAGCGTGAGCTGTCCAAGGAGGGCATCTTGTCTTGCTTGTACTCGTAGCCTAGTGCCAGGTGGTGGCGACAGAGAGCCTGTTATAAATGCTTGTCCTTGGTGATCCCATTCTGCACGTGCTTCCTGCAAAGACAGACGACACAGAGTCAGGGTACTGAGAGTGGAGGCGTCTCGGACCGGACGGGAACGGGAAGGAGTGAATAAGCTTGTCAGGTAAAGTGATCAGCAGATGTGAAGGTTTAGCAGGCAAAGAGGATATCAGCAGAGTTCAAGGCCAGGCAGATAAGGAGTGCCACATAATCACATCTCCATATGGTCTCACGCTCTTTGATCCTATCTACTTGTGAGGGCCACTAGTTACACAAGCCCAGGGGGAGACCTGCTCTTTCTGCATCTACCAGTGCCTTCAGAAGTACAGAAAAGGCCATTAACCTGCTTGAGTTATCAAATCTTACACGGCGAATATTTTTAACTAACTGAGAAGCAATTGAGCAGTTTCAGGGTCATCCAGAGTGTCAGTGGTCAAAGGCTACTGTGCTAATCAGCAGCAGATGATAGAGGTGCACATGACAGTCAGGCAGGAGGTTAAAGGCAGCTCCTCAAATAAAGACAGATGAACCCATAACTTCAGATAAAGGCACAAACACCTTGGTTTTAGTCAAGTTAGCAATTTTCTTGCTCAAAGCTCACTATTGCAAAGTGCTGAGTACTCATTAACACATTACAGGAGACCACTACTACATAATACAACGGCTTCTTCTCTGTGTGTAAATGTTCAGTGCATTCAGCATATTTGACTTTTTGTAAGGCCTGTGTTTATTATTGGTAGGTATACAGAGACTCCGCTAGCAAGTTTAATTATTTCATTATGTTATATTATTAGAAATTGTGTTATTGTGAGACATCTTTATAAGCCAAGCTAGTGGCTAATATTATTCCTATCAGCCTCAGCTGGACTATTTGTCCAGTGCTAATTAGCGAATGTTAGCATGCTAGCATGCTAAACTGAGAAGGTAAACTTTATACCAGCTAAATATCAGCATGTTGGCATTGTCACTGTGAACATGTTAGCTAATGTTAGCATTTAGCTCAAAGCGCCGCTGTGGCAACCTTCAACCTCCAGTTCCGCTAATTTAGAATACTGAGAATAGTTATAATGTACTTGGCTTTGTGTTAACATGTAGTTTCTCAGATATTTTAAATCAGTGTTTATTTATGGAGCGTTTATTTTGGTAAAACCCAGATCTTTGTCTTGTGGTACTGGGTCAGCCGTTAGTATTAGAATTTAACACCCGTGTAAACTGTCACACTGCACCAGGCCTACTCTCATCTTAAAACCAATGATTTATTGATGTGGAAATTCTACAAATAGCTCCTTAAACTGCTGGTTCGGTTTCCTGCCAAACCTGCTGCTGCTGAAAACGAACTCAGCATTTACTGTGAAAATCGGCCAGCAGTTGGCTGGTGGTATTTTTCCACCCTGAGCTGAGGTCTCTCCGTCAGATTAAACAAATGACAGGCTCTGTTGGTGCAGCTCACCCCTGGGCAGAGATGTGATGTCCAGCACCATCATCGCTGTTTTCTGCCTGAGGGTCTCTGAGCAGGCCCGCTGCCGCATTGCTGCCGTCCTCGTCCTCATACTCCCTGACGTCGTTCACCTCCTTCACCTTTAGCACCTTCACTACGAAAGCCACGATAAACTACGCAGAGCAGGGGAGGAAAACAGGAAACACAAAGAAATCAGATTGTGTCAATGTTGTGGCAGATTCTGTGAAGATGAACAAACATTAATCACAAATGATTTGTGTGTTTAAATGAAAAAAAAGCCCTCACCAGGAACCAGTAGATATTCATGAGCAGCAGCGCCAAGAGAAGAGCGTTGAAGAAGAAGTAGAAGGGGATGCTGGGGACAAACTGGAAGCTGGACACACATGTGGCATACAGCACTTTGAGGGGGAACCAGTAGAGACGGAACCAGAACCTGAGAGAGATGGAGACAGAAATACAGATGTCTTCACGAGTGGATAGTGAATAGGAACCAGACAAAAAAAAAGCTGCGTGGAGTACAAAAACTGACAAAGACGGAAAATTAGTCCAAGTGTGCGTATCCTCGTGTTTGCTGAGTCTCACCAAGTGATGCTAAAGCTGACAGAGCCCATGTTGGACAGCACGTCGTTGAGCAGGTGATAGCCTCCTCCTCTGGACTTCAGGTAGATGTTGAGCTTGGAGAACTCCAGCTGGATGTCACTGATGTCGTGGAGGAACAACACCAGAATCCCTACGTTGTGGTACCTGAGGGGCAGGGAACATACATGTACCGTAAAACTGTCATTTTAAATAGCATACTGTCAGTCAATACAGTCTGCAAAAGAAATATTAAATGTGATGCAGAAGGAATGTTTCCATCAACTGTGGCTCCTAATTCTCCTCTTTTCTGTAAGATCACTATATTTTGAGGCAGAAAGCTGAAATCCTCATGAGCACACTCTGCACTGTATCATACTGGCAGGGGCGCACATAACTTTTTTTAGTCAGGTATTCAGGTGAGCACCAGGAAATGGTGTTTGGTACTCACTCCATACCTACCATAGTCTTAATGTCTTAATGAACGTAATCTTTCTCGCTGTCCTCACCTCTGACAGGTGAACGTGCATCAGGGCTCAGAGACGAGCATTTGACAGACTAGATCTGTGCCTGTTTTTATTGTTGACATGTGAGAATCCCCTCTCACATGCTGCCCTGCTCAAAGGCAGTGTAAGACACAACTAGACCCCATCAGCATGAGAAGCAGTGTCTGTCCTGTGGCCCTCCCCATCAAGTATAAGTCTGAACTGTCCAATGGCCACCATGAGCACATCTTCACATTCTCCAATGGCTGGGTTCAAAATGTCGAGCGCGTTGGCCAGAAAACACTGAAAACTCTCTGAGCGGATGTGCAGCAGGTCACTGTTATCAAGTTGCATTTGAATGGTTGGCAATGGTCTTGATGTTTTCAATCTGTCTGGGATGTGTTTTGGGTGCCATTCATTAGTGCCTGGCTTTGAAAGCGTGTTAATGGAGTACAATGACCAGATTGTAGTTCATCTCACATGTGACTCATGTGTCTCATGATCGTACAATCGGGACTGAATGGTGGGACATGTCTAGATCTGTCTAGAACATCTTGACAGAACACTCCAAATCCTATGAGGGTCAAACTCAGATCTTTTGAGACTTAACAGACACAACATTAAATCAGAAAAAAGTACCTGAAGGCGTAGGAGAAGATAATGAGTGCCAGTGTGATGATGTGGTGCACCACCATGACAGCTGAGTCCTTCCTCCATGCGTCCATGTAGACTGTAGCATAGATGGAGTGGCCGTAGAAGCTGCCCTGGATCAGATAGGCTATGGCGATGTCTGTAGGCACTGACATACCCCTCTTCCAGTCTGGACAAACGGGCAGGAAATGTGTGGAGAGGTTATAACCAGACACTGAGAGCACATCAAGGGTGTCAGCTTTTAGCTTGAAATTAACTCACAAACTTGATTCAACAACTCATGATCTGTCAGACAGTGGAGAGTAGATACAGCCTTACTTTTTCTTTCATTATCAGAGGTTATGTTTTCATTCATGTTCCTTTGTCTGTCTGTGTGTTTGTTCAGGATACATCAAAACTTAATTAGGAGATTTAAGTTGAAATCATGGTGAAATGTTTAGCAAGACAGCTGCTGGTTTTTGGTGATACAATTAGACTATGTGTCTATCGATTAAGCACATTATAATATTTTTCCATCAATTCTCTCACAAGATGACATCTGAAAGTTGAACTTTGCAGGAAAAATGTTCACCAAAGGTGGTCTACGAAACCTGTTGATGAGCCTGAGCCTGTTAGAGCGATGGCAATTTCACATAAACAATAAAAACCACATTTGATGACATTCTGTCTACAGGTGGCACTACAGCAACGTGACACATTTTAATAGCCATAACTCAGTGAAACCGCCGTGCAGTGTTACTCTCTTAAAACTGTACACAAGTCATCCATGCCCAGTCTTTGTGCATTTCCAAAACTATGGCTGCCATCAGCCAATCACCATAATTTGCTTTCAATATACTCATTTTTTTGATACAGATCTGAAACCAGATGCAGATTAAAAATTAAACACTTTATATAGATTTAAAGCAATGTGCAGAATGAGGTGCGGTACGCGCTCCCTGAGAGGTCTGGTCTCATGTATTGTAATTATACTATCTTTCTTCTTGCTGTTTGTTTTCTTGCTGTTTGTAGTTGCGCATCTCAGCCTGTTGCTCAGATGATAAAAAAGAGGGAGGTGACTGCATCGCAACTATCACAGAGCTGGAAACAGCCATGCCAACAGACCTACTCTCTCCAGGCTCACTGCTTATCAGTGCAAGCTCAAGTGAAGAAGGCCGTTGTCTGTCAGCACATGTTAAGACAACATGAATTTCAGTTTACAAATGACTAGGCCAGAAGGTCACCTTAGTGATTATATGGTTAATCATATAATCGTTGAGGTGAATAAAGCTGCATTAAACTGATGCAATTAAAAACCAAATTAAGGAATGAAAAGATTACATGTTTAATGTGCCAATTATTTCATCTCATTAATCAGTTTTAATGATGAATTAGTAAGTTCTTTGTCAGAAGTACTCAGTGTTGATACAGCAGGATCATTGTTATATACACACATTTAGCCACAAAGACAGTACAACAAATCTCCATATCCTGAACTGAGGGGATACCAGATGTAAAGGGTCAGCTGGGGTAGTTAGTACGGGGAGGAGGCTGGAGGAATCAGGTTTAGCCTCAGGAGAACTAGAGACGGTTTCGAAAGCACTGCAGGAAAAACTCGCCAAGTGTGTTGAGGCTGCTAGGCTAGCTCATGTCTCAGAAACCTATCAGATGTTGGACGGAAACTTTCTCCTCCGATGTTTGAGTAAGGTTTGTCTCCAGTGGGATGGGGTTACGTTGGGGCCTAGTGTAATGTTTATTGATTGGTCCTTCCGTCATTAAACATTGAGAAGAAGGCTGCGAGATGGATCACAACAGAAGAGCTGCCAAGGGGAGGCATGGGAGCTGGAAACCGAAGCTTTTTTCCCTCTTTTTTTATCCAGAATACAGACACTGCCCCTCTTCACTCCTGCCACTGTGTTACTTAGATTTCTCCTGATTTTCCGAATTTTCACCTCCTCTTTTTAGCTTCACATCTCTGACTCCTGCTCTCGCTCCTTCTCTCACAGTCCAGCCACATTACACTGCCCCTGTAAACATCTCAGGCTGACAGCTATTAGAGGTGACGCAGCTATTAAAGATGAACCTGGCACTGTCAACCTCCACTAAGAGCGCTGGAGTCGGACTGGAGCCTTGACACCTCCGTGTCTGATGGAAGAGGCAGAGAGACTATAAAAGACATATCTGGATTATCTGGATCTGGAAGTTGAATCCCCATAACACATCTATCCTCCATTAGTGATACAGTGATAATCATCATACCATTTCTCTGCCATGACTATTCTCCATTAGGTACAATTATGCAACTCATTTCTTTTAAATGTTGGTGCACCAAGCTGCAAATCCTGTATGCACTCCCATGAACAGAATATCTCTCTATTTGAATACTCAAAGTGGCATTTTACCCCCACAGAGTCTCTACAGGATAAGGTCATGCTGACTGCTGTTTCATTAGATTAAAAAGACTTCAGCTCCTTATCTACACAGAGAGGTGAAAAAGTGACTCATTTACAGTCCTAGTAAGCAAACTTTTTATGAGGTCAACATTTATCTAATATAGACTGGCTTCACTGAAAAGAGTTCAAGGAGTAAATTCAATTCAGGACATATTATTTAAACCACTATATGGCTATGTAGGACATTAAGTTATTAAAGGATAACTTTCGTTTTTTACAACCTGGACCTTATTTCTAGCATTAAATACGACCATTTACTCACCCAGACAACTTTGGTGGCATTTGGAGTCGTTTTGAGAGAAATTAGCCCCAGAGGAGCGGCTCCTATATCCGTATAATGCGAGTACTCGGGGCATCCATGCGCAGCCTCTATATAACGCATAATCTGCGGAAACGCATTCATATTCCAATATTTTGTTATGATATGCTGGTGCTATTCCCCTCTGAGCCGGCAGTCGCCTAGTTTAGCTGTAGTTTGGCACAGCTATGGTTCGTTATTGCGTATTCATAGCCGACCGCTGCAGAGTTAGCCGTGTTGTGGCTGGCTGCTCGCAGCGCGCGGCGTTCGGTAATGACATCATCCACGTCAGAGGTAGTTTCCTAGAGACGCCGGATGTTGATAACATGCCACCACAGGCTCAGAGGTGAATAACACCAGCATATTATAACGAAATATTGGAATATGAACGAGTTTCACCGCAGATTATGCGTTATATAGAGGCTGTGCATGGATGCCCCGATTACTCGCATTATACGGATATACGCGCCGCCCCACTGGGGCTAATTTCTTCAAAACGACTCCAGATGCCACCAAAGTTGTCTGGGTGAGTAAATGGTCGTATTTAATGCTAGAAATAAGGTCCAGGTTGTAAAAAACTAAAGTTATCTTTTAGGGCTTAGGTTATTAAGATCATAACTCGTGTACAATAACTTCCTTACTTACTATCAAAAAGCAGTAATTAGGAGGTTACTGAGGAAAAGCTTTTGGCCAAGTAGTTGTAGAATATGGTCATGCAGAATAAGGCATTAATAAGTGCTCTATAATGACTAAGATGGCCAATATGCTACTAATACACATGCTAATAAGCAACTAGTTAATGGTGAATATGTGTACCTTAATACAAAGTGTTACGAAATGAATTATAATGTGTTGACAATGTTGTGTATCTTACTGTAAAAGACAGAGGGCGGGTCATGGAAAAAGGAGTAGGAAGTAAAGAAGAGCAGATAGGTGCTGTATGACCACGACATGGTGTAGAAGACCAGCTTCCACGCGCTCTCCGGCATCTTGGCAGCATCTTTGGGCATCAGCCTCCACCACTGTGCTAGAGGCTGCAGGGACAGAGCAGAGAGAGGAACCACAGTCAGAGAGAGGAAGTGTGAGGAAGCCTCACTCAGAGTGAGTTTAGCTTGTTTCTTCAAGCACGCCGCATGGTGAGCTGCTGGGAGGCCTACGGACACAATAGCTGATTAATTTAGATGGTGTTCTTTTACAGAGGGCTCTCAATTCAAGATGTGTGGTGAAGCAAACAACTCTGTTAATGCATTGCTGTGGCTTCTGAGATGAAATCATTCAATTGCTTTTGTTTAATTGTAAATAATCCTTTATGGTGTTCCATTATGCTAAGGCTGAGAAAAAAAAAAACTCAAATACTATAGCTTTTTCATAAAAACCACATCTTACAAGAGAAAGAATGAGCAGGGACATTTAGTGAGATTTTTTTTGGCCAGTTGGACCACAGATGTATTTTTTTAGGGACTGTTGCAACAGCTCTAGGCACATTTTTCTGAACTAATAAACACTGACTGCAGCAAACAAATGGGCGTAAATGGAAGTTAGAATGCTATTTAGAATAAAGACAACAAGAGGATTGTATCTTCATATACCATGCTTATATCACACATCATTCAAGACACACAGTAAACTAACCAAAACTGCTAGCTGGCAGTATTTAAAAAGCTGACCATGGTAAAAAGAAAAAACAAAACAAAACAAAACATTACACACAAAATTACATTGTTAATGAAGTTCAAACCAAAAAGTTTATATTTTACAGAAGAGCAGCTAAGTTAAGTCTATAGTTTGGAGAATATCAACATCTTGTACACTTTGGAGGCATTTAATCATACATTTCATATAACTGTTTATCCATTTACATAATGATTTATATTGAGATGTCGATAAAAAGTGTAAGATGAACCACTGTTGGCCTGTTGCCACTGCTTCTGACAGATTACAGATACAGAGACTGTTGCAGATACATGGAAGTATCTAACCCAAACAACACTGAAACCAGCGCTCCCTTCCTCTCTGTATGGCGTTCTCTTCTTGACACACACGTGCACGCCATCACTAAGCTACAGTACATTACAAGCATGTGACTGTCTTCCCACAGATACTCTTTCACAAGTCTGTTTATGGTTTGCTATGCAAGCAGAAACAGAGGAAGTCAGGAAGAAAGCTTCTCATGTCCTGATGCAGCCTGATAACATGACACCGCCCACTCACTGATGGGGCCATGCTATCTTCCTCTGTCCCCCTCCCTAATCTCACTGTCTCTTCTCTCTCCATGTCACTTTTTCCTCAGTCTCCATCTCTGTCTCTGAATTCTAATCATTCAGTTTAAAGAAATCAAGGGAATCTATGGAAGCCCTGAGAGGCAAGTGAGAGAAAAATTGTGGTCATTCACTTTCGATGTCTGATGTAAATTTTCTCTCCTGTGTTTATGACTTAGGAACAAGTGAAACAGAAAGGTTTTAATATTTTCTAGTTCCGTAATTTTTCTTTTGCCTCTGTGAAAACAGGTGAAAATGATAAAAACTATTGTCAGGTTAGTCTTTGGTTTTTCATCAGGATCATTTTCAAAGTCCTGTTTTTGTAAGATTCACGTCAGACAAAAGAGGCTGGAGTGCACCACACGTGAAAAAAGTCTGCCTTCAGGACTTTATAACCTTTCTAACCCACTGTCACTCTGGCTTAACCCAAACCTCGAGCTTTTCCTAAACCTAACCAAGCAGTTTTGTTGCCTAAAACCAACCAAACTGCGGCTGAAGACTGAAAATTATGTTATTTAAAAACAGAAAATAATAAGTCAACTAAGTGTAAAAAATAATGCATTTTTGCTAAAAAGCTAACAAACACAAGAGAAAAAAAATAGATCAGATTTAAAAAATGGATCGCCTGAATTTTTTTTCTCACTTGGCTTCTGTAAAATGCTGAGGATGTGACACTGACAATCAATTTGCAACACAGGAAAACGTGTACAAGGAAACATGGAGGTACGATGACAAGCAGAGCAACAGGTAAAATAGGCAAGACGGGTACACATCAGTTAGGCAGTAAGACAGGCAGGTGTTCAGTGTTTCATAGCTGTGCCAAGACAGGAAACCAAACCCAGCTCAACGCCTCATAAGCAAAATGCAGTGAACACACACACAAACACACACACACACACGCACAAGCCACTTTGGAAGGCAATGAAATGGTGTAACAGGAGGCCGGAAAGTGAAAGTTGTCGGTGTCAGTGACACAGTGCATCTTAGTCAGTTGTTACCAAGCAGCTAGTCTACAGCACATGATCCGACAAGGCTCAGTGACCGACTACATGACAAATTAATGGAGGGAGCGTCACTAAATGTAAACCATGTGGTCTTAAAAAGTCATATTCACAGAGATTCATAAAACTTTCTGTCTGGTACTTTTCCTGTCTGTCTCCTGTCTTTTCTTTTTAACTCTTCTTCTCTTCTTTGTATCTGCTTTTTTTCTTTGTTTCTGTCTCCTTTTCTGTTGTTTCCTGGACTTGATAGAGCTCCTGCGTCACACACAAGAGAGTCAAAACAAGATGGGGAAAGATGCTGATGGGGTAACACTGATGTGCGATAAAAATTGTAACGGCAACAGACTTTGTGATCCTCTCTTGTGACACATGTAGATAAAGATGGCAGCATCTTGGGGGCACATGATCCTGCCCAGGGCTGCTGATTGGTTGAGAGTGCGGTGACATGTGGTGCGTGTTCAGCAAGTCATGACCCGAGAGCAGGACACTCACCGCATTCTTTTAAGTCACTCAGTACATCTGTATCAGTCCCTCTCTATGGGCCCTCCCATCCTCAGCTCTCTCCCCCTCCTTCCCCTTTATTTGTCACTCTTCTCGGCTCCCTCGTTCTTTTTCTCTCCCCCTCTGCGTCTCCCCCCCTGCCTGCGACATTTATTTATAGAAGCCAGCTGTCAGTACACAGCATACCCCCTCAGTCTTCCACCACATAACCCCCTCCGATACACAAAAACATAAGCCTACGCACACTCACTAAGACCGAAGCACACTAATGGCTGATACAGGTTACTGCAAACACCAGGCATGCCTCTGCAGCTCTGTAAATCACCATTACTGCGGCCTCACTGCTGGTACATCTCTTACTGATGCTTCTACATCCTATCTGTACTATTCAGCTGTATATTCTTCTACCCACTGTTTTACTCTGTGTTGTTTGTATTTGCAGTTCTTCCATGCCATGGTGAAGACATGACCTGGCCTACTCTGCCTCTGATTGGCTTACTCTGATACTCTTATCATAACTCTAATCAATCATTTCTCCTCATGCTTAAACCTAACCCACCCAACCAACAAAGACAAAGAGTCCTAGCCAATCAGTAAGTAGAGTAAGGCGAATAAAAAAAAAAATGTCTTGCAGTACAAAACTGAATGATGTGCATCTGCGGGGATTCAGAAGTGGGCATATGCAATGTTGACTGAAATTTAACTGGGTATATGGCATACATCTGTATAGGCCCTGCACAACTCCACCGGTCAATATGGTTACAGCCATCATGGCTGAAAAGGCACTAGCACACATTCCTGCGCATAACTTTATACAACAACAAAACGATTGTCATGACAACTTTGCAGAGTCGTCATTTCCTTCCTCTGAACATAAACCATCTGGCGGTGTCAAAATTGTGGATCTCTTACTCAAACAGGACTTCCTGGATCATATTTCCTCTTTTAATCAGTACCTGTAGCAACACACCCCCACAAAAGCAGCCCGTGCATTTTTTAATTCCAGTTCTGTGTCTGGATTATCACCCAGCATCACTATACACCAATATTTTTCCTGCTGACATCCAGCTTTATTGTTTAAACCCTTCAAGAGCAAATAAAACCCAATCTGTGTGAAGCCTATGTCTGCACATTTGTATTTGACACTCAGTTACTTTATGTGTTGGGAATTGGGATGTTTTTGCTTCCTGACTAATTCTGGACAGACATGGTCTCTCTGTATTCTGGTGCTGGCCTTTAAGTGACCAAAACCACACAGCAGGGACTAAATCTTTGTTTCAAATGCAGATCCTGAGATATTACATAACAGCCTGCCAATGGCTCCATTCTTATCTCTGTGCCTGCCAGCCCACCATCACACTGGATTCTATCCACCCACCCTATCTATCTACCCTTTAGTTTTCTATGCCAGCCTACAGAGTGGGGGTATAGTGGGTCAAGGACACTGAGATAATCCACTCGTCCTCTGTTGGAGAAGGGACGGGGCCTTGAATTACACTCAGCTGGGACCTGCGACCATTCAACAGCTTTTCTCTCTCTCTCTCTCTCCCACTCTCTCTCTGACAGACTCTGGCTGAACTCATTCCCTCGCCCAGGGCATCACTGGATTTCATTTCACTGTCTGCTACAGAGAGAGAGAAGCAGTCTTAAAACAGAAGGAGAAAAGGAAATCATAGAGGCAGAATGTGTATGGAAGGAAAAGAGTCAGTGTGAAAGAGACTTCCCAACAAATAAGCGGTTCCCTTAGCAACCATGCAGGGATGCTGGCAAAGCCCGACAGTGTGGCTAAAAAAACTCCCCTCCATCTCTCTTCCACTCCAGTCCTTCCTCATCCGTCCTTTCCCCCTGTCGTTCTCGGCTCATCATGCAGCTGCACCCCATTGCTCTCCCTTTCACCCCCCTCCCCCCCGCCTCTGCCCTTCCTGGAAGCAACTGATGAGAGGAGAGAGGGTGAAACGGACTGCACTGGCCTGTTGCATAAGGAGGTAAACTGGGCCAGTGAGTCAGGATGCTGGCTCATGTGTGGATCTGTTCAATAAGGTTAACGCTCTCATTCACCCTCTTTCATTCCTTTAGCTCTGCCTGGCTTCAATCTCTCTGGTTAATCTGACGTCACTCTGTCCTTCTCTGTGTCATTTTTAAACCCTTTTCTGTCACAGATCCCCTCCGTTCTCCCCTTCTCCAGAATGGGGCCCAATAGCATTTACACAGGCTAATCCAATGCATGGCCATTTGAGGTATCTTCTAAACTTTTCCAATGCTGTAAGTAGGCTAGAATGCCATCTTCCTAGCCACATCAAACAGTCCCTTCATACACAGCTATTCTACCTCACCCCAAACAGCATATCTGCCTCTATAAAGAGAAAATAATCTCACCCACCCCTCCCTCCCCATCTCCCCTCTTTTTTTTAACAAGGTGATGAGCAGACAGCTGTCATAGGGGATAAAGCTCTTGCCTCAGACGTAGGCAGAAGGCTCCAGAGAGTACTTCCAATGCTGAATTTCTATATTGTTGGGAACAATAAATTTTCCATGTGACAGGTGGTGTAAGGGGTTCCTTGTCTCGATGATGTGTTGGAGGTTTTAGGTTCAAAATGTAATAAGCACATGCTATTCTTCTTACCAGTTCCAAATTACAATATTTAATATCTATTTACCAACAAATGCTGCTATAATCTTTCAAATCCAAAGGTAGATTGATTAGTGAACAGTTTTAGTAGCCTGACAATTAGACTGAATCGCTGGCATTGTGTTCAAGTTAACGGATATCTGATTATGAAGGGGGTCATTCTGTTTTATTATACCTAAGCAATCAAGGTTTTTTTAACTGACAGGAAGGCTGTGTAACTGTATTGTATTGTATTGTAAAGCAAAGTTGGCTATTTCTGTGGTTATTTTTAATTGATGTCATTAGCTAGCTGTGTAGGAAATTGACATCCCCATTCTTAATGCCACCTGCTTCGCTCTGATTGGTTGAATGTTTCTCAAACTGGAAGAAAGAGCCATGAACCTGGAACCAGGGTTCTCACCAGAGAAGTAGTTAGTAAGACTTCTAATACGAGGCAGCAACATGGACACGTCTGCAATGTCAAAAAGCAGCAGTCGCTCTCTCTCTCCTAACCTCACTAATGTTGGGTAATGGCAGCTTTTTCAGTCTTGACGCTATCACATCCATATCCTGTCTACTCACTGGAAGCAACTGACGGCAGACAGCGATGCGTGTGGGGAGATGAGTGTGCTGTTATTTGGCATGTGACTCAATTAAAAGAAATGGACTACAGATGAAAGACATTCTGTGAGGGCCTCTCATCAACCAGCCCACCGTGACTAAAGAGAAATGTGACTGACTGATTGGAGGAGACGTCTCTCACTGATCAAATCACATTGAGAAGATCACACACACACAAGAAAAAAAATCTACATCTCCTGACATGTGGCAGTCAGATATCTGATGGTTTCTTATTTAAATATATTTCATGAATCCACACAGGAGCAGGCGTATTAGCTTGACAAAGTCTGGTAATGAAACAAGCATTTACAGGCTCTCTTTCTTTGCACCTATATTGTAGCCTGGAGTCACGGACATTCTTTAACCTTATCCGGCTTAAGCCTATTGGTTTTGTATCACCAATGCAAATGAGTGCTTAATCGTTATGTAGGGGAGGTTGCTGTTCTATATATAGAATGATACATATATAATACATATCTCCGGGTCAAACTTTGAATCAAATAAATCCCTACTATTACATATTTACCACATTTTTACAGTATACTGATTATTTTTGCTTAAATCGTTCTTCTCAACAGGCACCTGAAGGCAACACATGTTCAACTGTTAGTTTGATACAGCAGTTAAGGTTCAAACAGCATGTGATGTTTGTTTTGTTTCTCCATATGGATGTGGTTGAACTGCCGGCACATCAGGAAAACTCACAGTACTCCAGATGGCTTGTCCAACACTGCTGGAATACGGATCCTGAACATTTGAACTTCATTTGATTAAAAACACACGATTAGACGAGGCACTGCCACCACTGAGCAAACTAATTTGCACGCAAGTACGTGACTGGACAAGTACCCACCTTGCATCCATGAGTGAGTAAATAACCACAACATATATCACTGACAGTCTGCAGCAGCCATGTGTGGCAGCACGTAAAAAGAGATATGAGACATTTGACTTTGCAATCTTTAGTGCACTGGCATCCTCTGACCATCAGCACATTAAGCAAATTTTCCAGCACACCTCTGACAAAAATCTTTCAAAAACAACTACAATTCAACAAAGTCAAGATGTTTTTAGATCATGAAAAAGTCTTAAAATGCCTTGAAAGTTCTCAAGACATCTTCAATACAATGAAAGACAGCACTGAAGACGATAATGCACCTATTATACACATGACTTCATCTGGCTGTAACAGCAAGGGAACAGCCAAAGACCTATTTTGAGTGCAAACTTAAGGTGATCGTTTCAGTTCCTGCTGTATAAATGCATTAAATATATTCAAATAAGGACTGGGTGGGTGTGTGTGAGCATGCATATAGTTTCCCAGCACACATGTGTCACTTTTTGTGCACGTGTGTGTGTGTGTGTGTGTGAAAGAGAGAGAGGCAGCAGGTGCACCTGTTAGGAGCAGGTCTAGCCTCTTAGTTGGTCCCAGCGGAGGCAATAACCCCATGATTGTCAAATTAACCCCTGCAGCATCACAGTTAATGAATGTTGATTTCACAGCAAAATAATTTGACAGGATTAACATACAGTATACTCACATACACTATTACTATGACATAGTTAAGAAGCAGTACTATGTTTTCTTATCACAGACCAGCAACTTTGTTCACCGTATCCTATGAGGACTATTCATGTGTCTGTCAAGGCTTGTCAAGACTACAATAAAGAATAGCGTTCTTCTTTTTAATTGGGTAAAATCAGCTGCTGAACCTAAAATTCATTTCACAACTGCACATTTTTTCGACCACTGTTTCATAATGAGTACTACAAAGTGACATAACAGCCCCCTCAGCTCGCCATATTTAATTACACCCTCTGGTGATCTGAGATATAGCTTGTTGTAGTTTTCGTTATTTCTTCATTCCTGTATCTTTGTTATCTGCGTCTACAGGAAGAGATCAGAAGGGTTAAAGCCACCTAACATCGAGCAGTATTCATCTACCTCATTCATATTTAATTGTCAGCTGACAAAAATCAACATGGATGTCTTCAGCTAATTAGAAAATCTACTAATCGACTAATTCTTCCTTTCCATGTATCACAGACATTCATCCAACAACCATGCTGTTATATTTTGCCTAGAGATGCTACATACATTTTTCTGCTCCGCAGGGACATAATTTTTCGACCCTGTTACACAACAGGAACTGTTTACAGCGGCACACACACAAGTGGCACACAGTAAGTTCTTTATCTGATGCAGTTGTGCCTCAAATAAAGCTTGTGCCGTGTGGTCATATGGTTCATATTTCTGTCCTACGTCTACACTACTGACGAGTTCGTATATAATTATTATCGTGCTGTCTCTGTCTTTGTGCCATTACATACGTCTCCACACTGTAGAAGGAACTCAACACTATTTCGTATCCTCATATTTCTGGAATGGTTAAAGCAACAGCAACAGAGAGACGGTGGAAAAATAAGAGAAGTAAAGACACAGTCTCAGTGAAGATATTCACTCAAGCTGCTCCCTGTCAGAACTGACAGCTAGAAGGCATATGGCTGTCATTCATAATGCACAAAGAGAGAATGAGGAGTGACTGCATGTCTGAATGCATGCGTGTGTGCCTTCACCAGGCCAAACTGTGCGTCCATCAACAGGCCATGGTTCATGAGCTCAGCAAAATTATCCAACCACAGATAATCTAAAGGTAGTTTACTACACACACATGGACACACACAAGCGTGTCTTTTTTCTTTGACATAATGCATTATTATTTCTTATTTAAAGACTTGTACGGTGCATTAATGACTCTGTAATTAATATTTTCTGTTCTACTTTATTCATACAATTGTTCAAAGTTCAAAGTGGGCAAAATGATGAGTGTGCATACATGGGATGGAAAGTGAAAAAATGAGGCGTATGATGATACACAGGCAAACTATTCTATAGTTAGTTCAGAGTTGTTTTAAACCTCTCATGGCATGGCATGACATGGCATGGCGTGACATGTTTCTGTGATGTAACCAAGAGAAAAAGACATATCTGACACCATATGGAGCTGAATAATAAACATGAATCTGGCAAGCAGGCTTTGGAAACCTGCCTGTTAGGTCTCTCTTATTCATTCAAAAATATGATACATATATAAATTAATGATGAACTATATGGATACAGAGCTACGTAATAAATGCATGAATAGAAATAATGAAAGCTTCTATCTGATGAGGTTTAATATAGTATCATATTGAGAGATCCCTGTTTATACCCATCAACACTGCTTACAACACACAGGACACAAGTAATAACTGTGTGTGTGTGTGTGTGTGTGTGTGTGCACACGTGCGTCTGTCTGTCTGTGCCTCAAAAAAGCAAGAATTTTCTAGTTAGAGCTGCTCGGTTCAGGCTGATGATTAAAGCTCCAATACTGCAGATAGGCCTCATTACACTAACAGACTAATGGAGTTAAATAATGATCGGCTGTCTGGATTAAGGTTAGGTTATTGGTTCAGGTATAGATTACAGCTGAGAATAAGGCAGAAAAATGGCTACAGATTGAGAATTAAGACCTGTGCAGTTGATCAGACTGTGTAATACTGTATTTATTTTAGCTTTTCACTTTAAAATGCCTTGTGAATAGTTTGCTGAAAGGTCCAGTATTTAGGATGTAGGGGGATCCATATGCATAAATTGGAAGATAATATTCATAATTATGTTTTTATTGGTGTATATCTGATAATAAGAACTGCTGTGGTTTCATTATCTAGAATGAGCCCTTTTTTTATCTGCAGAGGGACCAGGTCCTCTCCTTTCACATTTTCAGCAGCCACCATAGAGAAGGGTGAAATAAGGGGTTATTTTGTTGCTTGCAATCTGCAACCTTAGTGCTTGATGCCACTAAATCTTACATGCTGGACCTTTAAAATCTCAGAAAACTAGAGATCATCTTGCAATGGGATCACAATGGCCATGAAGCCCATCAACATGTTGACATTCCAACCCATGATAGCTCAGTAGTCGTTACGACATTGTGGGTTGGAACACACCCATCTTCGAACCTTTAGGTCAGTCAGTCTTGAGCTGAAGTGAGTCTTAGCAAGAGTCAGTTCTGAATAGGTCTTAGTAGCAGGTTGTTGCTTTGCAGCTCAATGATCTTATGTTTGTGTTTGTCACACACATCAGCTGGTTCCACATTCAACAGAGTAGCAAGTATGTTCAGTTCCTTTTGTTTACTTTCATGTCTTAAAACCTCTTTCAAAATGCCTGAAGGACTTCTGCATGCTCACCAGCCACCACACTTTGGAACAATTTTACTAACAGTTCTGCAGCTACAACAAAGCACTCCTTCACAAATTCTCCGTCTGAATGTGGTTTCAGCTTCTTAGCTACTCTACCAAAGAGCGTTAACTTTATCCAAGAACATCTGTCCTTGCAGCTCGTCCAGTTTAGCATGTTTTGAGCTTTAATGGCTCTTGAGATTGGCTTTTTTCATCACTAAGAGTGCATCCTCACAAACTAACTCAGGCACACAGGCTTGTCCTTCACATCAACAAAAAAAATGATTGTTTGTTCATTTTTCTTAGAAAGCGCAACACTCTGCATCTACTCATGTTTGTGGACAGGCACCACGATGCACTGACCTGATATCAACTGTTCCGTGTGTGGTGCATTCAGGGATCGCTCAGAAGATTAGTCTAACATTTCATTTTAATGTCTTTATTGCTGAAAAAAGTAATTGCTTTTTAGAATTGTGAATTGCCTCGGACCGGATCAAGTAGTCTTGTGGGCCAGGAAGCCAGAAGTTCTCTGCCCCTGACCTAAAAGCACATGAAGTATGATGCAGAGCAGACAAAATGAAGTTTGGTTTCCTCTGACTACTGCGCTTTCACCCACTGTTACAGAGTGGCCTTGTTAGAGGAGAGACAGCTGCCAAGTGTGAAGCCTATAGTGACAGTGCGTTCTTGTCTTTTGAAAGCCTGTCCAGTGTTTATCTGGAGACAAGTAAGTGAGACAGACAGAGGGAGAGGGAAAAAGAGAGGAAGAGAAAAAAGATTGAGAGGCTAGCCACAGCAGCTCTGTAGCAGTCAAGGCCTCACAACACATTCCAGCTGACCAGAAGAGAGTCTGACTGTCACAGTCAGCAAACAGCGCTGATTCATTATCCTGCTTTGTAGCTGGTGGAACATATGCCTGCTTTGCTGATGATTCACCATGTTAAAGAGTGCACAACCACTCCCATTCTTTCAGTAGAATAATCGACAAAGCTGCTTTCTGATTTGTCTTTGGGACAACAACAACTCCAGGTTTAAACTACAGTAAATGAAGGTGTATGAAAAAACTCCTACGAACTGTTGCATTACCTCTGCCAAGGAGGTTATGTTTTTAGTTTGGTTTGTTTGTTTGTTGGTTCGTTTGTTAGCATGGAACTTGGTGGAAGGGTGTAGCATGGGCCAGGGAAGAACCCACTAAATGTTATATTATTATTATATAATTGACGGGGTGAATACACAATTATTTTTCACTTCATGTTACCACTGCAAGATAGAGCATTTGGCCCTGGCACAATACTGTAAATGCCATACATCTTAAAATCCAGTATATGGTAGTTCAACAGTGACAAAATACAGCCAATTGTAGAAATACAAAGACTTCGTATCACAATGCACATTCACAGGTAGCAGTAATCCTCCAGTGTTGTTTGAATGCAGTCAAGATGGAGCACTTGGGGACAGTGGTTTCATGAAAGAACTGGTACAATTTTAACTAAGAGTGTCCACAAGACCAGAGTCCACAACGTCTAATCTTCAAATATCTCGTAATATCCGAAGTCCGAAACCCAACGATATTCCTTTTGCAATGATAAAAAACAGGCAGAAATGGCAGAAAATGCTGTGCATTGATTATCACACTAATCGCTCAATGTTTTTCTGTCTACCAAATAATCAATTACGTTTACTACCTCATTCAGCTCTACGCAAGAGTATACAAGTTTCTGGTGCCAGTGTTAATTAGTAGGGCACTGTGGGACAGGAAGTGTGTGGAAACAGAGTTAAAAGTTTACTGTAACTGTACCTAAATTTGAGCCAAAACTGCCAAATAATTCAAAGAGCTGATCACTACCATGACAAATAATAACATTTGCTGATGCCAGAACATGGTTGTTTGGCTAAGCTTATAATATTTGACAAAATGTCAATTTAACATTTCTAAATTATTCATAAGGCAGTTATAAACTAAACATGCAAGCCACCAAATACAGTCAGCAGGAAATCAGAAGTGGACAGTTTGATGCTGAATACATTTCAGGATGGATCAACCCTGCAGGCAGCCAGTCCTGCACAAAGATAAGATAAGATAAGATAAAACTTTATTAATCGCACACCGTTTAATCAGCCAAGCATTGGTGCAGTAAGCCATCATTCAACTTTTTGCACAACACAGGTTTGGAGCATACTGTGGCACTGAAATTAGGCATGTTATCATCTAAACATATACAAAAATATTGTATGTGTGTAATGCATTGATGAAAATGCAAACAAATATAATGCATATAATTACAGTTTTATAACATCATCTATCAGAGTGACAAATTCTAATTAATTGAAGCAAAACCACTGTGTATGAAAAAGTGGGTTGACAGTTTTATGAACCCATAAGTGTTCTGTATTTATGATGTATGACACGCTGAAGCACACAGAGCAATAGATCACGTGTCAGGTGATGGTGAAAGTGCTGCTCACTTACAGGCTATGTGATGATAAATTAGATGGCTGAGTCACGAGAGGGGAGGTGAGGAGAGGAGAGGAGAGGAGAGGAGAGGAGAGGAGAGGAGAGGAGATGAGGTGGGGGAGAGGGGAGAAGAGGACTAATAATAACCAAACTTCATAACAGTTGCTCACAATCAGTGTCAAAATTACAAGCAAGTTTCACCTGAGTGGGCACTTTTGGCTGAATGGATAGCACTTCCCCTTCACCACAAATCCAATATCAGGTTTCTCTCTGTGGCTCTAATGCACAACAATGGGCAGGGGCTTAGTGGAACGTGATCTGGGATCTGTGGTTGAGGACCTTGTCAAACCTCAGGCCACTTTCACATTTAGCACAACAGCAGGGGATGAGGTGTTGCTCGGTTCTATGCAGGGAGATAAGCTCTGCAATGAGGCTGGAACTGGCAAGCGTGCCTCAGTGTGTGTGTGTGTGTGTGTGTGTGCGTGCGTGAGGGGCTATGAGAGGCATTTATGAGAGAGGTTATAAACTGCTGCTGCAAGGAGGGTTTGACCACTGCCTGCTTTGTCTGTCCAGCTAGTGTGTTGCCTCTTTCGAAATGCATGCTCTGATGCTGCTGGGTATATAAATAAAAATTAGGTAGTGGACAGAAGTTGCATGCGTGTCCAACATATCCATGTGTGAGGGAGTGTGTGCAATTGTGTTAATGATTGGCTGCTGCATGCTGAGTCAGCAGGCTTGGCCCCAACACAACCCCTCAGCCCCACTTCTCTTGTCCATTCCTTCCTTCCTCTGGCTCTCTCTTCCTTCTCTGTTTATTTATCCTCTCTGACAGGAAGTTGCAAAAGCATGCTTTTGACTGACAAAATGTATGCAAACACAAAAGATAAGTATCTGAAACCTCACACACTCATTTATATGAACACACACGCGCACATTAATGCAATGCACAATGCATAAACCACACAAGCATTTGAATCACACATGCACAGAATAACATAAAGCTTTGACAGACGCGTTTGAGGGGTTTAGTTAAAAAAACAATGAGGAAGCAGTACAACCACTTTCACACTTGCCTGTGTCACATAACATTTTGAAGATAACTATTCTCCTCCTCAGACGACAGTTCGTTGCAGCAGAGTGAAGCATTTCAACGCTTCTCAATCAGTTTCCCTCAGATAAATGTTCAGCTTTTCAACACTTAAAGGACACATGCACTTTTGTTTAAGTCTTAAAATGCCAATGTCAGCAGTGCTAATGGATGAGTCACGAGATTATGATGCACCATAGCGTCTTTATGTAACAGTAGAGCTCAAGTGGCTTATCGACAAGTTGTGTTTAATTTAACCTGAATACAGCAGGTGCTGCTCCAACTCGTACAGTGAAGCATCAAACCAAAAGTGAAACATGACGAAAACTACTCCACCATGCAGTACTGTGCAGAGCAACCATCCCCACCCCCAACACACGGGACACGCATACTATCATGCACACTCATGGTCCAAAATCAACACCTACCAAGTGCCAAATGGGGGTACATTTTCACTTTGGTGATTAACATCTCGTTCACAAGTGAAAATCCAATAAAAGTAATATATAAAAACATTTAGCGCCTTAGAAATGATGACTACTGTACATATTTTAAGTACCAGCCACAGAGCACAAAAATTAAGGATGGGTTTATTCTAATCATGATAGTAGCTACTTGTGCCTGATTTACTAATGCAAACCGCTTATTTAATCACACTATTTACCCCTCAGTGAAACAATATTTTAATATAGGCGCAAACATAAAAAATACTTTTAAGTACAGCTGGTTTGCACCCGCCTCAGGCATGAGTATTCGTATTGCAAAACTGTGGAATAAATTTAAAAAGTCAGACTACACCACCTACAAAACATGAAGTGATGATACACCTGTCAAACAAACAATTCATAATTGTTATAACACTGTTTACAGTTTTCTCCACTATGTCTCAAACTGCATAATTGAGAATAAACTGCAAAGATTTCATGTTTAGGAAAGATGCAATCAATTAATTGTGAATGTTGCAATGACTAGAGAAAGTGGCTGACTTATTACATATAAAAAGCATATTAAAAATGATATAAAAAATTATAGCATCTTTATAGGAGTGTACACACACTCACACAAACAGGGATGTCGTTCATCATGATGTTTCACTGAGGACATTGTCTGACCTTAGTCCATCCAGTCTTATGTCTAGCTGTATACTGTGAATATAAATCTCATAAATGTGCAGAAGACTGAATATATCTTTAAGAAAGTCCAGAGTGGACCCTTTTGACAGTGAGTGGGTTCTACCAGAAGGTATGAGTCTCACACTTGTTTAGGTAACACATTGTAACAAGGTCTGCTTGCTGTTATCGTGGTACTACTGGCTGAATACAGCAACCTAAACATACAACAGAGTCAAAATAAAAATCATTCAGACTGCCTCTATATCTTGAATCTGACTGTTCAGTGGAAAATGCAGACCAGAGAAAATTGAGATTTTAAGTGGGTCAACTTTCATTCTTCAAACATGACTGGGAGTACTGTAAGTAACAAAACAGGAAACTAATTATTTTTATCCATCAGCCCTTGTGGCAGATGTGTCCTAAAATTCAATATCAACTTCTGCAAGTAGAACTTGATTTTAGACAATAAATTAGGGCTGCAAATTAATCTTCAGATTCAGATTTTTGGATTAATTTGTGTTAAGTCTACAAAACATCTGAAAAGAGAGAGTCATCACAGTGGAGCACACAGTAATGTCATTAAATGTGTTTTTTTTTGTGTGTGTGTGAGCAATAGTTTTAATCCCAAAATATTAAATGTATGTGCTTTCATGTAAGATCAAGAAATAAGGCAAAGTATTAGTAGTAGCAGTGGGCATTTATCTGGCATCTTTGCTTGAAATTCTTTTCTTAAATTAATGAATTATCAAAATAGATGCAGATTAATTTACTAATACTAACAACTAATCATCTAATCATTGCATCTCGACAAGAAATAGGTCATGCGAGCAAGTTCATTAAGAATGAAGAATACCGGGCTTTTACATACAAACACATGTCCATCTCTTTAACTGACAGTTACATAGATGCATATGTAATTTCTTTAGGTCCATAAATTGAGTTTAATTATAATATATCAAAAGAACCAACATTCATTCCTCTCATGTCAGATCACAGACTTCACTAGATCATGTATCAAGTAGGATATGATTACACTAGGGGGGGGAAACCTCTGGCCTCATGGTGGTATACACCACACAAGACTGTTTGATCTGACCGACAAGGCAATTCATAAATACAAAAAAAGCAATTACTTTCTTTCAGCAATAAAGAAAATAACATAGAATAGTAAACGGACATGTTCTTCTGAGTGATCCCTGAATGCAACACACATGGAGAGGCTGATTATCATCATTATGTTAACGCATCATGATGCCTACCAACAAAACAACAGTAGATATAGAGTGCTTTCCAAGAAAAATGGACAAACGATTAGTTTGTTGTTTAAGTAAAAGACAAACCAGTGTGCCTAAGTTACTTTGTGGGAATGTGCTCACAGTGACAAAAAAGGCCAAGCTCGAGAGTCACTACAGCTTGAAAGATGCTAAACTGGATGAGCTGCATGTTGGAGTTACAGTGCCCAACAACCTTCTTTCACAGGACCACATTCTGACAAAGACAATGTTACGCAGCAAGTTTTGTTGTGACTGAGCTAATAGCTTAGAAGCTGAAACCTGATTCAGAAGCAGAATATTTGAAGTGCCTTGTTGCCTCTGTGGAGCAAAATTTCCATTAGTCCATCCAGTCTTATGTCTAGCTGTATACTGTGAATATAAATCTCATAAATGTGCAGAAGACTTAATATCTCTTTAAGAAAGTCCAGAGTGGACCCTTTGGACAGTGAGTGGGTTCTACCAGAAGGTATGAGTCTCACACTTGTTTAGGTAACACATTGTAACAAGGTCTGCTTGCTGTTATCGTGGTACTCCTGGCTGAATACAGCAACCTAAACATACAACAGAGTCAAAATAAAAATCATTCAGACTGCTTTCATATCTTGAATCTGACTGTTCAGTGGAAAATGCAGACCAGAGAAAATTGAGATTTTAAGTGGGTCAACTTTCATTCTTCAAACATGACTGGGAGTACTGTAAGTAACAAAACAGGAAACTAATTATTTTTATCCATCAGCCCTTGTGGCAGATGTGTCCTAAAATTCAATTTCACAAGGCAATTCATAAATACAAAAAAGCAATTACTTTCTTTCAGCAATAAAGAAAATAACATAGAATAGTAGACGGACATGTTCTTCTGAGTGATCCCTGAATGCAACACACACGGAAAGGATGATTATCATCATTATGTTAACGCATCATGATACCTACCAACAAAACAACAGTAGATATGGAGTGCTTTCCAAGAGAAATGGACAAACAATTAGTTTGTTGTTTAAGTAAAAGACAAACCAGTGTGCCTTAGTTACTTTGTGGGAATGCGCTCACAGTGACAAAAAAGGCCAAGTCATTACAGCTTGAAAGATGCTAAACTGGATGAGCTGCATGTTGGCGTTACAGTGCCCAACAGCCATCTTTCTGACAAAGACAATGTTACGCAGCAAGTTTTGTTGTGACTGAGCTAATAGCTTAGAAGCTGAAACCTCATTCATAGGCAGAATTGGTGAAGGAGTGCCTTGTTGCCTCTGTGGAGCTGCTAGCAACGAACAAAGTAAAACAGTTCCAAAGTGTCAGTTTGTCTGGAATAATTCATAGAGATGAGGGAAAACCTGTCGTAGAAACTCAGTCATAGCAAGTGTCTGTGTGATTTGACCTTCATGGTGGACATTAACCAAGAACCTCTCAGAGCTGAACCTCAAGCTCCAACCAGCTTCTCCTGTCTCTGCTTTCAAATGTGAAATCGTCTGAAGTGAAATTAACGCTGTGTCAAGTGCAACTGGAAAGAGGTAATGCTGCATTTTCCTAGTCTGCAAGAGCAAATGTCTGCTATGACATTTGAATATGCTGCTGACTCCTTGAGGCACTTGGAGAGAGGTTTCAACACATGAAAAGTAAAAACAAAAGGAACTGAAGATATTTATTTATGTGGAACGAGCCTGACGAGCTACAACATGAAATCACTGAGCTGCAAAGCAATGACCTGCTACTGTGAGCAGCTCTTTTCAAACTGCCCCCCCCCCCCAGGTGTGTCACTCCTATGAAACATTTCCCTCGAAGAATGGTATCAAAATTGAAATAGCCCTTGACAGGAAAAAGGCTCCCCACACATGGACTACACAGTGCTTTATACACTGATGTCTAAGCTAACATTTAATGTGCATGGGGTTTCATCAGCTCTGGACCAAATTAAATATGTTTACTCATACTGTATGACAGCTCAGCCACTTTAGTCCACATCAGAGCCCATAGTAATTGAGTACTTTAACACTGTGAAAACCACACATTCAATCATTACTGACAAGATATTAAATGTGCTGTGGTTTACTTAACGCACAGCATTACACACAAGAAAACATCCTGTTTTATTCAAGTTTGTGCAATTCGCTTTGCTCAAACAAGACCTCAGATAATGTAGCTCTACTCTTATGACAACCAACCTCGGCTTTGGTGATGCATAACAGCAATATTCGTATTGTATTAGTTCAGCACGGCTGACCTAGCACTGAACCCATCCTCTTCATCCCTAATGTAAGCACTGTAAAGGTGGTATTACACATGCACTAAATAACCAAGGGCACACTGACACATATTCTCACGTTACTCGACATCTAAAATCTCACCTCATCATTCACAGCCCTTATAGTATCCAGACACATCGGCTGTGTGTCTATATTTGATAATCACACAAACCAATTACTAAACAGGGTTTGGATAATTAATCTTAGCTCTTAGCGCCTGTCGGGTGGCGGTTTCTTCTGTTCATCATTCCGCTACGCACACGGGCTCATCAGCGGCAGCAGCGCGTCCTCGTTAGCCGCCTAGCTAAGTTAAATCATACGCACACAATAGTGAATGGGCCAGCATTTGGCAGCGCCTTCCAAGCTAGCTAGCTCGTTGAATTAATTAAGATAAAACGTGATGTAGCACACATACACACGCGAATTGAACTCGAGGTGCGGCGTTTCTGTAGCCCTTCCAGCGCCAAGCCCAGCCAGCTCGTGCGATTATTGTGGCGTTATGCTGTAATGTGCGTACGGTCTCATCTCTGTCCGTTACTCGCCTTATATAACGTCTCTGAGCAGGTTCCAGACGAATCGGCAAATCTCACACGAAGCCAAGTTATTCCAGCGGAGAGAAAAGGATGAATAAGAATGTCTAGCTGTATACTGTGAATATAAATCTCATAAATGTGCAGAAGACTTAATATCTCTTTAAGAAAGTCCAGAGTGGACCCTTTGGACAGTGAGTGGGTTCTACCAGAAGGTATGAGTCTCACACTTGTTTAGGTAACACATTGTAACAAGGTCTGCTTGCTGTTATCGTGGTACTCCTGGCTGAATACAGCAACCTAAACATACAACAGAGTCAAAATAAAAATCATTCAGACTGCTTTCATATCTTGAATCTGACTGTTCAGTGGAAAATGCAGACCAGAGAAAATTGAGATTTTAAGTGGGTCAACTTTCATTCTTCAAACATGACTGGGAGTACTGTAAGTAACAAAACAGGAAACTAATTATTTTTATCCATCAGCCCTTGTGGCAGATGTGTCCTAAAATTCAATTTCACAAGGCAATTCATAAATACAAAAAAGCAATTACTTTCTTTCAGCAATAAAGAAAATAACATAGAATAGTAGACGGACATGTTCTTCTGAGTGATCCCTGAATGCAACACACACGGAAAGGATGATTATCATCATTATGTTAACGCATCATGATACCTACCAACAAAACAACAGTAGATATGGAGTGCTTTCCAAGAGAAATGGACAAACAATTAGTTTGTTGTTTAAGTAAAAGACAAACCAGTGTGCCTTAGTTACTTTGTGGGAATGCGCTCACAGTGAAAAAAAAGGCCAAGTCATTACAGCTTGAAAGATGCTAAACTGGATGAGCTGCATGTTGGCGTTACAGTGCCCAACAGCCATCTTTCTGACAAAGACAATGTTACGCAGCAAGTTTTGTTGTGACTGAGCTAATAGCTTAGAAGCTGAAACCTCATTCATAGGCAGAATTGGTGAAGGAGTGCCTTGTTGCCTCTGTGGAGCTGCTAGCAACGAACAAAGTAAAACAGTTCCAAAGTGTCAGTTTGTCTGGAATAATTCATAGAGATGAGGGAAAACCTGTCGTAGAAACTCAGTCATAGCAAGTGTCTGTGTGATTTGACCTTCATGGTGGACATTAACCAAGAACCTCTCAGAGCTGAACCTCAAGCTCCAACCAGCTTCTCCTGTCTCTGCTTTCAAATGTGAAATCGTCTGAAGTGAAATTAACGCTGTGTCAAGTGCAACTGGAAAGAGGTAATGCTGCATTTTCCTAGTCTGCAAGAGCAAATGTCTGCTATGACATTTGAATATGCTGCTGACTCCTTGAGGCACTTGGAGAGAGGTTTCAACACATGAAAAGTAAAAACAAAAGGAACTGAAGATATTTATTTATGTGGAACGAGCCTGACGAGCTACAACATGAAATCACTGAGCTGCAAAGCAATGACCTGCTACTGTGAGCAGCTCTTTTCAAACTGCCCCCCCCCCCAGGTGTGTCACTCCTATGAAACATTTCCCTCGAAGAATGGTATCAAAATTGAAATAGCCCTTGACAGGAAAAAGGCTCCCCACACATGGACTACACAGTGCTTTATACACTGATGTCTAAGCTAACATTTAATGTGCATGGGGTTTCATCAGCTCTGGACCAAATTAAATATGTTTACTCATACTGTATGACAGCTCAGCCACTTTAGTCCACATCAGAGCCCATAGTAATTGAGTACTTTAACACTGTGAAAACCACACATTCAATCATTACTGACAAGATATTAAATGTGCTGTGGTTTACTTAACGCACAGCATTACACACAAGAAAACATCCTGTTTTATTCAAGTTTGTGCAATTCGCTTTGCTCAAACAAGACCTCAGATAATGTAGCTCTACTCTTATGACAACCAACCTCGGCTTTGGTGATGCATAACAGCAATATTCGTATTGTATTAGTTCAGCACGGCTGACCTAACACTGAACCCATCCTCTTCATCCCTAATGTAAGCACTGTAAAGGTGGTATTACACATGCACTAAATAACCAAGGGCACACTGACACATATTCTCACGTTACTCGACATCTAAAATCTCACCTCATCATTCACAGCCCTTATAGTATCCAGGCCTTAAATGGAGTCCATCCCATAGATTTCCATAGGAGTCAGTGAGTCACATGCTGACACACATATACATAATGTAGAGAGGGAAAAACAGGCCTCATTCTTTGCATTCTTGGGCCACATCTGGCTTCACACATGGGGCCCTGAAGTACATGGCTGTAGCATCATCATCATAGCATCAACCGCATGTAGACACTCCACCCCCTACCCACAATCATGGCAGAATAATGAGCCCTGAGCCACATCCAGGCAATCTGTGGAGAAGGGCCTCTCCGTGGCAACACCGACTGGGTGGAGATACTCAGGATTTGACTGACTGAAGGGAATATAGGAGACCTGGACATAGGGCCAGCCTGTCAAGGCACAGCTTGAGTGTCTGGCCTCTGAGTGACATTTTGTGGTAAGAAACATGAAGCTGCTTTTAGAGACACTGCAGTGTTGTAAGTGCACATCCTCAGGTAACAACGGGATGTTATTATTTTCTACTCCATGGCAGCAGCATGCATCTGTTGGTCTCCTTTCCGAAACTAAAGCCATTAATATAATGTAGATACAATAACAATATCATCATATATACAGTGGAACGGATTTTGTAATACCATTTAAAGCAAGGTAACCATTGCTTTATGTAATATCTCTGGGTGCATTAGCCCATTGTGGGCAATGCTGCAAACCAATGGGCATGACTGATTGATGGCACTTCGATTTTTATATTATTTTTGAATCGGTGTGAAGAATCGTCAGGTATTCGATTTACTGGAATTGCCAGAAACAGGCATTTTGTTTTCGTTATCGCATTAATTCAGTTTAATTGATTTTCCAGATAATGCATTATAGGTATAACTACAGATAGATAGATGTTGCAATATAAAATTACATGTAGATTTATCCACAGTGATCAGGCCATACTTTGGTTTATGTGTGTGAGAGAGAAAGAGAAGGGGGGAAAGAGGAATAATTGCAATTAATGATCTTCCTGCCATGTCCCAAGAAGTATCTAAAAGCACGAATAGAAATCTAAAAGCTTCAGGATTATATTGACTCGTACAAATGGATAAAATGGAATAGTAATGTTTGGATTGTATTCAGCCATCATATTTCATGTAAAAAAAAGAAAAAAAGAAAAAAAGACAGAAAATAGATTCTATTGTGTACTGTGTGTTTCAGACTTATCCAATATATTAACTGGTGGTCACAAAAACATTTGCAATCTGCTACCAGATTACCGGGGAGGAATATGATGCAAGGTATGAATGCAGCTCTCTGGTTTTAGTTTGTCTGGGGTGTTCATATAGCACTTCTAACTGTGAGATAAACTTCATTAGAATGTAGAGCTAAGAAATATCCATTCTTGTCTGTAAGTGAGAACTGAACTAAAAATCTACCAAAAACTGCTCACCAAAATGTGAATCTTTTAACACAATTTCATAAATCCTAACACCTGTTCAGCTCTAGTGTTTGTCCAGCACAAGTATAGATAAGGGTGTTTGCTGTCTGTATCTTAAACCTACAACTGCAACATCTAATATTTGTTAACATGTATTACACTCACCCACTGCCTCATATTCAGTCAGGTTGTTTGCACGCCCCGGGCACAGGAACAGCTCCTGATGGATGGGGGGGGGGGGGGCAGAGGCCACACTTCTACAGTGCTGGGGCTCTAATTAGAGGAATAAGCCACTAAACCTATTAAGGGTGTAGATAAAATAACCTTAGGGAGCTGGGGGGTCGGTATGTTTTGTGATTGTGTGTCACTCACCTTAAACAGACTTTCTGTCAGTCCCCGCCTGACCTGCGTCCACAAAAAGGCGCAAAAGAAGAACAGGACGACTTCGGTCAAGGTAATGTATGCGTTATCCAGGAGAGTCCGTTTGGAGAGCTCCAGACCGCAACTACCACAGTCTCTCCATGCGCCCAGCATAACGGTGGAGGCTCTGGAGATGAGTTCCAAGTATCCCGGCATGGGCTCCACTTCCACCGACCCGGCGTCCCCGGTGTGACTGCTCATTGTGGTGCAGCGTAGAGTGGACCAAAGGGTGGAAACCAGAAAAAAAAATACTCCAATTGACGGACAGCGGGGAATGCAGAGGAACAGTACAGTCCAGACAGTGTCACTAATCCGTCAACCAGCTTGCTAGCTCACCTCAAACCGCTAAAACAAGCTTATGTAGCCAGCTTAACCTCCTCAGTAGCCTAATTCTTTGTTTTCCAAGTTAAGACATGGGCCCTTTCTTCGCGTTAAGGATAGTTTTATGAATGATAGCAGGGCCCACCAGCTCTGACCAGACACATCGGCTGTGTGTCTATATTTGATAATCACACAAACCAATTACTAAACAGGGTTTGGATAATTAATCTTAGCTCTTAGCGCCTGTCGGGTGGCGGTTTCTTCTGTTCATCATTCCGCTACGCACACGGGCTCATCAGCGGCAGCAGCGCGTCCTCGTTAGCCGCCTAGCTAAGTTAAATCATACGCACACAATAGTGAATGGGCCAGCATTTGGCAGCGCCTTCCAAGCTAGCTAGCTCGTTGAATTAATTAAGATAAAACGTGATGTAGCACACATACACACGCGAATTGAACTCGAGGTGCGGCGTTTCTGTAGCCCTTCCAGCGCCAAGCCCAGCCAGCTCGTGCGATTATTGTGGCGTTATGCTGTAATGTGCGTACGGTCTCATCTCTGTCCGTTACTCGCCTTATATAACGTCTCTGAGCAGGTTCCAGACGAACCGGCAAATCTCACACGAAGCCAAGTTATTCCAGCGGAGAGAAAAGGATGAATAAGAAGAATATCGTCCTGTTAAGAGACCGTCGTCTCTCCGTCTTCTCCGCCGCCAGGGCTGCCGCAGCTGTGTGCTAGTCAACGTGTTCAAAGCTGCGTTCTGACAAGTCGCGTTCTGCTTTCAATGGGAATCAACTGGTACGTTAAAAAGAGGACAGCGTACGTTTATACGAAAAGGAGAAAAAAAAGGCGAGGGGGCGTGACGTAATTAGGGCCGCTATCTTTTCTTTTTGAACCCTCTGCTTGAACCGCTGAGAGTTAAAAAGGATGACTTAAAGAGACAGTGCGGACAAGTTCAACACACAAGCCATTTACATCATGCAAACGTGTCAGAAAGCCCCAAGAAGCACTTGAAAATGTGAGAATTGAATTGCTTTTGCTTCAATGCATGCACAGCCCTTCTGTTTTTTCCCCCCACAAAACCACACTTCAAACACAACGCAAGTATTAAACATTTATTACCATTTCGAAGGAATGCTTTATTAAACTGCATTTTAAAAATGCAAATAAAGTATGGATACTAAGGCAGACATGTTTCATCTGAACCCAAAGGGCCATGATGACTTCTGGTCTGGTTTAAATATTACAAGTAAAAATATCAAAACAAATACAGGTCTGCAGGTCAGAGAGAGAAAGAGACTGTTGATATTTCATGGTGTTATACTGAAGTCTATTGGTGCGGTGTCTCAGCAAAAGCAGGTGTCTTATGCTGTAGCGGTGGGAGCGTACTGCATCACTAGTCTGTCAAACTCATTCTCCTGCAGGAAAACAAAGAGCAGAGGAAACAGTTTAACACCAGGGAAAAACATCTGACCGTGGAACAGCTGTGTATCGCATGGTTTGTTTCATAACCCTGTAACCCAGTTTTAGCATGTTTATTTACATCTGCACTCCTGCATAATTGCAACAAAATGTGTGGCAAAGGCCAAAGATTCAGAGTGCAATGCTCTCCATTGACTTTGCTCCAAGGACACCTGCTGCCCAACTATCACAACATCCAAGCAGAGTTTATGAATTATAACAGAGTCAAGGTTTGTTAACAACTGAGTGGATCTTCTTAACCTGAATAGCCCTGGACAGGTCAGAATCATTCATGAGAATTAAACATTGCAGACATGAGCATGTTACCTTAGCTATATAGTCTTTGAGGAATGGATGGGCTCTGTGTGCATCTTTCAGCTGAGAGAGGTACCGATTGGTTACCTGAGGACAGATGTACACAAAGTTAGAAAGTGACATTTGTTAATAACAGCCAAAAAACATTGTGTGCAGTTTTAAAGGCTCTGAAAAGCTGTAAAGCTTATGAAGGCTTGTCAACAGTCTGAAAACTGTTTTGTTTTATTTTTACCGCCTGAGACTTCTGCATTTCTGTTGCTGATCTTTGTACAGTTCTTCAAATAGCGCTCAAATAGCTTTGCTCTTGTGAGATTTTCAGACCTGAGTAATGATGAGAGCAACCAGACAGAAAATAAACATTATCCCATTCACAGAGCTGAGAAGCAGCCGATAAAGACAGTTAACAAGTTCTTAACATCTATCCAGGGTTCCCATTAATTACCTATTTGCCCTGCCAATTTCATGATGAACCAGAAACATTTTTGCACTTCTCATAATAACATAAACAATCTCTAACAGTGTGATTTGCACCATTGCTTTAGCAAAGCATCTCGCACTCCAAACCCCCCTACAACATCATTTAATTGTTAACTAATGTTACAGTTTCCCCTACAGTTATCCAGTAGTCCAAACAATATTTTCTTATTATCAATGTACAACAGCAAACAGATTGTGTTATTGCAGAAGTTACCATTGATAACATGGAATTCCAAGCAAGTGCAGGTCATACACTTGCGTCGTGCCTGCCCTTTGTACACACCGCCCGTTGCTACTACCGAATGGGTAGTAATTAACCATCTTTGTTTCATTTCCTTCTTGACTTACATGTATGATGCAGTCAATATTGTATTTTGACCATTTGTGAACTTTGTTAAACTCCATCTTGTTTACCATGCTTTGTGGGAGGGACTTTTTTGCGTGTCATCACCGTTCAAATCTATAACAACCAACATGTTGAAACTGATTAAATTGTTTATTAAAGCACAAAATTATTTACAAGAGCACGAAGTTCTTCATAGATATGCCCTCTTAAATGTACTTTCAAAGTTTACTTGACTGATGCATGTAACTTTAAAAATGTACAAAATGTTCTTCTGTTGGAGCGTGACCCTGGACTGCCCTAGGGGGTCTGAGGTCCACCCACCAGTATCTCAAAATCCTGCCGGAAACACTGATCTATCATAGCCAGGAAGCCATAAAAAAAAACCCATTCATAAGTTACTCTCTACTGGCATGCCTGAGGATTAGGCTCGTTTGCAAAAATGATGTGCAGAGTTGCAGTTAACCTTGAGTGAAAAGTGCTAATCAGTGGTTATCTAAGCTGGAAACTTTTTAATGATGGCTTTGAGTCAATGGTCAGCGTGTTATCTAGTTCATCAAACTTAGGACAGAAAATTGAGCCTTTATCTTATCAACTGACGATGAACTGAGTTCCAGGGCGTATGAATTACACACAGCACAGAAATGCTTAGGTGACACTTTTCATGATAGAAGACAAATGCAATCAAGGAATTGCTTGGTTGAATGCTTTTCCCTGGTTTAATCAAAGCAAACACGTATAAAATTGCTGAGAGGAGCATCTTGCATTCTAAGTGCAGAATGTTATTGGAAAAAGATTTTTCAAGTCCTCTTTGACCGAGGACGAGTTTATCTAAAGGAAACTGTTAAACTGATGGCCGTTGCTTTCGTTAACAGCTTTGGGTTCAAAGTCTCACCTCAGGAGCTTTGCCCAGGTGCTGGGTCAGCACTATGAGGTTGATCAACGTCTCAGGGTGACTGCTGTCCTGAAGGGGGTAAGAGAGAAAGACAGAAAGTGAGTCATTCGCACAAAGCAAACAGGACAAGACAGTGAAATGTTTCGTGTCACTTAATGAGATGAATAACTGAATGAAATGACTTTAGTTTCCTATATCACAACTACAGCAGACAACAGGGTGGTGCAGGTAGGTGTTGTGCAGTATTTCAGTCAAATGTGTGTATTTCTACATCTATGTGTGAAATACTGTAACTTTGGGTTATCGTTTCTTTTTATTTATTCCATTTATCACCATATAAACATTTGTCCATTTTTCCTCAGCACAACACGAGCACTGACATTCATTTATTCAAGTCACATTATACTCTTGTCATGTTCTGTCTGTTTAGTCAAAGATAACATTAATGGCTAACCATCACTTTGTAATAATTTAACCAGTAAACTGTTTCAGTCATCACTGAATGGCCTGCCTCATGTAGGAATGGTAAGCTTTGTTTCGGGGGTATTCCAAAAGGAAGGAAAGCTGGACATTTGTGAAAAGCTTCACTTCAGTTCAGCTGATTTAGTTTTAAGCCATTCCAGACCTGACATGTCAAGCACACATTACATCTGTTCACAATGCATTAAGACAGAGAGCTGAAATATTCACGAAGGTGAGACAGAGCAGCCCATACTCAATATCTATACTGTATGAAAAAACTTATTATAGACAAAACAAAACTACTGCAAATAAATATTTGTAACAGTGTACGCTGGTCAAAGACAGAAGCGTATGTGGTGCCATCTGCTGTTACAATGGGAGAAGCTGAAAATTTTGAAATCTCATAACTATGTTGTTGAGGGAAACATCCACAGAACAGGACACATCTGGCCTTATTTGGGAGACTTGTGATATTATATCTCACAACTTAATACTATTAGAATTAATAGCCTCATTACTTTAAAATGTTTTGTTGCAAACTGGTGGCTTTCTTTCACTAAAGGTTGTTTGGTTTCACCAACATTTCCTTGGTTATCAATACACATAGCACTTCCCTTGAATGAAACAGGCTTTCTGAAGAACATATTTATTAAATAGAATAATTAATGAACTACTACTTATTGGCTTCCCTGTTGGGGCTGCGTGGTTACACACCCCTGCTTCACACAACAACACCCACTTAACATTTCACAATGAATATCCTAATTTTATTTTGTAACATACAACAGGGGGGAAGCTCAGATTAGCTTGTTCAAATTGTTTTTCGTCATCATGTAAAAATGTTGGTGAAACAGTGAGGAATGTCATATTCATATCATTTCTGTCATGTATCCATATTCATGGAATGACAGAGAGAACGTAAATATAAATAACTTTTATAATCCACATGGGGAACTAAGTCAAGATATATGGTGCTAGAGGATGTGATGGGACCATTGCAAGACAGTGTAATGTGGTGTGGGGATTGCAATTCACATAATTCATTAAAGGGGAGCAACAGCAGAGATACAGATGGTTTAGTTGTTGAAGAATCTATAGCTAACGACTGTTTGATGTCTATCAATAATGGGGAAGGAGCACAATATAATAGCATGCAAAACACAGACGCAGCACAAGACCTGACATTTTATATCTATTGCAAAAGGCAGGTGTAAACACATGGGGTGTGATAAAACGTACCACAGTAACTAACCAACCAACTACTAACTACTGCAAGCTACTAACTGCAGCATATCCCTTTCTAATAAAATGTGGTTTCAGCTGTTCTGTCTGCTCTGTTTCACCTCCCAGCGCATTTAAATGAACTCCCTGCGCATGCAAACCAAGGATTTGTGAAGTAAAACCCCAGCACAATCACAGCAGAAAGATTGTGCCAAAAATCATATTTTTTTGTCTTTGTACTTGTAAGACATGCTGTATTTGTCTATGAAGCATGATGTATAAGAAATATATTAAATACCATATACCATAATAGAAAATGTCATACACGTACTTGCAAAACAAAACGCATTAGTATGCAAATGGAGCTTTGTATATGCAAACCACACAGCTTTTGTTAGTGAATCGTAGGGCTTCATAGATATGAATTCAGCACCAGCCTCAGAAACAAGCCACTGAGTGGTTTAATTGAATAAACTGTGTGTGTATGTACAGGTACTGAGTGATGAAGAGGCAAAACAAGAGAGCTATATACAAACTAGTGTCATCTAACCTTGTCAAGTGCCTCCTGTAGCACTCCCTCAGCTTCCTCCCACTTGTTCTGAGCCATGTAACAGGCCGCCTGCCCGTTGAGGAGCAGCAGTGTAGAGGAGTACTTGTCTGACATCTCCTGGAAAATGTAGTAGGCATCCTGCAACTTTTCTCCACCCTGGAACAACAAGCATAATGCAATTAAATCTGATCAGCGATCACACAAAAAAAACCTAATGATATGTGTACAACCCCAGCTTTTGTTGTTATGGTGTTAGGGGTGCCCACTGCTCTGCTAGTGTTAAAAGAACTATAATGTGTAGCATTTAAATGGAACACAGTCCTTCTTAGACCTGGCATAATTTGCTTAGGTTAGCTTCATACTGCACAGAGAACTGCTACATATCTATGCTACCCTACCTGCCTATTATTTTAAACCTGATTGTAGCTCCAGTCTATCACAATATGATGTGGATGTTGATAACGTGATGAATCAGAGTTTCATTTACTTGGTGTACATGCAGACACGCTCTATTATGTACGGAGGGTTTCGCTCATGATAGAGCTTTTATTTATGAATCAGGTATGTGTAGCTCACTGATACGACACAAGTGTAACTGAGTGTAGGTCTCCTCACCACAGCAATATTAACCCAGGCAGTGGACAGCTGGGTTAAAGTAGCATCCTCATCCTGCTCCTGCATCTTTTTCAGCTCTTTCCTGTCAATGAGATCAATCCAATGCCATCGTTATTAGAGGAGAACGGTCCCATTTTGAAGAGACAGAATATACTTTTGCCTTTTCCCTTTTATGATACAGGTTCAGACTTAAACAAATACACTGTAAGCTTTAAGAGAGTTTACAATGAAGAATATGTCCACTGTCAAATTGGAAATTTCCTGTGTGCCTTCAAATAGCAAAGTTGACCTTCCAAGTAAATGCAAATAAATTCCTTGTTTTATGTGTTTTGCCATACCTCGCCAGGTCAACACGATCCAGACTCAGCAAGACCTGAATGGTCATGGCCATGCTGAAAAGTAAACAAATGTTCCAGTCAGGTTCAGGCTGTTGTGTTCAATAACAAAGCAGCCTTTTAAGTGGAGTTTGAGCAGATGTGGAAGCCAAAACTTCAATTTACTAAACAAGTTCTGGAAGCCACAGTTTCTAAACAATCATCTACTTCATGTTCTTGATTTTTCCCTCACATTTCTATTAGTATAATGACTTCAAAATGCAAAGTTATCTTTTTAAGAAAAATCCATACTTCTCTCTCAATAATCATGCAAAAATGACTTGACATGACATAATGATTAACCCGGTACATATAAACTAAATATAAACTTCTGTGGCTGGAGACACCTTCCATACAACACTTGGAAATGTCCATTTGTTTTGTCAGAAAGCATCTATCCATTTGAATGCAATCAAAGTTTATCATTTTAGTAATTCTTGATTCTTGAGTATTATTGATATTATTTTATACTATATTGTAGTTTGCTTAAAGCAACAGTTTTATTTTCTTTGCTTATATATTTATTTGAAGTCAGTTTAGAAAAATCTTGGTAAGACTTTTTTTTTTTTTTTTTTTAGGTAAAATCTTGATCCCTGCTTACCACTCCAGGCTTTCTCCTTGATGCAGAGTCCTGAGAGCAGCATCAGTGTTCATCTCATGGTAGTAGATGGAAGCAGCCATGAGGAGGAAGGTGGTGTTGGCAGCATCCACACTCTTTGCCATCTTCTTGTCTAGGTCAGCAACAATAGCATCCCTGAGAGAGGAAGAAAGCAGCAGTTGGAAAAATTGTTCAGACAATAAGGACTCAAGAGAATCATTGAATCACAATCAGGTGCTAGAGTAAAAGGACAAACAAACAGCTAGAGAGGCTGTTTAGTTTACAGTCACAGTGAGACCTGTAAAGGCTAAAGCTAGGTGATATTTTGACTTTTTAGGAGATATTCTATCACTTTCTTGAGCATTATAAAGTATACTATGGTACTCCAGATACACTTTTGATTTAACCAGTAGTCTTCCCTTTGTCGAAAAAATAATAAATAAATAAACAAATTCATTTAAAATCCTACAACATGGAATGGAGATATTTTGACTTGAATGATCAACTGATTACTTTTGCAAACTGAAAAAGGTGGCCATCAAAGTAGGCAGCACAGCCTAAGTATTTTTTAATAACATCAAAAGCATCTTTAGCACCAACTTGTGACGATAATCAGTTTCCTCTTGCGCTCCCACACAGGCACCTAGTTGTGCTATTCTACCAAGGTCTGCAGCATACTAAGAACAGCAAATCCTGGAATGAAAAAAACTACTGTGCCAATGTCTCAAATCATCAAAACCATGATTTTCACAAGTATTGTGTGGAGAGTTAGGTTCTGGTGCATACTGGAGACGCTCACATCCAATATAATTGCTCATTCTGTGAAGTCTCAGTTTCTAAAGATGCCTTAGAAAGTGTGTTCACATATGTGACTGCATGCAATATTTGGTGCTCAGTCTAATTTTGATACTGATTCTCTGCTAAAAATAAAAAGTTGATGAATGTGCTGAGCTACTGTCTAAATAGTATATTCACAAAGAGTACAGTATGTCTGCTTTAGCCTTATCTTTCAGCCCCGTGTCCCTTCAATGTTGAGCTAAACGTCAAATACATGCTCTCACCTTTTGCTTTCACTGGACATGTACTCAGCAAACATTCTGACAGCCTGAAGCTCGGGTGGAGAGCTGCCCTTGATGTCATCCAGGACAACAGCGTACTTCCTCTGCAATAGCACAAAACACAACAGGTCAGAGTGAGCAACTACAAGTTCTGTGACAGGGATGAATATACAGTGGCTATCAGCTAATGCCAAGAAACTGAAGTCAGTGCGACACATAACATTTGTGCTCGAGAAAAAAGTGGTTTACCTGGGCAATGTATGCTCTGTACAAAAACATGTCCCTTTCAGTCTCCTTCTCTGGAGACGAGGGCTGTAAACAAGAAGCAAATGCAGAAATTGAGCATTTTCTAGAAAATATTCGCTACATGTTTAGCATTGTTGCTCGACACCGCCGTTGGCAGCAGTTAGACAGAGGTAAAGACCAAACACTGCTTCTCAAAACATTCGACTGATAACGGTTAGATACGTACCTTCACCTTCTGAGCCTCGTTAATACATTGTTGATAACTGCCGATATAATAGGCATTTTTCACATCGAAGAGTTCATCAACATCACCCTGCTGCGCCGCCATGTTGACTACAGAACTTCCTGACACGTAGCAAAAATACGTCACCTCCCTGCCTCCCACCGAGGATTGTGGGAAATTGAGTTCAACAAAAAAACAGGTGGGCGTTCATTATGGGTAAATTAGGAAAGAAAATACCACATCGTCATCGTGTAGGTACAAGTACACTGTTATGCAGTTTTAATATAAACTATAAATGTAAAGCAATATTCATATAGAACCGTGTTAGCCTCCTTAAATGATGCGTGAACTGAAGGCTTGCTGGGCTAGTTGGCATATTTGAATAATAGTTTAATCTCCACAAAACCCCTCCTACACGTATCCCCATACATGCAAAAATATAGTAATATGACTATCAGACTACTCAGATGCGACGGAATGAGTAGCAATATAACATATTCGCAGACTTTATGTGGGAGCGAAAAAAATAGTTGATTAATCAGTAAATCGATTGAGAGAAAATTAATGTGCAACACTTGATATTGAGCACTTTTTAAAAAAGAAATACTGCTCTCCTTTTGTCTTATGTTATAATAAAATGACTATTTTTGAGATTTCAACTGTTGGTTAGATAAAACCTCAAGATAACACCCAATCGAGAAAACAAATATCAGCTTAATCCATAATGAAAATAATTGTTTGTTGCCTAAATATAATAACACCATTCAATGACAATGACATATTTCAAGAGAGATTATGATTGTGGAATGAAACCCATTCTAAAAAGATGATGAAATTATGTTATATTTATATTTGTATCATATAAAACCAATAACAATCATAACAATGGTAATCGTATACACATTACACATTCCTAATACACACATTCCTAATATTCTAATCATAATAATCACAATCGTCATAACTGTAATCACAGAAACAACAATAATTATCGTTTTTAGTCATGATTGCAAACCATCATCGTCAGCTTCACTGTGCATCAAATTTTCACGATATTTATGTATATGAAAATACTAGAAGCTATATTTCTGTGGTCTTTGCTTTTGTGTGATTTTGCTATTCTTGCATACTTCATATGCCCATCAATGAGTCTCCAGTGCACACTAATCACATTCCACCACCAGAGGGCGCGCCAGATTAAGTTGCATTGCAGGTGTTTTATGTTTTGTTTGTAATGACGGAGACTTGCAGCAATATTTAGACTAACAATGCAAGATATAAATCTTTATAGTTATGAGGCAGTATCACAAGTACTTAAAAAGCCTGAGTTGTTACCTGAGGTTTCTGGCTATGTGAGGCTAAAAGTGTTTAATATTAATAGTATAAAATTACCTCAGCGTTAAGATAACAATGCGAGAAGGCTTTTTGACCTCGGGAGTTCCTGTCTCCTCATTACACAGATGAGGAAAGACTTCCTGTATCCTAAAAACATCCGCTTACAAAATCTTTCTCATTCTCATAATTAATTTAATGTCGTGCAACTATGAAATGGAAATTGTTACATTTTTAAAGTAATTTGTGATGCAGCTAACTTAATGTATTTAATGAATGTGTAGCTTAACAAGCCAGTAAATAATTTAGCCCATGACAGAAAAACTGCTGCACACAGTTCCTGTTCATTGTTCCTTTAACGCCGTTTCCTCTGGGAAATTCTCAGCCTTGGGACTGGGAACTGGACAAGGATAATTACTGGAAACCCTAATGGGGGCAGGGAATGTGCTGGCTGTAAAAGGTCCTTTCTTCTGGCCTGATTGGGCTGGCCCTCTCCCCTTGTTGCTCCTTCATTGGCCCGAGCCAACATCAATCTGCTGATTTCCAGGTCCCCCTCAAGTTTGAAACTTTTTTTTTTACGAGCAGGAGGAATCGAGTTACAACCAACTCTTGTAACCGATCTCACGGCTGCCGAGAGAAGAAAACACTCCTTCAATAATTTACACATCTGTGCCTGATACACGGCTACAGAACAAAAAAAGGCGCTAGGAGGGGAGGACGGTTTTTTGTCATTTTTGGTTTTTTTTTTTACAGTAGAGATCCAACAAAACAAGCGAACAAACAAAAACATGCTGTGAAGCGACTTTTTCCCTGTGCTGCCAGGATGAAGACTTGAGAGATTCCGCTCAGATTAACTTGCCGTCCTGTTGCCCGACCGTTCCCGTGTCCCCACTGAGGTGAAGGAAAGGTGAGTCCATGTCGCCGGAGCTCGGGCTGATCTTAACGGTCGACCGGTTTTTGATGAACCATCCCATCAGCAAACAATCAGGGGCCGCATCTATGATCAGAGGCCTGCGGTCCAATCACTCCCGAGTTATTAGGCCGTTAAAATGTTTGCTGCTGTCGGCGTGCGGCCGCTTTTTCACGGTCAACGGGCAGAGCTCGGTTTTGCCGCTCGGCTCAGCTCGGCTCGGGTCGCTTGTCTTTCTTTGACAGGCTGCGGTTTTAACACAAAGTTAGCGGAAGTAACGGTCAATCATTTCAGGCATATCAGTGAGGGCGCGATTCAAATATAGCATCATGATAACAGAGCTAGCAGCAACAACAATGGCTTCAACTTTGTGGAGTAAAATGGGTGTTTATTATAGTAATGGGCCTGATTGATGAGTTATTAATGGATTAGGCGTTGGCAAGTCATTAGCTGGCAGTTTTGTTAGTTGCGCTATAAATAGAAACAGAATGCTCTTTAGCAGCTCGTGCATATTTTTAGAGGATAAAATGAGGAAGTCAGGTTATAAATTAAACAATTTCGGCCTTTTTTTTTTTTTAGAAAAAATGCTAATCAAGTCTATTAATTATTGATGGATAGCTGTATTTGGTGTAACCAAGGGCTGGAGTTTAATAACTTGTCAGAAGGTGTGTCCACTTGCACTAATATCATCCAGATGTCAAATTTTAGGCTTTTGTAGGCCCTTGGGTCATGTTTGCTGAATTATTCTGTGTTTTGTAGAGATTGGATGAAGGATAAAACAATCTGTTGAGCCCTGGGCAGATAATATGTGTGTCCTGTGGCCAGGTGAGACAGTATTTTACAAGAACCGTGTGTTTTACATTCATGGTGAGTCTGCTCTATAACCTCTCACCAAAAAAACTGAGGAAATGCAGGAGAATACGAATGAAAGGGATCAAGAAAATGCCTTTATCCCTGCTGGTTTAGACACCTAATAAGCCTCTGTGTACTTCCAGCATAATCCACTGCGTATCCAAACCAAGACATATGTTTTGCAAACACTGATATGTTTTGTAACACATTGCTGTGTTTACATTGTAAAGCCTCTCCCCAGAACAAGGCTCGAGTGTGGATGAATAGCTTCACTGTGCAGCCAAGGCTCTGGCAGGTAGCAGCACACATTATCATGCACAGCCTCAACAGACATGTCAAATGAATTATGGCCTTGGATCAGGACGTGGAGTTGCCTCTCTCCTTGCATTAGCCGTATCAGTGGTGAGATGATTTGCCGTTTTTGGACCTACTCTGTTTTAGTTGCCGAGGCGCCCCTCGCATCTTTGTTGTTGGTAGCAGTGGCTGACAACCGCTGTAGTGAATCAGGGCCAAACTCACTATAACACAAGAACCGTAGGACTTTATTTCAACATATGCACAGTATATATAAACATAGTTGTCAGTATGTGTAACACTACAGGCTGAATAACCTAGAACTGTATTGACCAGTTGATTGATCTATTAGTAGATTGTCATAGTTTTAATGAGGAACTGTATTCCAATGATCAATTCATCTGTTTTTATTTCATTATACTTTGCATATCTTTTGGTTTTGGACTGTTGATTCGATAACTGGCAATTTGAAGGTGTTTTCTTGGGCTCTTGGAAATTGTGATGGGCATTTTCTGCACTATTTTCTGGCACTTTGTCAGCTAAACCATTAGTTCCCAACATATTTGGCATGTGAAGGGGTCACTAAAGAAGCAATGTCTTCAGTGTAAATTGAATATCTTTGGGTGTCAGACTGCTGGTTGGACAAAACAAACAAGCCCAAGGCTCCGCTTTAAGCTTTGCAGAGTCATGATGGGCGTTTTTTTTTAAATGACACATTAATCATTCAATAGCATAATTGGTTAATAATCGATGATGAAAATAATGATTAGTTACAGCCCTCAGATAATCAAATTGGTGTCCATTGCCTTGGACAGCATTAAAATATAGCAACATTAAAATGCAGCACAATAGAAATACAATTAAAATCCATTTATTTTAGATTTCATCCGTGACTGGTTTTAATGACTATTTGCCTTTCATCATTAATCACAGCTTTGTGCATCACAACAACTTTATTATTGCTTCAGCACAATGGGATTCTGAAAGACAGAGAGAAATGACGATATTCAATAATTGCCCAGCAGGATTTAGCAGATGCTGGTGAGCCTCATCTATGTATATTTCAGTGTAACTGTATCTGTGCGGATCCCCTCCTCCTTTAGAATAGGACAATGCAGTCACGTTGCCAGACATTCCCCATGCAGTGTTATTAAGGGCAGAGCTTGAAATTGCAGCAGTAATTCTGGAGACACCGTTGAGTCCTGCTGTGGAGAAGCCATGGTAACTCACTGACAAGACAAGAGAGGTGTTTGACCTGCTTTTACTAGGCTGCAAAGTTCAGCCGAGCACGCAGGTGGCCTGCAGTTTCCCTGGAAACCCGAAACACTCGGAGCATGTGGCCTTGTCTGAAAGAGCAGAGCCGCCTGACCTGCAAATATCATGGCATTGTTTGAAATGGAGAGAGTGAGGGATGGTGTTATCTGCCAATGGATGGGACCCATTTCAGATCGCACTTGAGTCATTTATTAGTCACAGTCATATCCTCTCATATTGGTCCCCCTCTGTTTTCAATGATCTCCATCCCTGCTGTTCTTGCGGCCAAGCACACTGGTATTTGCCACTCCAATGGCGTACTGAGTTAACAAATTATGCTCTCTGGGCTTGAAGAGAAGAAAATTAGTCATAATGTGTCCTGCTCTTATGGTGGCCTTAATTAAAATGTCACAGGCCCAGACATCAGTCATAGCTGAAGCACCAGTTAGCACCTTGATTATGTCTTGCATTACTTGCAGCACAGTTAATATGCTAATTATATAGTAAATAATGTGTAATTAAAACTTGGATGTGTCAGTCAAGTGAACTCATGTGAGAGTAGTGGACTGCTCTTTTTGTTCTTTAGTAATCTTTCTTTTTCCACTGATGTGTTATTCCAAATCAGCTCAGTTGTAACCATAAAGCAACTACCCACTTATGAATTTTAATGCCAGAACAAATGTTGTCAGTGAGTGTTGTGTTGGCCCGGCCTCGGGCAGCGCAGCAGCTACTGTATTCCCAGCCTTATTATGCATGCGTAACACTGACGGATGTTCCTAAATGAACGCCATCAGCTCCCAGCCACCGTCTCTTCCTGTATGTGCTGGTAGTCCACCCTTTATCCCTGTCCCACATCTCTGCCCCAACCTGTTGCGCCATAGCAGGCTCCTCTTAGCCTCGGGTCTATTTTAGTCCAAATCGGCAGGCTAAATTATTAATCCCCGATCCATTATATGCCGATGTGTTAATTATTAATTGTTCAGCGGGCTCTGGCAGATCTGAGAAAACCGTTAAAAAAGGGTAGGATGGGGCATGGTGCACTGATTGCCTCCTTTCTCAGCAGATCTGCACAAGTCTTCACAGATGATGACTGTGTGGGAAGATGAGAAAGCGACAGCACCACCATACAATGATCGACTCTAACAAAAGCATGCATGTTCACATATGTGAGCGGCATCTGTTTTGGGTGCAATTATGGCTCTCATGTTAGAGTCAGTGAACCGGAGTGTGAGAGACACATACGATTGTTAACACGCACGTTGTTGCCAGCGCCGACTCTTATTAGCAGTCAGCACCTCCTCTGTTATGCAACATCTCAAGAGAAGAGCGAGACAAACACTACAAAAGTTGATGAAAGATGAAATTGCAGCGTTCACTTGTCCTGAAATCCTGCTGTTGGTTCCCTAACAGTGGAGTGGTTCCAGTAGTACAGCTCGTTTGAGTGGTTACTTGTCCTCTCTGAACACAAAGCACGGATGTACCTTATATAACAAGCAGGATTGTCTATTGTTTCTCAACGTGGAGACGGATTATATCATACAGCTGGGGGGGGGTCTGTGGAGAAAGAAGTTTTGTGATTCAAGATTTCCTGATAAGAACTCATTCTAATGACATCCGTAATGCTTTTGGCAATGATCAAGACGCTTTTGTCAAACTTTCTCTCCGGGGTCCACAATTTTCTTGTGATTTTGTTTTTCTGGCAACTGCAGTGTTGTGAAGCTTTTATTGAAACTGGCTTTGGAAAAGGTAGGGCTGTGGTCTTGTAGACACCCCCTATTCACACACGTTTTCTATTTACCTTTTACTCATGGGAGCTCTACCAAAAGGCAGCAAAGCAAACACAATACGTTCAGAGTGTGTACACAGCGCAGCATCATCCAATCCAGTTCAACGGCCCTGCAATAAATACTCCCCTAATGAAGCCTATCATGTTCAGGTACTGTCATAGAGGTGTTTATTCAACTCTGTATATGTTATTGTAGCTTGTATTGTTTATTATTTGTTATTTTGTCTGCCCCACTAGTCTTGAATTATAATGCAATCCAATACAACAACAATAGCAATACTGGACACACAAATTTGGCATCGTTGTGAAATAAAAATACCAAACAAATCACTCTTGGATTGCTAGTCAAATTAAAACAAGAAATTGAAGTATGTCATAACCTTCTGGAGATTGTGATGGACCATTTTCATGACATTTCTGACATTTTATAGACCAGACAATTAAGTGATTAACTGAGAAAATAATCAGCAAACAAATCAATATAATAATATTTTTTTAGCCGCGGCCCTAAATGGATTCTCTGAGCACTGCTCACAGTATTTCTCCAGTTTTGACCAGTTTTAAGCTTTTAGAATATTGTGTCATAGTATTTTTCATTTATTGAACAGTCCAAAGCAGCAGGAAACAGCAGGAGAGAGGAGGTGGGTCGGACTACAGGGGGAAGGACATATGGTAAAGGTCATCGGCCGGGCTCAAACTGGGGATGCGTCAGTTACGCGGTGTGTGTATTGGACCTCTGGGTGACCAGGGTTTAAGCTTTTTGAAAATGTGAAGGATTAAAATCAAGAAAGAGCCTTTTTGTATTTCACACACCTGGAAACTATTAATTAAGATTCTGGATGTTGACCTAATTTGTTGAGTACACAGCAGTAAAAAAGGGTAGTATCAAATATCAGAGGTAATTATGGACAAACATTAAACTGAGGCCGGATTATAGGCTTGTTTGTATGTGGTGCATGATTCGGGTATGATTTATGTCTGTTCTGAAAGTTAGACAGCAGTAAATCTCGACAAATACAGGGCTGCTCTCAGTAATCGGCTTCATCCTATGGCAGTGAAGATTTTTCTCTGCTGATGGAGTCGTCCCTGTCAGGGTCACAGTGTCCCAATCCGTGTGACTACTGATCCCTGAAGAATATGAAAGTCGTGACATTTTCTGCTGCCATCAACCAATCACTTGTAAGATGAAGTGTCATGGAAAGTTCTACAGTGTCTGCCAAAGCTTTTTTAGCAACTTGTGGTGGCCAAGCACTGTAGAAACACATTCCTTATGTGTTTTCCCTTTATGCTGGCTGTTATCAGTATCCACCAAGCTGTCTAGATTGGCAGCAGGTATTAGAGTGGTGATATTTCGGGTGCCGTGGCCTCTTCTTCCTCGCGAGGCGTGATGGCATGGGTTTGAGGGGGCGGAAGCTACAGGTGTATCCAATTTCTGGCTCTTTCTCACCTGTCACACCTCAGCTTTAGTCTGACTGACAAGTGAGTACAGTTGATGCAGAGGCTGCATCCTGGATCTCTCTCAATGTCCCCCCCTTTGGAAAACAAACGCCACGCTCACATCATGTTGGATTTAATCTATATATGAGCAGCCAAAAGGCAAAGACATGCTCATGTCAAGTAGCGTGTTTGGAATTTCTATGTTGTTACAGTAGCTATCTCTTTTTTTTGGTTTTCCGAATTGTAAAGTGAGTCAGCATAGGTGACAAAGCTAGTTCACCAATCGCAGATGTCACAGATACTATGAAATGGTGCTGATGCAATAAATTGGTTAACTAATTAGTCAGTCAACATAAATAATTAAAGTTATTTATCAAGGAAAAAAGGCCAAACATTTACTCAAAACTCTGTTTTATATCATTGTAATTTGCATATCTTTGGGTTTGGGACTGTCGTTTGCTTCTCAACTAAAAGAAAAGAAGCAATGTCTGCTCGAGACCACTAATCACAGTTTGTAGTTGTAGTATGATGACAGGAATTGAGAGCAGTTCTACCAAAGTCATTTTTCTTTCTTGGGTTGTTTCATTTAAAGGATTCAGGATTAAAGGTTCCAGTATTTCACAATAAACAACGCTGAAAGTCTACAGCCATGCAGTTGTATCAGGCTGCACAATGAAAATGCTAACATGCTGATGTTCAGCAGATGTAACGCTTACCAGGTTCACCATCTTAGATTAGTGTGTTAGCATGCTAACGTTTGCTAATCAGCAATTAACAAGAGTGCAAATCTGAGGTCATTAGATTTGCAGGTATAAACTGAAGTATTGAAAGGTATTGAAAGTTTATCCAGTGGATGGTGCTAGATGATACATCAGAGCCTCACCAAATTCACAATGGTTCATCCTCAAGAGAGCATGAATGTCTCCAGAATTAGATGAGACATTGCAGTCTCTACCCACTGACAGAACAGGGCTAATCATTAGTTGCAGCCCTAATATCAAAAATTAGTAATCATCACTAATAGTTTTCATTTTAATACAGTCAACCTCTGGAGGCTCAAAGGAGTTACAAAGTGCTTCAAAGTCTTAGCAACAGGATTTCCAAGTCATTTCTACAGCCCTTATTCACTGCAATAGTCTCAGAGGTCTCCACAACGGTCACATTGTGAAAGCGCTAAATGAAAACAACAGCCAGTAGGCGTTGTCATCCCACGTCTTCCCCTTTCCCCGGATGAATTGGGAAAAGTGTCCCTGACGCAGACAGCTTTACCTGCCATGAAACTCAAAGAGGCGAAGCAAATTAAACCCGGATAATAAAGGGCCTATAGAGCTTCACCAGCTTCAGTAATCCTCCGAGGACTAGAGGGGACGGTTAGGTTATTTCTTCGTCATCACAGCCTCTTTTTACCTCGACCCCTCAGTCAGACGGGGTTGACAGGGCTGTCTGCGCCTGCAGGAGGGTGCGAGAGGCCCTGCATTACCCAGGCTCCCTCACTGTCACAAGACATCCATCCAGCGGCGTGTAGGGTCCGGTTTCATTTCCATGAGTCATGTTTGCTCAGCTTTTGCCCTCATGTCTTTGTGAGTGAATGCATGCTGGCTTGTTCTGAGCGAGTTGATGATGTTGTAGCCCGTCTAACCGCAGTGATTACGCTGAGGAGCTGTTGGCTGCCGCAATCTGTCTTTGTTTTTCATTTTCAGCTGCTCGGCAAAGCGGGCCTATCAGTGATGTGTACGCGCACGCGCGTGCAGATGTTTGTGTGATTTCTGCGTGCACCGATGGCTGCGGCTTGTCTATTTTGCAGCAACACTCGGCCAGTTTTTTGCTGCCGTGGTGTCTTGTTCTGTCTTAAATCCTTTAAAATTTTGCCTCCCATAAATACGACAGAGACGCTGTGTCAGGGCTGGCCAGGCTCTCCCTGGGCATCGGACTTCACAGGCCATTTAGATTTGGCACTAACCACTCTCATGCTGCAAAGTCACCAGAAAAAAGAAGATTCCTTCATCGAAAACCTTTTCATCGCTCCGAGCACCTGTCCCTCGAGGACCTTTTTTTTCACAAAGCCTTCTTGCCTTGGGGAAAAGGAGGCGGGGAAGTGAGGATCTCCCTCCATCCTTAAGAAGAGAGTGCTAGGGGTCTGTAACTCCTAAGTGCTACCACGTTAAAATGTTTGTATTCATGGGTAAACACTCCTCCCTTCCTCATTCTTCTCCCTCCTCCTCCTCCTCTTTTTCTTTTGATAACCGACAGGCTGCACGGAGCTGACAGCTATGATGTCTCCGGTCCCCGACGAGAGTGTGATTTAATGAGCACTATGAAATCGCCATCCAATCTGAGAAAGAGGTTGCTTTTCTTAATGTGCCCATTATCCATTCCGCTTCTCTAAACTCTTCTACGTCCATCAGCAAGGGTGCAGAGAGGAAGAGGGGGTGGCAAATGAGGACTTACTCTTAAGCGTTGCGATAAGCGATTGTCCTCTTGAGGCTGACCGAAGTGATTAGAGGGTGACAGCAGGACTAAGTGATTGTTTTCAGGCGCTGCTCAAATAGAAATAAAGATGTCCCCTTTTGTTTTCTGTGTTTTTATTTTTCTTATTTTTATTCAGTCTGATCATTAGTGTCTTTCTCTCTGTTATCCATTTCACACACATTGCATCAGGGCAGGATTTTCTGTAACAAGTGCAGCTTGGCGAGTTTTAGTGTTACAATCGCGGTGAAACGGTCGATGGGGGGATCTGCCAGTGATCCTCAATCGGCACGGCGAGAGGCCTGATTAAACATCCCGCACCTGCAAAGAGAGAGGGAGTAAAACTAGATTCAGAGTGAGGCAGTGTATAAATGACCTCTCATTCAACACCTACATTTCCCCGATGTTTCAGGATTGATATATAACACACCCCCGCCCTCTCTCTCTCTCTCTCTCCCTCCATCTCGCTGCCTCTTGTCTTTGCTCTCGCTCTCCTCATGTGTCTCCTCCCTGGGAAGCATCCTGCTGACACTCTCTCCAAGGAGTCTTATTGATATTCTTGGAGAGGCATTGCAGAGAGGGAGAGAGAGAAAGAGAGAGAGAGGAATGAAAGTCACACACTGTAGCAGCAGACGCACTGCCTTCTAGTACCAACAACAGTAAAAATCACAAGTCACCCAGCAGGGATGTGTCACCGTTCATTTTGTCTGCTGCAGTAATAGAATCTCTCCTGCTTTGGATTTTTATTATTCTCCAGCACGTGGAGAGGCAATTTGCCAGTCATAGAGATTTTCAGCTAAGCTTTCGGGTTACTTTCATGTGGAGGGATATTGCAAAAAGATTAAGCCCCTCTTGTGATGTGAATGGGACAATGCTCAAATATAATTATATTGTTTTCACTGTGATAGTGGTGTATTGGGCTGAATTTAACGTGTCAGTGACATGGAAATGTGTGAAGGGAATAAGAACTGACTGTGGAGCCCGTTTTATAGTTTGTTTTTTCCCCCTCGGGCGCAGACGTGTTTTACTTATTTGTGCTTCCTTGATGCCTCAGATGCGACACAATAGGGCATTGGTGTTGAAATATTTTCAATATAAAGGAGGAATATAAGCATATTTTGTCTGTGGAGCTGAAAAGATTGCACAACTGATCAGTCAATTGACAAAGAATTCATTTGCGACAATTCTCTTAATCGTTTGAGTCCTTTTACAAGCACAGACTCCATCCACTCTCTTATCTGAGTTTAATGTAAGGATTTGTTGATTTTCTCTGTTTTATATCATAGTAAACTTAATGTCTCAGTGTTTTTAACTCTTGATCACACAAAATAAGGCTTATGTAGATGTCACCTTGGCCTTTGGGAAATTAAAGCAGACATTTCTCAATTATTTCTGACATTTCCGAGACAAAGCAAGTTGTGAATTCAGAAAATAATGGGCGGGTAATCGATAATGAAAGCATTGTTTAGTTGCAGGCCAGCTTTTCTCAAAAACCCTTTTTTTTTTTTTTCATTTGACAAAGGAAACCAAACTTGTCAAATGTTAATTGCAGCCTAAGAAGAACTGAAATTATCTAAATTATTATTTTTTTTAATTAAAGCAAGAAGAGCATGAATTGGATTGAGCTTTTTTGGCAGCTCTCAGTACTTGACAGTGGAGCTGCAGCGATTAGGAACAGAAAGAAAATTAACTGCCAAATATTTTGATAATTAATTAATCGTTCTTTAGTGTAAGAATTTGATGCTTTTCTTTGTGATTTATGATAGTAAGTGAATAGTCATTGGGTGTTGGGCTGTTGATTGGGCTGATTGGACAAAAGTGTTCACTTACCTTGTAGTATCATTTTTACATAATAAATTGGGGGAAAATTGCATCTAAGGCTCTGAAGTGGAGGAGACTTGACATGCAGTTTTCATCTATAAACGTCTGCAGACAGTACTGGGAATAAACCATCATCTTAAATTTTTCTGAAACACTTAATTGAGTGACAGAAAATCTCAAACAAGTTAATTATCAAGCATCCATGCTAAACATTCTCTGGCTGCAGCTTTTTAAATGTGAGGATTTGCTGCTTTTTTATTTGTTGCATCATTGCAAAAATAGCTCCAATTTATCGAACAAAGCGAGTAATATGAGGACACCACCTTGGGCTCTGGGACACTGTAACAGACATTCTCTGACACATTTTTACAATTAAAATGAATGAAAATAAGTTAGTCGTCGCAGCCCAGTTTCAAGATCCCCAAAATTGAGTTTAGGGATTTGTTTTATGAGTCCGATTTAAGATAAAATTAATGACTTTTTTGGTTCTTTCTGTATAATTGCGTCAGAATAGATTTTTGAAAATGGTGGCCATGTCATATCCAAATTGAATTTCAAGCACAGTTTCGCCCTCCTCTTTACCCTCAGTCTCTCCCCCCTGCACCGTTATGGGAGGGCAGTTGTTGAAATCATCTTTTTCTTGCCTGTTTACGCTCGTGTGCGCTCAGGTTATCCTTGAACTTGTGTGAAGGTCAGAGAGAGAGTGTACAGGAAAATAGATTCACTCTTTTTTCAAAGACTGAACGTACGAAGCTGAACAAGCAACCCGCAGAACAAGATGCTGCTGAAAAGATGCGCCATGCTGTGGACCTGTCTCATTTGTGGGGCGAGAGCCGGCGGTCTTCCTGACCCCCTCTATTTATGCGCCCTCCTTCGTGGGTGCAGCCTTTCACTGAGTCACCCTGTTTGGGTGCACGGACACACGCTCAGAAACAGCATCATACATAAATCAAGCTGAATGAGTTGGCACAGCCTGTCTCCTGCTCACTCACACACGCATCCACACCTTGTTCTTTGAATGCATTCAGCATGAGACGGGCCCAGATTACATTGTCTGCTGTGTGTGGTCGTGCTGAAGCTGACTTCGCTCTTGCAAGCAGAATGACACATTCTTCTCTAACTACCTTGCAGGCTCTGAGCCAGAGGGTTGCTGGGACTAATTTGACAGCTGCCACAGCTCATTATCTGATAAAGGGGACAGTTCTTGGCCCTGCAGTTTAAACAGTATTAGTGTAGATGTTATTTGCAATAACCTCACACATTGCAGGCTGTCAGTGTTATGTTTGGCCCATCTTGCTTTCAGGATGAGAGAGTCTGAGCTACTGCCCAGGAAACTCATTCTCACTGTTCTAGTTTCATATCAGCTGTAAAAAAAAAAAAAAAGGAAAAAGGAAAGGAAATAAGTCCACCACTGTTACATGCACGACAGTTTAACTCAAGTTTTCTTCTCTCTCTCTGTTGCATCTTGACCCAGACTTGACCATGGACTCCTTCAGCACCAAGAGCTTAGCCCTGCAGGCGCAGAAGAAGCTGATGAGCAAGATGGCCACCAAGAGCGTGGCCAACCTCTTCATCGACGACACCAGCAGCGAGTTGCTGGACGAGCTGTACCGCGTCACCAAGGAGTACACCCGCAACCGCAAGGAGTCCCAGAAGATCATCAAGAACCTGATCAAGATGGTGGTGAAGCTCGGGGTGCTCTACAGAAACAACCAGTTCAGCACAGAGGAGCTGATCCTGGTGGAGAACTTCAGGTAGGCGTCAATAAAAATCCTTCGGCGTCTTGGGGAATGCGCTGTGCTTGCTTTCTTTCCGAGCATTAGATGAGAAGATTGATACCACATTCACGTCTGTATGTTACGTGCAGGGCAAAAAGTAATTAGCTTAGCTTAGCATAAAGACCGGAACAGCTGGCCTGGCTCTGGCCAAAGTTCATCAATACTGTATGCTCATCAACACTTATCTTATCTTGTTTGTTTAATCTGCACAGAAACAGTAAAACTGACGATTTGATGTTTGAGGAAGTTGCATGCTGGAACTGCTTCTTGACACAGAATGGGTAATCGATCTGCTCTGCACTTCTGTGCAGTTTCTCCACTGTTGTCTGCCAGCCTCTCTGTGATGACAACGCTTTGGGAAGTCACTGCACCCGGCCGTTGTTCACCTACAGCAGGGGACCTCCCGTAGAACCACGAAACACTGTCGTATCGTTTAGACCTTAATAACCGTCAGACACAGCGAATTTCTGACTAAAGAACTACAGAAGTATCGACAAACCATTGGCAAAATGGCCAGTCAGCATCGCTGGCCGTTACATGTAAATACAATCCAGCCATAGCACTAATACCTCACCAGAGATGTGCAGCTAATTTAAGCTGTTTTAAAAGTGACTAGACTACACTAGATGTGTTGGTAGGCATATTAATGAAGCTTAGACCGAGCCAGCTAGCTGTTTCCTCTTCTTTACACAAAGCAGGCTAATTGAGTCCTGGCACAGACATGAGGAAAGTATCAACCTCGTTAAACACTCAGAAAGAAGCCAAATGAGCGTATTTCCCAAAGTATTTAAGTGAAGTTTTGTCACTTTCTTCCATGTATTTAAATATTGTTGTGTTGTGTATGAGAAGGTGACAAATCTGGGTTCTGGTTGAGAGCTTCCAGCGGGGGCGAACAACAGTTAAAGTACATTTTTGTGTGCTGATGGAAGCAAATTAAGGAAATTGACTTTCACATCAGTTTATATATTTTCCGCTAAAATAGTAAGACTCAGCTTGGAGGCATGTGAAGCTGACATTAGTGCACAGTATGGAGAATGGTGATTATGTTAGCATGGAGATGCATCGCTGTGAAGGACAATACTATAACTGATGGGGGGGGGGGGTTGTGAAACTTTTCCAAAGAAAATCACAAGACAGCAGTTTCTATTTTTACTTCCCTCTGCTGCTCCAGTCAGAATTAGAAACTGACAGCCTCTCCTCTCCCTCCTCGTCTCACAGGAAGAAAGTCCACACTCTGGCCATGACGGCGGTCAGTTTCCACCAGATCGAGTTCACCTTTGACCGCCGCGTCATGAGCGCCATCTTGAATGATTGCCGTGAACTGCTGCACCAGGCCATCAAACGCCACCTGACAGCCAAGAGCCACTCGCGAGTCAACCACGTCTTCAATCACTTCGCCGACTGCGACTTCCTGGCGGCTCTGTACGGGCCCTCGGAGGTGTACCGCGCTCACCTGCAGAGGATCTGTAACGGGGTCAACAAGATGCTGGACGAGGGGAACCTCTGACCTCTGCTGGCCTCGTCCTCAGGCGCCTTTACCTCTGGTCACTCTTCGTGTACCACCTTGCAGGATTTTTTTTTTTTGCTTTTAAAGTGACAATCATGAACATTTTTATTTTTCACGTGTTGCTTTGCGTTTGCGTGTGCGCCTCTCCGCCGTTACTATAACACTGAAATTCCTCTGCCTAGTTACCAAAGTCTGTTTCTTCTCCAGCCTGTCTTTTTGTTATTCCATGGTAAACAAAACCCAGCAGATGTTGTTGTTTTTGTTTTTTAAATGAATGTAGAACTGCATGCTCTTATCAGTATATTCAGGGGTAGGAGCCTTGACAACTGTGCCTTGAAAAAAAAAACATTTTTATCTTCATTCCAAGGGCACTATGCTTGCTCTCTTACTCAATCAAAAAGACAGGAATCCAGGCACAGGCCTTCAGTTATATCTCTGTAAGGTGCTTTTAATGGACGAAAATGGTTTTTGGGGTGCCGGGAGGGGAGAGAGTGTGAGTTTCCGTCTCTTCCAGATACCCAAGAACATAAAGAGCTGATTTTTTTTTTTTTTTGTTTGTTTGTTTGTTTGTTCATTTTTTCTAAAAGTGGTATTGCACTCAATCCTGAACAAGCGCTGTACTGTACTTTCCTGCGATAATGAAACCATGTGAAGCACAGCAGTTTGAGTAATCCTGCTTAGCCTGCTTCTTACAGCTCTTACCATCATGCACTGAAGTCCACTTTGTAGAGGGGCCAGGCTTTTGTTTAGAAGGCACCTATAAACCCAGTTTCGCTTTTAATAGTCTGGTTTATGGCCACCACAACAAAGATGAAGTATTTGGGTCAGAGGGGGACCATAAACATGAAGCAATTTGATTGTGCTGTGTATTGCTGATTGTCTCTGCGCTGAGTCCAACGTTTCTCTGGCTGTATACGCTCATCTGCTCGGACAAACTTTTTTTTTTCCCCCTCTAAAAATGTCATAATCACAGCAACGGAGCGGCACAATGTGGCACCAGGTGCGAAAGGTTGCTCTGGCGCTTTGTCAGCAGGGAATAAAGCGCAAGCACAGTCCAACTACTCGTCATAATAGATGTTGGAGCCCAGGGTCAGCTGTGTTTCAGATTTATCGCTGTTGCCTCAGGTTTATCCAAAATAAAAAAACTAAGCTCTGGTTTGAATTCTAACAGATCTGAACTAAAAAGACTCCCCGTGAGCAGTCAGATGAAAGGCCGGACGAAAACTGCAGCTTCGCGTCTATGAAACAGACCAGGCAGGGTATAGAGATTAGAGCAGAGACAAACACAGCACCTGATTGTACTCTCCTTCTGCAATTATACCTCCCCGCTCTGGGGTGGTATAATGGCCTACAGCCTGCCTCTGTCGAGCAGCCACTCCATTTCACCACACAGCAGCCTCATGTAATGTGATGGAGATAACCATCTCTGTTTGCGCTGTGCGGGTCCTTTTAATGGAGTGAAAGATGTTGTGTTTCTTCCTTATAAAAAAGCATTGAACACCTACTACTATCCCTCTCCAACCTCACATAATAACTGTCTTTCCTTTTTGTCTATGTGTTTTTGTATCACTGAGCCTGTCTGGGAGATTGTTTGGTGCCGCGGCCTCATTTTGCATTCTGCCTGTGTGTGTTTGTGTGTTTGTGTGCGTACCTGTGAGAGAATTGGAAATTGAGCCGTGTAATAAGCGCTGTGCTTTTCCAGATAGGATTGCTGAAACTTTAACTCCATCCACAGCAGCTCCGCCAAAGAAAGGAAGACTGACGTTGCCCTTGATGCGGTCCTTTTCCAGAGCAATGTTTCAGAAAACGGTGTGCACTTGATAATTATAACCCTGCCAATGGTGATAATGAAGACAAAGGTGGTGGCTGTTTGTGTTTTTATCCGCCTTTTTAATTCTTAGATTTCTTCCCTCGGTATGTTCCCCCTTTGTTAGACTCATTTGACTCTGACTGCATCATTCTGGGAGGCTTTAAAGTAAATCCGTCTTTCTAAGTCCCCAAAAACAGTTGACTTTAATTATCTCTGGATGCCATTTTCTCCAATCCCTCCACATCTCAGGGTTAGTTTAAATCTCCCTCGGTTTCAAATCCATGACACACAAAGTAGAGTTCTCCATTAACCTCTGCAGCAGCCCCTTGTTTTACTGAAGGCTTTTTAAATTAAGCATACTTATCATTTTTACTATTGTGAACTTTTAACTGTTTTTATTTTCACTCATGTACATATGATTGTTTTTGTGTCTCTATTGTATCCAGACGCGACAAATATAATACAATTTACTTTTTTAAAAGAATCAGTTTCTTGTCTTTTATTCCCCTCTATCGAGCGTCCAGCGTCCTCCCATCGGTTTGCTGTGTGTTGGAATCTCCCTGCCAAATCGGGAGAGGGGGTAATCTGACTCTGTCTGACCTGGATTTCGTCCGCCAAATCCCTTCCTCCTGCTCCCGGCATTGTTAGGAAGCCACGAAAGCAAACGCAAACCCATCTTGCTGACAAACAATTCGAGTTTTGGGTCATTTTTTTCCACTTCCTGCAGGCCCACACCACGGTCAAGGGTAGAACAGGATGTGAGTAAGATGGAAAGTTATTGCTTCTGTTTTTTGGAAATTTAAACATTCTGCAGTTTAATTTCGAGCGTAGTACAAGCAACACTCAGTGTGAATTCAGTTTGAGTTTAATCTGTCATTGACTTTGCTTCTTCTCAGACTTTGGAATGATAATTCTTCCTGTAGCACGACTGCAGATCCTCCCTGCAGCACACTTGAAAGGCTACTGCAGTGCCAAGTGCCCAATTATCATCTAATGGTCATTATCTCAACATGCTTTTTTTTTTTTCTTTTAGTGGATGCACCCTCGAGAGCTACAATGTATTTATGACTAAAACAAGACGTGAGTACAGCTCAGTCACGTCTCATTGTCTCTCTGTGTACTTCTTCTGCTTCTTATTTGACGTAACGGTGATGTCAAATAAAGGAAAAACATCCTGACATCAACTTTAATGATTCATCTCTGTTCTTCTTCTATTTTAGGGCAGTTGTGTAAGAGGTGAAAAGAGAATAAAAAGTATTTGAGGGAGTATTGAAAGTTTAGAATTTTAGTTTGCTTTTTTATTTTTTTTTTTTCCGGTGTCTGTGTGTCTCGCTCAAACGCTTTCTGAAAATTAAAATTTGAAAATGACAGTCACGACATGATTATCAGTGGATGTGACTGAGGGCTCTTAATACATTTTGGTGAAGCTAGCTTCCACTGGGGCATAATTATCATTTCTACATAATGAAGTGACTACAAAGGAGCTGTCCTGCATCCTAAGAAGGAGGGAGCTGGAAAAAATGAAGCATGCAGAGGGCCCACTCGTCTTTCCACTCATGTCCAGAGATTACGCAGCTATGATTTGTGGTCCAGACTTGTAACCTGAACTAAACAAAGTTGAGCTGAGCTATTGTAGCATCATACTTTTCTTTAGGATTAATTGTGACAAAGGAATGATTCTTTTGCTTGGCTTTGCACACGTGCAACACTGTTAGGAAGGACAAACTGAGCCAGATTATCACGGTCCATCCCTGCAAGGATACAGGCAGTTGGTTTTGGCGTAACACTGCGAAGTTTGGCCGGCTGTCAATACGGGCGCAAACACCCAAATGTTTGACTTCTGGGTGGTGCGACAAAACAAACCACAGGGCATTGTGTTCAAACAGCAGGCGATTCTCTGCACTCGTACAACATCACACAGTCATATTTCTAGATTTTCTTTTATCATCAATGCCAACGAAAATGCCTTTTAGGCCTAATGAGTGAAAACGGACTGGGATTGCAGTCAAAAGATGAGTGGCACTAAAGAAGAAAGCGATGCAGCTACTTCAACGATGAAGGTTTTATTGTATGAAACAAAAGCAGCAGAGAAATATGTATTTGTTTGGTTTTTATGCTGCAGCATAAACAGAGAAGCAGGTTAAATCCTCTGCAGGAGGTAACAAGTGAATCACTGTGTGGATACGACTGAGGTATGTATGGACAATATGTAAAGCATTTTGTCACATTGTGATTTAGTCACCACATTGTTTTACTTCCTCATTTCCATGGAAATCTATGTCTCCAGGCCGACATCCCAATCTAACAGTTACGTCCATACTCTCTAAATCTTATTACAGTGTGTGCAGAGCGTTAAAGGAGAAGCCCCCTTTTACACGAGGCCTTTGCTGACCTTTCAAGCACTTCCGAATTTTTTCTCAACACCAATCTCATGTAGGTTAGCTGGCAGAGCAGAGCAGAGTGAGCGCTGCTTATTATGTATTACTTTGCTTTTGTAGTCCCTCCACATCGTTACTCATCCAGTATGCTTAAAGGTGCTCTCCCCTCTGGCAAGCACAGCTATGACAGTCAGCTTGGAAGTTAGAAGTCTTTCAAAACTCTTTTTTTCCCCCCCTGTCTTCCTCCCCTTTTCTCTGTCTCTCTTTTACTCTTTCTTGGTGTCCCCACGTCTCTCTCTCTTTCTTCCTCTCTCGCTCTAGTCCTCAGAGAGCACCTGACTGACGTGTTGTTCAAGGATGAAAAGCACGGCGGAGGGGAATCCAAAAGCAAACAACACAAAAATATACATGAGAGGACGGGAGAGACGCAGCTGAAGACGCACACACGGCACACGCGCGCTCAGAGGCCCTGAGGATTATCACCAGCGCAACACTGGACACTTCAGGGAGGACAGCATCTGCTCACGTACATATTTAAAACCACATAAAATAACATTGTGTTCTCGAGAACTTCATTTTCACTTTGAGTAGACACAGAGCCAAATACAGTGGTGTGTGAGCACATATAATCCTCTCCAAAATACATATTTCTGCTGTCCAGGTGGCTATAGAAAGTTCCCAAGTGCCCAGATGCATTCACACTGTGACTAAAAGCCATTTTGCACAGGAAATTTTGACAGACATGAGGTCTGCGCCTTTCAAAGCAATGCTTTAACATCTATCTTTTCCACCGAGTTATGTAAGGTGTTCAGCAGCGTGTTCCCTCTCTCTCTGTGTCTGTCTCAGCTCGAAGAAATTCAACCAGGAAACTGTATCTGCAGTGGCATAGTTCAGCAAACACACACACACCGCGTGCAGCTGAAGCGTCCCAGCACACACGCTCTGCTGCTTCTCGATGGGCAGTCGGCCTGTTACAGGACTCAAAACAAGGGAGGGAGCGCTACAGGAGAGAGTGGACAAGGTTACAAGGAGGCCATATGCTCTGTCTGTCTTCCCCCTACTCCCAACTGTTCCACCGTTATCAAAAACTACACCATGGTGGCGAAAAGGCCTCCTTTTTGAGCAGGACAATGTTAGAAACACTGCAGCAAGCTCAAAAGGAGAATTTTTCTTTGCTATATAATAGTTTCTGTCTATGTTTGTCCTTCAATCACTCACACACATATTCAGAACATTAATATAATGGATGGAGTGAAGGCTACCGGACTCGAGAGACTGCCCGGCCAGACAGCAAGTGCACAGCAACTGTGACAGCTACTTATTATTCCACATTGGCTTTGAATCTGCGATGATTGTGTGTTTCGTTGCCACGTTATTTATGGACCTCACAAAGTAGGTGGCTGATTGGAAGGAAAGGACTTTTAAGAGAAATGAATTCAAGTATGCAAATTTAATACACACACACACACACACACACTCACGGTCCTATTTCCATTACATTTCCTGGAGACTCACCACTTGCCTAACCCTCAACCTTATCCTACCCTTGACAATGTCACCCTAAAATTTAATAATTTATCTTATGGAGACTTGTGTTTTGTCCCCAAAGGGAAGGCTAGTCCCCACAACATGACTGTGTAAACAGATTTATGGCCCCACGAAGGTAAGGAGGACACTGAGTTTGTCTGCCTGAGATCTCTAAACAGGGAGCAAAATCCCAATCACCTTTGGTTACAGGTCGAGATATTTGAAGGGACAATTGGGTGTCATCCGTGTAGCAAAGTAGGTCATGTTTATGCATACTTTGCCCCAGGGGTGGTATGTATATGGTAGAGGAGGAGGCATCTCCAGGCATTAAAGAGGAGGACCAGTTCGACAGATGGGAGATAAGATCAACCAATCCAGAGCCACATCACTGATGCCAGTGTAGTTCTTCAGACGGCTGATTATGATATTATGGTCCGCTGTATCAAAGGCTGAGCCGAGGTCATGTGGACTAAAATGGAGCACAGGCCAGTGTCGGCTGCAAGCAGCAGGTCACTGGTGACCTTGACCAAAGCAGTCTCAGTGCAGCGTAGGGAGCGGAAAGCTGACTGAAATTTGCCAAAAAGTTTGATGAGTTACCAAAGTGACATTCAGTTTGAAAATCTCATTGTGTAAAACCTTTTAAACACTGACATGCACACACATATAGAAACAGTTTAAATTCAGAGTTAAATACAAATGCAAAAGCAAGCCTGCAGAAATGGATGCTTGGTCGTGTGCACCAGCATGTCGTGAGGAACAATCCCCTAAAGGATTAATAGCGGCCGCTCTATTACTTCCACTCTTTATAGTTTTTTTTTTTTATCCAGACTAGTGGTCATTACTGGCTGACAGCAGTCTGTCGACATGTAGGCAGGAATCTTCTTAGCCTGCAGATTACAGCAAGCCTGTGTCTGTTTCCTCTCCCCCCACGTACCTGTATAGTAGAACATGTCAGTGAATGAAGTCATATTTTAACAGGGCACTACCAGAGGAATAGATTGCCATGCTGACTAACAGAATGACAGATGCTTTGAGTGTCTCACTGCTGAGTGACAGCAAACTGTCAGGTCTTTTGTGTGGCTGTGCTGCCGTCTTTTCATTTCAGATGCTTGCTAGAGAGGGAGGGACCCATCCATGCAGCCGCAGTTGAGTGAAAAGGCACCTAGGAGGCATCTTTGGGCTTGTCAGACACAAGAAATCTAATCCAGACAGCCAAGAATTGGAATTTGAATGAGAAACCCGAAAATAGCAGCTGTCTCTGCATAATTGGAACAAATGGAAGTTGGATATGCGGCAGAAAATAAAACAAGAAAACAACTGGGATGTAACAGGACACTATTTGCTGACAGTTACAATAATCTGGGGAGAGCCATGCCATAGGCAGGCTGTTGTTTGTAGCCAGGCAGCTTATAGTTTCTGTCAAACTGCTGCTGATCTCTGATCTTGTAGGTTGCAATTATGTGGCCCCCTACTATTCCTCCTCCATCCCTTCCTGCTGCCATCCTCCCCTACTCCTTTAAACCCCCTCTGGTATCCTAAGCAGCATTTAATTGTGAAAGGCTGAGCCGGGGAAGGAGTAATCAGATGAGAACAGAGGCAGGGGGAATCACGTGGATGTACATTGGCTAACGGCAGATTAATAACACTAGTTCAGCTGCTCTCTCTGGCAAACGGGAGGTGGCGATTGGGGGGAGAAAGAGAGTGACAGGAAGGGAAGGAAAGGAGAGGAAAAGAGAGAGTTGCAAAGATAGAGGATGATAAGGGGTTCTCAGATGAGAGCAAAGTAACAGGGAGAAGAGACAGAGATGGGGAGAGAAGAGGGAAATTGAGAAAGGGAGTTAGAGCAGTGAGAGGGAGTGGGAGGAAGAAAGAGCGAGGATAGGAGGCAGCGCAGCGCAGTGTGGAGGGGGTAGAGAGACAGGGAGAGAGAGAGAGAGAGAGAGAGAGATGTAGAGACAGGAAGCCTCCACTGCTGCCGAGCCAGTGAGACGCAGGCAGGCAGAGAGAGAAGACGGAGAGAGAAAGAGAGGCCCTCGGCATCTCCAAGGCCGGCCCAGTGAGGGGGTGAGGGGCTCAAGAGCACTACAACGGAGAGGATAGTGGGAGGAGAAGCAGAAGCAGCGGAATAAGAAGAGGGAGGAAAGGCAGGGCGATAAAATCAGAGACGGGCTTTAGCAGGAAGAGGGGAGTGGGTGGGTGAGATCTGCGATGAGGACGGGAAAAGGCAGATAAAAGTTTTGGAGGCAGAGTCGGAGAGGGAGAGGGAAGGGGGAAAGAGACCAAAGACAGCGGATAGAGTCTGTGTTAATGGAAAAGGTAGGCAGAGATTCATGGAAAAAGAGGAGGAAGCTCTCTGTGTCTCAGGAGTCCTCCTGTTCCTCTTCTGCTTCTCCTTCCTTCTGTGAGGCTGCAGGACATCATCCATCACCATGTTCTCTGACAGCAGGGCTCCAGCGGCTGGGGAGCAGAAAGGCTTCAAGCCTCACGCCCCTCACTTCATCCCCTGGCTGCGCAATAGCCTGAAGCCCCACCACAGCAGTGACCTGGGGCTCAACGGACCGTACAAATCCAGCTCCGAGGCCCGCAACAACCTGGCCCCGCTGGAGAGAGCCAAGGGGATCGGGTTCTTCTCCATTCAGGGAAAGGACCGGGCGAAGAAGGGGGAGCTTCGGTGTAATGGCGTGGGGATGGCGAGAATGCTGCCAGTGGTGCTGAGGGGGCACCACATCCTGCCGGGCACTCTGGGGAAGCAGAGGGAGGACAGTCCTGCCAGGTGGAACCAGTCTCCCGAGCTGCACCCAGACTCCAACACGCAGACCAGTCCGGAGGACGGGACGCAGGGTCTGAGCAGCAGCTCCACATCTGCCCAGGACAATCACACCTTAGTTAGGAACCACAGCAGCCACCTGAGCCTCGTTCAGTCACAGACAAGCACCACAGTCAGGAAATATGGGCCACTAGTGGGACCCCCTCCTGCTCCTGTTCCCGAGGAGCTAAACTGTAAGGTGCCTGTTGTGGTGGACATGGAGGACAGGAGGGGGAAGGTATGGGACTACGCCAGCAGCTACCGCCAAAGAGACTTCCATTCATCCAGCTGGCAGAGCTCAGACACTCGGGGACTAACAGAGAGGCAGCATGGCTTCACCTCCAGCTTCAGCTACATCAAACAACAGAGCAGGAACTCCCAGAGCCAGAGAGACCTGACAGCACTGAGGGAACCACCTGTGGAGGGTTTCAACGGGCCCCTCAATGGAGTCATCTTCTCCACCGAGGTTCCCCAGGCTGGCCTGGGCTGCACCACAACTCTACGAGGCCCCAGGAAACCTAGACCCAGCTTGGAAAGAGTCGGGATCCTGGGCCAGAACCAGACATGGGTCAAATACAGGCCGACCAATGAAGGGGAGCCACAGAGGAAGGAAGAAGGCTGCAGCAGGAAGGTGGTTCGAAACCAGATTAAACGAGTGGTGGACAACCTGGAGCAAGTTCTTAGAGCGCTGAGGGACGTTCACCAGGAAATGAAAGAGGTAACATGTCGGATTTTTGTTGATTCTGCACAAACAATAAAGACTCGGCAAAAACAAAAGCTGTTTAGTGTGTATTCAAGCAAGTCTTTCCTGGGCTGTCAAGAAAAACAGAAACAAATCGGTTCCGAACAGGAGCAGAGAAGTTACTGTATCCTCTCACATTCGTTTAGACACTTCCTCATGCAGGAAATGTTCATGCTTGTGCTAAAAAACCTTGAGGGCTTGTACTCTTCCAGATAACAATGCAGGCTGCACAAATGCACGTCCTCAGCAGAATTTAACATGCATTAAAAAGTCAGCAGCAGGGTTGCATGAATCCACCACAGTCTGCAAAGTGTTCCTCCAACTCTCCCCTGTCATCTGCCTCCAAACATATGCAACATCTGTGCTCAATTCATGCGTTAATTTTCATAGAAGTGAATGAGACAATAGTTATGCCCCATTTGCATGATGCATTCAGAGGTTGCTGAGATGAGGCTGTGTGACATTAAGCAAAGCAGTCGCCTTCCTCTCTGCATCTATCTGTCATTCCTCCTCTCACATCCCCTCTCATCTCTTCCTCCACTCTCCCTCCTTATGGACAGATGCTGCTCCAGGCACAGCTGGATAGCGTCCGACGCTTTTTATAATCCATTTATGTCTGAGTATCTCTGCCTCGTATTCCACATCCAGTAAAAGTGACACGTAAATCTCGCCTCTTGGCATTTGATCTGCATCTGCGGGGTCGCAGCTAAACCCGAGCTAGTAACCTCATCATCCTGGCCGCGAGGTTTTTGTGTAACAGTATTAATATAACACTGATGAAAGAGCATATAGGCTGCACACAAAGAGGAGAAGGAGGAGGGCGAGCAAGCAGACACTAGGATAGAAAATCCCAAATTTTCACAACAGAGATGACAGATCAAAGGAAGATAAGGCACCAGAGAAGACTTTGGTCGCATATTTATTTAAAAGCCCTGTTTTATCATTCTGTTGCATGAACAGCATCTCTCACTTTTATTTAATAATCAATCACTGTTATAAAAAGGAATTGAAGTGAGTCTTTAAAGCATTTTAGACAGAGACTACACAAATATTAAAGCAACGCTAAAGACCTCTCTCTCATAGAGCAGAAGAAAGAAAAGCGAAACAAAAGCAAGCTCGCACATGAATATGACAGTGAGCCTCCGCTTCGAGCATTTTGACAGACTAAAATCTGCACTATGACTCAGAACTTCACGCAGTCCAACTGAAAGAGTTAAATGAAACTTAAATGACTGAGCTCTACAGCAAACATCTCTCAGCACTCATCAGCACTATATGCGAACACCCAAGGGGTCGAGAAACATTGTTTTTAATAAACACTCTTGGGACCAGCAGATGAAAACCAGGGTCCCCTTCTCTTTTATCTCCTCTGATTTCTGACATTAACAAGCAGCACCTGCCCAGAGTCACTTGATGTGCATGTACACGCTCTACTTCAAAGTAAAATGAAATGCCTCACCCAAAAAAGCTACAGCATAAAGAAAAAAAAGACAAACCAGGTCATCTTTTGACATCAGTAAGGATGTTGTTGAACACAGAGAACAAAACAATAATTCATCTGTTCCAGCAGGGGCTGAGGATTTATCTGAGCAGGTGGAGAGATAGGTCAAACATTTTCCCCAGTGCAATTTTCTCCAATCTCTCCAGCCTCCATCATTGCACGTGTGTGTGTGTGTGTGTGTGTGTGTATGTCCACCAACCTGAGTGTGTCCTTGTGCAAAGCACTTATGTGTACATATGTGTTGTGCACACACTCATGCGTTACGTGCTCTGTTCTATAATAAAATAATATCTATGCATGTATACACATATATGGTAGATAGTATAGTGTGCTTAGAAGGGAAACCCATCTAAATTTGTCTCACACATTTCCCAGAATAGTTATTTCATCCTTTCTAGGCTGAGATAAACACTTTTTGCGCTAAGTAGTGGCTCGTGTGGCACACTTACAGATTAGAGCTATACATCTGGTGAGAGTGCAAATCTGAAATCTGAAGTTAACTAAATTAAAGATGCTGGAATGCAAATGTAAAGAAAAATAACTCCACAAACTTAATCGCCATCACTATGCAGAGGCTACACTGCAAAGACTTGGAATTGGAAGAAACATCTTTACATTAATGCAGTGTTGGAGCGTCCTGGTGAAAGAGGGATTTAAACTGCTGATCATGTCAATGCAGTGTCCCAGGATCTCCCCTCTCTTGCCCATCATTCCCTGTCACCTCTGCACTGTTGTCTACTATCCAAACAAAGGCAAAGAAATGGGCAAAACAAGCAATTTGCAGACGTCACCTTGGCCTCTGGGAAACAATGATTTTTTTTATATATATATATTTTAACACTTTATTGACTAAACTAAAATCAATCATTAATGAAAATAATCAGAGTCTTCATAAGGGTTCAAAATTATTGACATATCCAGATTTTTATTCCCTAATGCAGATTGAGCTCCAAGACCACTGGATCCTACATTTCCCATCATGCAACTCAGCAGATACCTTCCCTGCCTGATAAACACATACCTTTCATACTTTTCCAGTTTGCAACTTTCTGTTAAAATATTCTCAGACCCCAAGCTGAGAGAACCCTGATGACATCACTATGACATCATTAGGGTTATTTTGTCAAATTAGAAAGCCATTATGTGTCCACTTTCACAGGCTCGAAGTACTCGCTTTGATTAATAAATTGATCTTAATGTGTAAATCAGTGGAGCGCCCCTTTTATCAATGACCAGTCTTTTTATTTATCACCATACCATATTTATCGATCACATTGTGTGTTTTCTAGGTGGTGCAGCAGATTGACTATCTAACCTCATCCATTGATCTGAATGAGGAGGAGGAGCACAGGACTGCAGGAGGCGATAGTGCCAAGCCTCTCAATGACAGCAGCTCCAGTTCAGGTTCCAGCTCCAGCGAGGTGACGATAGGCAGCATCCATCAGAGGCCCTCAGAGCCTGAAGAGCAGCCAAGAACCACAGAGTCATCTGGCACCCTCAGGAGAGACCATCATAGCAGGAGCCAGTCCCCATCAAATGCGCTGCTGTGCCCAGTAACCTCTGGGCTTTCATCAGAGAGGAGTCGAAATCTTCGGTTCACTTCCAGTCTGGGGTCTTATCCCCGACAAGGTGGGCCACTGCAGCACAACAATAACGTTCCTTCATCCAATCCCCCTCAACTTCAAAACCCCAACTCCCATGACCTCACTTTGTCTCCACAAAGAAGCCTCCCTGTTCGGCCTCCAACTCCCGGTCTCTCCCCTCTAACAGTGAACTTCCATCACCCCAACAGCCCTGGTTCTCGGCCTCACTCCCCTGGGCCTTCCTCCTTCCTCAGGATCAGCCCTGTCTCCCCTCCCTCCCCTTTGTCTCCAAAGCCTCAGCCACCCCCCACCCTTAGCCCTTCTGTCATCGTAGAGAACAAAATCGGGTCTTATCAGACCGCACAAAGTGACCACCCATCTGCTGGTCAGCTCTCTTCATCATCGACTCAGCCTCCGTCTGCCAGCTGCCCACCCACCGACTCAGAAACTCAAACAGCGTCTAACAATGACAGAGAGCTACGAGCATCCTCAGCAGGGCCCACACACAGACCTTCACAGGTGTGCACCGCCACTGCAGCCACAGCTAAACCACCAACAGCACAAGGCCGCAGGGGTCGCAAGCCTCCTCCATACCCCCACCACAGACCCTCTGAGCACACAAAGAAAGTGAAGGAGCCCCGCAAAGCGCCTCCGTACCCTGAGAAAAGAAGGCTCCTCTCGACCACAGTGTGAGACAGTGCAGCAGGTGGGGGAGGCTGATCGAACAGAGCCATATTCACAGCACCAGCCACGAGTCCGCAAGAGTGGAGAGTGATTTAACGCTCGCCAAATTGAGCTGAGACCAAGTTTCCAAGGTGACAAGACGCAGACACAACTTGGGGTGAGTATGTCAGGAAGAACAGCTTGGCTCTGCAGACGTCCTCTTCCCTCTCTCCTTCTATACAAATCTCTTGAGTCCATAAGCTGAACATACACAGGGCATCATAACATCTGTGTGGGTTACTGCTGTGGTAACAAGAGCCTCTATACAGATGCTCAGTTTGCCCCCCAGCTCTCAGACTCCCACAGATTGCACAGTTAAAGGGCAAAGGAGAAGACCTAATTAGATATAATTAGATAGAAATATGAGGGAAATTGAAATTATCACAAGATGTCAAGACAAAGCGGGAATGGATCACTTTAGTGCACTTCAACCTATGCAGCCAGACACATCCACTCACATGTATCAGCATTGTCTGGGTTAGATAATTGCTGTCAGGAGTCGTGATGGTATAACGAGAACTCAGCGCAGCTCAGGCTACTTTGGCTCAGCGGTGCGAAAAGCTCATGCGGGGGAGGAGAGGCTGGAGCTCTGTGATGGATCTGGAGACAGAAAAGGTCTCGTAATGTGGAGAACTTAGCAAGGCCAGATAAGAGGAGAACAGGACGAGTGGCTCGCCCCCGACGCGCCCGGCTCCTGGGTACGCGTCGGGGGAGACAGGGGGCAGCTGGCCACTCGTTGTACCCTTCACCGGGCCCCTGGTGTTACAAAAATCCCATCTCCTTTGCTGCCTCTGGCTTGACCGACCCGGCCGCAATCTCCATCTGTTCCCCTCCAAATGTCAGGAGATGCAAACAGAGAGAAATAGGGGGCAGGTGTGTGTGAAAGGGAATAAAGAAAAACAGATACTGGAGAAAAACAGCCGGATTGATTACATAAACACAGCACAGTAAATCGATGGCTCATTCGTTTAGGTCATCGGATGCTGTCCTCTCCAAAATGTTGCTTTAGTTTTTTTCATTGCCCTCTCGTGGCTCTTTTCCAAAGAGCAAAGCTTTTGTTATTCGGTATTTTCTCTTACTGTCAACAAATCAAATGAAAAGACCAAAACCACCTGTGTGTTAGTCCATCTCGTTCTGCCTTCTCTACCCTGCCTCTGGCACTCAGGACCCATTTGCTCTGACTGAAGAGGAAATCTTTAAAAATGGCCCACAAATACATCTCTTCATCAGTTATAGTTTTTGGACAACAATGGAGCTCTTTGGCACAGAGGAAAGTGCTATATCAAGCTCTTAATACACCAAAAATACTTGTACTTAGGTGCCGCGGTGCTTTGAGCGAAATGCTAACATCTGCATAACATGCTCACAATGACAATGCTAGCATGTTGATGTTAAGCAAGTGTAATGTTTATCATGTTCTGCAATATTAGAGTGTTAGCATGCTAGTGTTAAAGTGCTAAAAACAGCTAATTAGCAGTATTTGCACATAAGTATGCAAAGTGAAATTCTGACCTGACGACATGACATGACAACAACGATAAACAACCTCCAAGTCAAGCTTTTCATCATGAAATTGCTTTTTGATGATAAATTCCTTCTTCAGGACTCAAATCAGGAAAATAAAGTCTTTGATTGAACTGGTCACAACTGGTAGACAAGACGCTGAAACACTAAAAACTTGATTTAAGGGGTCACACAGCAGAAAGGTTTGGGAGATACTGCACCACAGGAAAATTCATCGCATCACCAAGGTTCTTAAAACTCGAACGTCTGCGTCAAATTTCATTGCAAACCATCCAGTAGCCTCTGAGACATTTTACTCAGAGCCAGTGGTTGGTCTGCTGGTGGCATTAGAGGAAAAGTGATCAATTCAGTGAGATTCATCCTCTTGGACTATGAATGTTTGTATAAAATTTCATACCAATCTATTGAATAGTCGATATTTCAGTCTGGACTTTAAGAGCTGGAGCGTCAGTCCCTGTAGTCACTTTGGTAGCGAGGCTAAAAACATCTCAGATCAAGGCTATTTAACACACGTCATCATAATCCAAGCCAGTGCTTGGCAGCATTAAGTGTACATATTTTCCTGATGGTTGACTGCAGGGGGGAAAGTTGAAAGTAAACATCTCTACTGGTACCAGATGGTAACAGTAGTGATATGTGTTTAGGACTTGTATGACAGCACAGAGGCAGCTCTGAGTCTCAGAGACAGAGGAAACTGGCAGTAAACAAAGACTTATTGTGCTACAGAGACGTATTACTCAATGGAACAACCATCTGGAGAACAAATTGTCAGCTTTTTTTTTCTCCACTAGGCTACAAAACTGGAAATCAGCATCTTAAATAGTCACATCTTCGCTATAATTACAAGTAGGAGACTCTGTGGGAGTTTCTTGGCACAGCTCGTCATGATCTTGCTGAAACTCAGCTCTGCCAGCTACTACTCTATTGATTTTCTCTACATGAAATCCAGGTGTTTTATAGTTAGTCATTATTAGAGTTTACATTAAAGCACTGGTATAAACCTACAGTTCTTCCACCATTGATTTCAAACATACTGATGCCAATTTGAGGACGATCACGATCACTGATTTTCTCTTGGATTAACATGAGACGAATAAATCCCTCCTGACTCTGTATCTCCATAAGCCCACAAAGATCAACGCTCTATACATTCCCATATGTGCCTCTGGATTTAGTAGATCCTCCCTGCAAAGCCTTTTCCCCCCAGAAATTAAGTAGAAACAATGGAAGCTCTTTATCTCATGGAAAACATTTATCCGAGGACAATATATGTTAATTGAGTGCGCTTACAGAATACATTTTGAAGCAAATTTTCCGGAATGCTTATTTTAATATAAAGTTTCACATGAAATCTCATTGGTATCCTGGAAAATAGTTTTCTCCTGCATGTTTAAATTAGGAATACATTAGTGCTGGTGCTTTGGTGTCTGTCATTTCAAGCAGATATGATGGGGGCATGCTCTCTGCCATGTTCAGTGTGGCCCGGATCAGAATATTTAATGCCTCTGGCACTCAGATTTCTCCTCTTGTCATGTTTACCCATTAACGAGACTGTGGGAGGTTCAATCTGATCATGACTGACATAATAAGACAAAGACACTAGGCTCTCCAGAACAGTGACAACATGTCTTTATTGAAACAACCATCACATTTCATCACGAAAAAGGAAAAGAAAACAAAATAAGTCACATCTTGTGTGTTTTTCTCTATGCTGGGTCAGCATCCGGACGTGGTTATTTCCTGTTCTGACCCCAGAGGGACCCTTGACGGCGACACAGACAGAGCATTTCCTCGACTCCGGAGGATCACCTCTAGACAGACGAGAGAATCCAAACCCGGATCAAACAAGGTACGAACCTCAGCGAGTAATCCAACCTCAGAATCAAATCAGCAAAAATCCTCAAATCTGAAATCAATCCCCAGAACTCATCTTCTGGAACTCCTATGTGGAGTTGGATCAATGTAAGGAAGATTAAGGCGATCCTGCTCTTGCTACAGAGGGTTGCCGAGAGAGGAGGGGAACCTGTAATCATGACGATGTACTTCTGAAACCGGCACAACATCCTTGCTGATCCACACGTGTAGCACCGAAGGATGAAAGCAAAAGGTTCAAGAAGGGCTCAGGAATATGCGATGGTGTATCTCTGCTGTATATACAATCATCCAAATATCTATACATGCCTTATATTTTGGCATTTCTGGGTTCAACCTCGAACAAAGTAATTGCGGACTGAAATATCCTGAAATTAGAAGCAAGTGTGTTAGAAATAAGAAAAGGGTTCTATCTTATGCTGCATCACCTGCTGCAGGTGTCCAATTAAAATGATCAAGATTAAGGTAATTTAAAATAATCTTTTATACCTATTACCTCATCATATTTTCTCAATTTAGGGTTTTTATAATGAACTCATATTGACACGGTTAAAGATTTATCAAAAAATGCAAACACAGAGTGATCTTCACTGTATAATGTATATCTATCTCTTGTATCATGTAATGAAGCTGCTACTTGCTCTATAACAAGTATCCCTCCGGGCCAAAATTACAAAAATAACCAAAAGTTATCATGAGTGGTACTAATTGGCGATTTAGCGGATGAAATATGTGCTTACAGTTATCCAGAACAGGACGAGATTGAGGAAAATGTAATTGTTTCTACGTGTGCGATGACGCCATTGGGGATTACTCACTTTCCTCTCAGGATTACACAGGATGGATAAATCCCTCTGTACTCTAAATACGTTATCTATACTCTACAAGCCCCCGACACCAAGACTCTACATTCACATACATCCCCAGACCAGATTTGCTCGCTGTATATTATAGCTTCAGAAACAACTATGGAAGCACTTTATCTTACAGAATATTAACTAAGACATTACGTAGTAAAAAATATGAATACTCAACTGATTCCTTCCTGTATTTTATGGTAGAAGTAGCAGATAAATCCATTGTAAAACATACCAGGTAATTAATGTACTGACACACAAACTGCTGCAAAGGCAATATCAGTATCATCCCACTTCAATTTTTGGTTGTTACTCAGGAAGAACTCTCCGAAATCCATCCTTCATTTGACTACTGAGCTGAAACACAGAGGTCCTGACCCAGAGCTCAGCAAGGTGCTCTGATTGGTCAAAACATGACCAAAGCCAAGTCTGACTTCTGACCAATTACAGCTCGTCGTGTCGTGTCCGTCCAATGGCGGTCAGTTTGGAGAGTTGAGCACTGAACTTTCCATCTGCGTGGGTCACTGGAGGTCAGAGAGGAGATACGGACAGTGTTAAAACAAAAACAAGGAGGCACATTGATGCAAAGCACCTGAAAGCAGCCACAAGCGTCTGGCTGCAGAGCTGCAGAACCAGCAGTCTGAGACCCGCAGGTCTAGTCCAACCTGCACTGCCTGTTGGCAAGGAAAGTAGCACCAGCAGGAGATCAGGCCTGCAGATGTAGATGTGCTCCATCTGCAGGCACGGAAAGTAAGGGCTGCTGCAATTTTGCACTAGAGCCACCTGCGAGCAATGAGTATTACAACTGCAATTTCATTCCCTCTTTGTGCTGCCGCTGCTGCTTGTAGCGCATGCAGTGCTTGTGGTTTTATTGTTTGACATATTAAAGCTGAAAAATGTAATAGTTTTGTTCACTAGAGCATATTTTCTGCTGAATAAGGAGGATGTTAGTGTTCATCCAGCTCAGTGTATCAACTGTCCTCTAGATTACTTTGGAGGAAGAGGTGGTGGGTCCAAACCGCTGGGGTGCTGAGTCAAAGGAAGCATTAAAGGAAATCTCGCAATGTTCTTTAAGTTTAGTCTTTAGTGCTGAATGTTTGAACAATGAACTTCAGTAGTTAGCTCTGGATGGGTGACCATTCATACTGTTTATAACAACACTTCAGCTCACTTGTCTGGTGTTCATGGGTCTGAAAATATTAAGCTCAGCTCATGAAAGAAAGGATAAAACAGTAACTCTTCTGCATATTTTGCATTTTACGGCCGCAAGCTGAATTATATTTCTACATTTTACATTGAGATGAAGGGGATACAGTGATGTTTCATTTTTATTCATGATTTTATTATACCCTGCTGGTGGCGTAGTAAAATGTAAAAACCTTAGACATATAAAGAGAGCTAAAAACAGCCTTACTGCCTCCTTGTCTCAGTGGCCACATACAGTAGTGCAACAAAGAGGTCCAAAAAGCAAATTTACAAATGTTTAAACCATGAAAGTTTTATGTTTCGAACATGAGAAACTGCTATAGGCCGAGGGGAACTGCCAGAAAGCACTCAGTTTTCCTATGATCCATAAATGGTAAAACCTTAAACAGACACACCCAAAGCTATGAGCAGCTATAACAATCTGCAGTCATGACAGTCTTTGCCTGCAGATGGCACAAGCGTTAAAATTGTGAAAACTATCACTTATTTGGCCTGTAGGTGGCGATCTCTGCAGGCTACTTCTCTTTCCTATATGTAGTGCAAGCTGGCATGTGTGGAACTGGTCTGATAGTGACTGTGCAGCCTGCTGGTTTGTGAGTGAGTTGCAAGCCAGTTCATTGATACATTGTGCCTCTAAAAAAGCAGTTTACCTACTGTACTGCTGTTAAGGAGTCGATCCCTAGAAATCATGACTGAAAGTGTTTTCCAGTGGTCTCACCGAGATGGGATTACCCTTAAGTCTGTGATAGTTGCTGCATTTATGAGTCTATAAGTCTCTGTGCTGTAGTGTCTAATCTGCTGAAAATGGCAATTACGGTAAATTCCTGTGTGACTTGTGAAATCCTGCTAATCACAGTCCGGAACTGAAGCCACAGTGGGGATTTGTGCAGAAACTGAATAACAACAAATAATGCTGGAGGGACAAAAGGCAACCCACTCACAGCTGGAGCGTATGCTTTAGAGGGAAACCAGCAGGGAACTCACAACGTGATGGAGGGGAGGGAGGGAGAGCGGGAGGGAAAGATTGACGTGACAAGCTGAGGGATTTGATTGAACACTTGGAAATACAATCAATTTCTCACCTGTTGAGTCTCCTACAGTAAATTCCTCCGGCTTCAAAGGCACGTCTTTCTGTCCCGCGGACGCTGTCTGCGACTGGAGACACATAACAGCAGCAGCGACGGAGAGGGGGGTGAAAGGGAGGAAGGGAAGAGAAGAAGGAAAAATAAACAAAACAGGATGAGAGGCGGCGCAGGAGACAGCAATTTTTTTTTTTTTTTTGCAACAGATTGGCCGGGAAAGTAGGAGGATGTGACGACAAGGTCAAGGAGATGCTGTGCGGGGGTGGCAGGTGTGCTTGTTTGCGTGCGTGAGGTTATTTTTGTCCCGTCATTTAGCGGAGTTATTTCCTGTGCGTTTGTCTTCTACTTGCAGGGCACGGAGCCAGAGCAGGAGGAGGAAACATGTGCTCTCACTAATGACAGAGTGTCAGGACTGTCCTTGGTGGGGGAAGGAGGCGTGTCAAGGTGTGCTCCACTTCACCGGCGGCCACATCAGACGCGGCAGACCTCCGCTAAGTGACTGAGCTCAGAGAGAGTCCAGACATTAACCTTCCACGAGACATTATGTGCAAAGAGGCGGCGATTCTGAGTTTGACTTTCAGGAGAAATAAAGGTTTTGCTACTATGTCTCTGCCTGTGTTAGTTTGTCAAAGATGGTGCTGGCCAGGATTCGCTCCAACCGTTATTAGAGGACAACAGATATAACAACTGTGCCGGGACATGTGGGGCACAAGATGGGTTTCCATGGATACACAAGCATACAGGGTGCTTTATTAAATTCTACTCTGGACTGTATGGCGGGTACATTCAGCACTGCTCTGGCTCTCAGATGATGAGGTGACATTTAATCTTGCGTAAGCAGACCTTTGTATCGTCAAGCTAACAATGGTCTGGAGAAAACCTCATTAAAATAAATTGGGAAAACTTTTTTTTTTTTTTAATCCTGAAGCAGCCACCTTATTGACCGTAAGTTTGATCATAATCACGTATGGAAACTGGGGCTCTGATTGTTGTTGTTTTTTTCAGTGGGAGTTCAAAGTATTAGAACTGCCAACTTGAGCCTCCTTTTTCTGACTGGCAGTTGTAAATTTAGAGCTGAAACAATCAATCAATTAGTCGATAGAAAATGAAAAACATTCTCTGCTTCCGACTTCACGTATGAGTATTTGCTGCTTTTCTCATCATGAATTGAACATCTTTGGGTCTTGGACTGTGGATCGGACAAAATGAGCAATTTTAAGACCTCGCCTTGGTCTCTGTGAAATTGCGATGGATCAATCAATTGATTCAATGAAGGAATGATCAGTTGATTAATTGATAGTAAAAAGAAAATGTCTCCAGTTCTCGGTGAGCTTGATGAGACAAAGATCTTTGGTGACACCTAATCCTGTTGAAGACTAATATTAAGAATTTTAATTCAACTCTTTATACAGAAATGCTACATGCATTTCATATGCATCTGCATACCTTAGAAAAAGGCCCAATATGGCAAAATGAAAAATTGTGTCATTACATGGGACATTCATGCACAGCTAATTCTATGTGGTCAAGAACAGCAAAGTTAAAAAACTGCGAGAGAAAAATCCTGCCTTCATCTCATCCCTGACCCTGATAAATGCATTGCTGTACTGCTGGTGCATAGGTGCATACTTTATTATCTGCAGGCTACGCAAAAATGTTAATCGACTGTGCTTTGCCTTGATTGTCTGACGTTTGTGCAGACACTGTGAATTCTCAGGAATGAGAGGCTTTGATCTCAACACTGACAAGGTGCATGAAACTGCAACGTCACACAGAGAAGAAACTCTTTACTACAGTTTGTCTTTGTTAGGCAATTAAGTCCTGCGAGCTTTTTGCTGTCCAACACAAGCTCCACTGCAACATATCACTCAGTAGAGGAAAAGCTGAGGAGCTGAAACTCAAGAGGTTTGTCGCGTTGCGCCTGCAGTATATTATACAGTAAATACATTCTGCAGGACGTGGTGCAATTCGGCTTCCGACAAATTACAACACTGAGGACCAGGGATGTGTATATCATTTTTCAAGATAAACTATCTCGTTTGTGGGAGGATGTGCATTGAAATTGGGGCTACAAGTCTGAGTCAGCATCCGTTTGACTTCCTGTTGCAAGAAAAAGTGCAAAGACAAATGTAAGAGATCTGTTTCTTTCGTTGTTGTGCTCAACTTTAATAAAGTTTGACCTGTTTTACGATATGACTGAATTAGACTTACAGAGCAACAGAGCTCCTTCTCAAACTGACAAATTTCACGATGTAACTGACTGACATACAGGCCAGCCATGTTGTGTATGGCTACCTTTAATTTATTGATCTTATTGCATTAAACTCAGTTGAACTTGAAAAGATTTCCATCAAAAATTACCCTAAATATTCCCTGTTGAGGACGAGGATCAGCTGACAACATAAAAACAAATTCATGCGAACAAGACAGGCGACATTGTGTCCAACCATTGTGTTTTTTTGATACTTACATATGCATTGGCATATTCAATTTTGGCTCCCTTCAGTTCAGCTTTGAACTGAGTGAAAAACAGGTACGATTTCCCCTGGGGCCTGGCAGAAATGAAGAAGAAATATGTGTTACCAACATTAACTCATTTGCATACATTCACTCACTTATTAAGCCAACGACGGAAGTGAATGCATTTAATCCGCTGAGGTTAGAAACTCTGTTGTGTTGTTTCTCTTCTCCTCTCTGCTAGGACTGTCACGAATAGCTAACATCAAAGCGTGACTCAGTGGAAAGAGACACAGACAGGACAGATTCTCACTGAATACACACTGAACATCAGGGTCACTGAGCTGAGGAAGACACAGCTCTGTATCGTCTGTGTTTGTGTGTGTTTATGTGTGTCTGTGTCTGTGTGTTTGTGTTTGTGTTTGTGTTTGTGTGTGTGTGTGTGTGTGTGTGTGTGTGTGTGTGTGTGTGTCTCACCTCCACACAGAGCAGGAAAACAGTCTGTCATCGTCACTCAGACCCACACTCATCAGCCATTGCTGGCACAAAAAGAGAACAATATTTATGCATAAAACCTGCTGTAATTAAAAGGAAAATCAATAATATGATGCTGGGGACTGACAGGGGGGAGGGGCGGAGTGAGAGAGAGAGAGAGAGAGAGAGAGAGAGAGAGACAGAGAGAGAGAGAGACTCACCTCATTGGTTCCCCCTTGTGAAGCATAAGTGAATGAGCATTCATACTCCCTCTGAAATAACATAGTGTAACATAGTACTAGTTAGTGCACATTATTGATCCATCAATTACTTTTACATCATCCATTAATTTCCATTCATCTACAAAAAATGACAGATTGCTGCTCGGTGTCAGCAGTGTGTGTCAGTGTTGATTTAGATCGTTTGAAATAAATTCACAGTTTTAGTCATTTATCAACCAGACATTCAGAAAATACATGTAATAAATAAAGTTTAATCTCATGTAATGCCTAATAGTGGGACAAAGGGTATCGCTTTCAACACCAGTGTGATTATTTTACAATATTATTTAATATCCTAATTACTGGAAATGTCATGATAGTGGTTTCAACCATGTTGCCAGCCCCACCCAGAGTCACCATTGTTGTTCTAAGTAACACCTGTGCATTTCCTCATTTGTCATGTCAAAATGTTTGCTGTAAAGAGGGCCTTTTGTGATGAGCAGTTGTTAACATTTTAGCTTATTATATGCAAAAAACAAAACAATTATCAATAAATAAATAATGAATAACTGGCAATACAGAACAAGTAACTGCTTTCAATCTTAATGTAGAGACATCATATTAAATCTAAGCTTTCACACCACACAAAAAAGCAGTTTATAGCCATTAAAACTGTCGGCCAATGAATTGAGCCGTTGTGGCAGCGTGGAAGCGACGTGTCAGCCTCTCACTGGTTGTGTCGTCATTACGCTGCGACTACAGCTGAGCAGCGGAATGTAGTTTTTCCACTTATGTTACGATAAATATCGAATATGAGGAATGTGACACGCTTTAATGAAAGAAACACACCTCTTACACACACATACCAACATTCGTAATGGGTCTAAATCCGTAATTGTTGTGTTAGCTGCTGATTAATCGATAATAACGGGGTGAAATACAGTAACCTACACGGTGAATTAGCCTAATGTTTCATCGAAACTGCAGGATTCGGTAACTGTTTAGATCTAGCATAACTACAGCTTTGTTTCCGGCTGGTGTTTAAACAAGTTAGCTGATTATGTACAATAAAGTAAACCTTCAGCTAATACAGCCACTTACAATCGACTCAGTGAAAGTGTGCACCACTCCTCCCGGTCTCACGTTGAACTCCACCGTCTTCGTCGAATCAGGGGAAGCATCGACCAGGACGAACGCCGCAATCGACACAAGTGCAAGCAGAGACGCCAAATGCGCAGCACAAAAGTTATTTCTGGTCGCCATCGCTTCCTCCTTAATGTGTGTCCAGTGAGTGGCACCGCAGGTTATCAGGTATCCCGTCGACTGTGAATGTCGTCACATCATGCGTCACATACCAAACCAGAAACACCAAACAAAATCTGACAAAACACCAAAAAACATAAATATAAAAAAAGAGGAATATCACGGCTGCGTAGTAGTACAAAATATACTCTTGGCTGATGAACTTCACAGATCAACTGCTTTGACTACTGAAGGATAACAGTATGAGAATTAATTGCGACGTTACCACATATGGCCACACGGTGTCGCTTTCGTTCAACCAATTTTGTACATGCATTTTTAATGCTTTAAACAAGACAGAGTATGACTATTAATAAAACATCCCTACACATATCTGCTAGTTTGATCCACACTAGGCTGACATCAATCAAGCCATCTCCATGACAACTGAGTAAACTCATCTCCTGCCAATGAAGGTGTGAAAGTTAACAACTCCAGATTTTTAAAATCCCCACAGACCAACTATGGGCTTGTTGCCATATCATATCAAAGCTGTTGCTTAATAGAGTAAATAAGAGGGTAATGCTATATGTTTTGGTTCCATTGCTTGTCTGCTTCTGTTTGTGTCTTCCTCTCTATAGGCAGAGATTACAGACTACCACACACAAACCCACCTCTGTTTGGTTACACAGTATATACTGTATATACTGTACATCTCTTCTTCTTACTGCAGTCCAGGATGTCATATGCAGGTGTAAAGGCAAGAGGGCAGTGTGCATATTGCCTTCCCAAATTTATGAGACGTCACTGACATTTCTTGTCTCATTATAAGGTCTCATTTCTCCTCGTCTCAATCAATCAATCCTAACTGCATGTGGTTCTGACAGAAACAGATAAGTGGAGGTCTTTTACTAAGCACAACATAATGTTCCTGCACAATCAGCTTTACTGAGGTTGCTACCTGCATATCACAAACTGTTTTAAACCATTTAAAAGCTGCCTATTACACAGGCTGCCAACAGTATATAAAGTAATTAAAATCAGTGTTAACATTAACATTAAGTGATGAACACATTCATGCATCAGTCCAACATTATTCTGAAATGGGCCGTTGTGCATAATGAGTACTTTACTTTAAGTATATTTTGATGTGAATACTTTTGTGCTTTTTCTTGAGGGAATTTTTGAATGCATGACTTTTAACAGAGTGTTTGTACTCTGTGGCGCTGCTACTTTTGTTGAAGTAAAAAGATCTGCGTACGTCTCCCACCACTAAATATGTATATACAGGGAAAAAAATGTACTGAAAATTGTACATACATGTTTGTAGCCTGGCGTAAACTGTGCTGTACGCATAGCACGAGAGCGTGTTGCAGTGCAAGGAACTCACAAATTAACCTTGTATGTAATAAGTTGGTCTACAGAAAGAGATGTTTGTGGACATCTACAGACTGTGAAAGAAAATCATGCACATGCCGCTGCATAACAAGTATATTGCTCTGTATGTACAGTATGATTATTTGGTATTTTATTGCACACATTAATTCCAAACTACTCTAATTTAAAGAAAGATATTTAAATTTAAATAGGATTTAGCTGAAAGTATGGGATGCTTTTGACTCAACATTTCAAAGAAAATCTTAAAAAGAATTGCAAATAAATGCTTCAGCAACTGAGAGGAAACCTATGTTTGCTGTTTTAGTGAATCCCTATAAAAATTCTTTGCTTTTTTTAATCCTCTGATCTATGGAATAACCCTGCGTTAGAATGAATACTGGTGCATCCTGTATTCAGGTCTGCCGCATTAAATATAGTACATACAGTCTTAGTAAGTGTGAGTGTGAGTTATACAATTTAAATAAAAGCTAGACAACAAGCCTGCTATTAACCATGGAATATGTGTGCCCAGACCCAACAGCAAACACTGCACATGTACATTCCTCTCCGTTTCACAGGGGAACAACATTTTATAATACAGGAGACAAAAAAGGCCGCACGTCTGCTCCTGCATGTCTGCATGTGTGCGTGTTTGTTCATGTACGTCTCTGGCGTCATGAAGTGTACAGAAGAACATGTGTTTGGTACGAGAGGAGAAACCATAACATTGTCTGACACTCATGTGCAAAACCCATAAAACAATATGAGCATTTACAACCAAATTCAGACCAAAAATAACTGTTTGGTTACAGCTAAATAACCTGTCCGGCCCCTACGCCCTCCTCCTCACCGTCCCCTCCATCACCTCCCCCTCTTTCCCTGTTTGCAGCCTCATCCGGGCCGCCTCCCTGCCCAGTCCCACTTCCAAGCCCAAAAATAATACAATAACAGGATTAATAACAGCATGCGTTCCCTCAGACAGCTTGCTGGGTGTTTTATTATTTACACAGCAGGAGGAAAAGTACAGAATCATTAGACATACATTCTTCTATTTCAAACAGGGAGAGCTGTTAAATTTGTAATGATGTGTAAATGGTCAGACTCAGGGTTGCCTTGTCCTGCCCAGGTAAACGTTGTTTCCTGCTTCAGGATGTCAGACATTTGGCTGTGCAACACCAGGAGGAGAGAGAAATATCCATTCATTTCCACTGTGCTCACACAAACAGCTTCTCCTCTTTGCTGTAAACAAACAGTCCTCTAAAAGGTAAACACAGACCACATATCCAGACAGAGAAACCGAACATTAGCACAGAGTTGGCGTCACATTATTTCACTAATGGTTCAAACTCCCACTCCAGACTGTACACACACAGCTGGGAGCCTGAAGAATCATCACTTCAGTGTGTCAGCGGTTATATATGTGCAGATCTATAAACATCAGAGTTAATTTAACACTTTTAATAGTTTGGAACAGCTGTTACAGAGCAGAGTCAGATCTGTCTGAGGAAAAATAACTTTGCAGGTTGTTCTCGCCAACTCACCATTACCACCATGACGTCAAATCATTGGGTGATTTGTCACAGGTGATAAATGCTGTGTGAATTATTGTCTGTCCTCTCACAGACCCGATGTGTGACTTCATTATCATCAACAGTGTTGAATGACTTTTGAAGGATGCTGATTTATATGCACACCAGCATAGTGCTGATTATTATCAGAGCTGGATTAATCTCTTCACTCCTACAGACTCTTCAGCAGGTCTGTCACAATAAACTCAGCCAAAGTCGGGAAAAGGGCTCATGCATCATTGTACAAATACTCTGTTACAAGGGAAAGTCCTGCAAGTTACTTATGTAAAACCATGAAAGTGTAACCAGGAAAAGTACTTGATGCAAAAATGTGTCTTCTGTGACTGTTGTATAGACCTATGTGATACATACATCATTATTATAAAATTAAATAAATAAAAGCAGGAATTTTACTGTTGTAGCTAGTTGAGGTGAAGCTAATTTTTAATCAGATAAGGTTTCATTCAGGTTTCTGAAACCAGGTTAAGATGTTTACATGTGCAAAACATAACAGGAATCTTCCAAAACCCCATAACCGGGATTTTAGTTACTATACCAGTGTGTGTACAGTAAATGCGCTGGATGAAGCAGCATTAGCACTGTTAGAAAATGCTGAAGGAACAAAAGTCTTTTAAAAAAATGATCAAATGTAGTGTAAAGGTTGAAGGGTTTGTGCAAAGGAACAAAGTGACCGGCGTAACGTGTCACTGCAGTCTCGCCTGCTGGCTCTGACGCTTGTTGACTGGGAGTCTCAGACAGTCAGGCCTCTGGGCGCAGCCTCTCAGACGGTCAGCCCGTGATAAGGATGCTTTCTGTGGTGCTGCCCATGTCAGCAGTTTACAGTCAGGTTTTCCTGGCCGTCTGCGGATCTGTGGAATTTCTCCCCTCCTCGCCATCTCCAGCGGGGGCAGGCAGGGGCGAGCAAACAGCACCTGGAGCGGCGGTGGAGGCTCTGCCCTGACCCTCCGTCACACTCAAATTCACATCAGTGGATCACCTCCAGGGCTCCCTGACCAAAGATGGTGTGTGCTCCACATGGAGGCCATGTTTGGATAAGAGGATGAGTGAAGTGGGTTCAAGCCCAGTGTGATGTGGATGTATGTGGTGCATGCAGTTTGCCATCCTTTGCATCCGTGCACCTTCATCATTACAGCACTTGGACTTTCTTGAGCCGCTTGTACTTTACTTTAATACCACTTAATACTTCTACTTCCCTACATTTCCGATGGAAATATTACACTTTTTCTTCAGCTATATTTTGATTCAACAGATATAGTTACTGGTTACTCATTAGATTAATGCATTACACACAAAAACTTTTTGGCTTGTGAGCGCCTTACTAAAAAGCGGAGTCCACTCGGGGCCTCTTGCTATATTTTGGATGTCTATGATTTGTTGGCAGCTTTTCCAGCTAAGAGTAATTTCCCCTCTGACTCAGATGTTTTGTTTAATTAATTATTTGAGGCTAAAATGGCCTGACTGATCCAGTATTTCACAATACAGCAAAGATTAGAGAAAAATACAAAAAATGTTGTGTTTGTTTCCCCCATTTATCATCTCGCGGTCCCCATGATTTATCTTCAGACCCTTTGAACGGGCCATAGCTCTAGGTTGGAGAACCACTGACCTAAACCACCTAACTTTATATAAAGTAAATAAAATGACCTCAACAGTAAATTGACACAGTATTCATAATTTAATAATGTTTTTCTAATAATGCATCAGCCATAGGCAACATTTTACTGCAAAATGAGTTACTTTAATACTTTAAGCCCATTTTGCTGATAAAACTTTTGTACTTTTGAATGCAGGATGTTTACTTGCAGGATTTTTACGTCATTGTACTGTTTTACTTAATTAAAGGACCTGAATGCATCCATCACTGCTTTATTAGCGTGTTTCAGTACTAAATGTGCACAAATATTACAGCAGTGACATCCAGACTGTCTTCTGGTTGTCTGGGGGGCTTCATCACTTGCAAAGTGTCAAATAACAGACGGAGATGGTCTTATCAACCCGGCAAACACGGAGCAAATTTACACAGCATCTGAGAAACCCACAGCACGCTCGTTTGACAAACACCATGAGAGAGAGGTGAGAAGTCTAGTACAGTAACAGATGCTGCAGAGAAAATACACTCCATGACCTCAGCCTGCACCTGCCTGCATTTTCACCTCACAAACATTTGTTGAACATATGAGAAAAAATTTAATATCCTTAATTGTTCATACCAAATGATTTGAGCTGTCATCCTCTTCAGAGTTAGAGAGTTGTGTTACAGTAACAAATGAGAGTTGAGACAGCCAAAAGCTTCAAAAAGCTCACACATTTATAACCTATATTTAACATTATAAGACTATGAAGTAGTATATTTGGGCTGGACTGCAAGAGCACTGAGCAAAAAGATTGAATTGTGGGTAGTATTTATACATTTCCACGCACCACTGAGACAGCGTCCCTAATAAATCTTGTGACAAAGTGTAAATAGAGCGAGACATTCCCAGACGCCTCATGCAGAGTCATCGCCAGGTGAATAAATGTTTTTCTCAACCGCTCATCTACTGCAACACAACATAACAAACATGCAAAACAGGTTTTGTGGAGTAAAGCTCTGACATTTCCGCATAGCACAAATGCGCTAAGTGGAATCATTTCGCTGTTTTTCTGAGGTGTGTTATTCTAAAAGTATGTAAGAAATGTACCCCTCCCCATGCTAATGGCCCTCAGCTTCCATTAACTGGGCTGAACAGGTCAGTGGAATGACTTCATGTTGTTAAATATTTTTTCAAATTATCCCATCAGAAATGATTATTTAAAAAAAACTTTATTATAAAGCATAATAATAATCCAGAACACCTTTCAAACAATCAACCCTTTCACTTGATGGTACGAGACCAGACTTTACATTTAAGTCAAATACACAAAAATCATACATGCCATACTGCATGAAATGCATGCATGAGAGTATTTGTTCTTTTTATACCTCAACAGTACTTCACTTTAACACATATGCAGTCAATATTAAACAGAGGATCTTTTGTCTGACAAGAGAAGACCTAATAAATGTCGGGGGAGAACAGCACCAGTGTTTCCTTCAAAGTCAGTTCAGTTGTGCAGCATAACTGAAGGGATAACTTATTTTAACTCTTTGTTTTTGTGAATCATGCTAACACTCATGCACACATACAGCAAACAACACAGTCTTGCATCACTACAAACAACGTAACTTAACATCTAGCCGGCCGGGCTGCAGCGTCAGTATATCATGTGACATAAATAGGAACAGATTAATGTATATAGTAGCAAACATTTGAATGTAAAACAGCTGCACAACAGTGTAGCAGATGTAGATTAGGAGCAACAAGAAGGTATTGAGAATACCTGTGGGAAAACGGCAGCCAGGTCAGCTTCTGTGAAACAAAAAGGACAGACATCAGTGATGAGCTCTTCCCTTTACTTCTGATCTGAGCTATGAGGAGTGAGGACACGATAACTTACACAGTGATCCTGCAGTTTCTTGCCTGGACGTAGCTTCCTGTGTACCTGATGTCACAGAGCACCTCGTTGTTGGAGAAATCTGACTCCTGAACCAGCTGCGAGGGGTTCACTGTCACCTGAGAAACAGAAGAAGCAGCTACGAAATGTAAATTCACCACAAGGTCCCCAAAAACAAGAGGAAAAAGCAATAAAATAGGGGAAATATTACTTAACAGGTAAAAAATATCTTGTCTCAAAGAACCCAGCTATTACCAGCTATTGAAAAATCTTAGACCAAGGCAAACTAATATATATATATATATATATATATATATATTAGTTTGCCTTGGTCTAAGATGTTTCATCTTACTTAGACTTCACTTTTCGCAGTGTATATCCAGCTAAATGAAATGAAATATCAAATTAATTATTATCCATTTCTCCCTATTCTTAAAGCAGTTCAACACTCCCACCTTCAGTATGTAGTTTCCAGGTGGCACATCGGTGATGTCGATCCACTGGCAGTCAATGTTGGCGTGATACGTGTCGTAGCAACCAGGACTGAGCCCCTGGGAAAAACCCAAACTTATATTACTTCCAAATAATATGGAAAGACATAAAGATTACAGTAATGAATCATCGGCTAATCAAAAATTTGAAAATAAATGACCACACAAACAATGAATGAATGAATAAAATAATGGGTGGATGAGTGGAAATACAAATAAATCATTGACCAGGAGGAGCAACCTGTGTGTGAACAGTGCAGGCGAAGCGCCGTCGTATTCCCGGGTCACAGGACGTGTCCTCCAGACAGAAACTGGCCTTGTGTCCCTCAGCGACCTTTTGTCCAGTGGAGACGTCCAGCAGGTCATAGTTACTGAAGGCCTCCATACTATGGTAATGCCTGGAGACACAGAGAGAGACGGACACATGTTGATGGTATAGTGGTAGAATCACTTTGTACTCCTGAGAAAAAAAACACAAAATAGAGTTGCTTGAGAGGCTGTTAGATGATCAAATAGAGACATATTAACTTGAGGACAGGAAATCTGCACATTTTATTACACTCTGTGAAGACGTCTTAGCATGCAGGCAGCTATGAGACTAAATAATAATAAAAACGACAGAAAAATCTGGAATATTTCAAACTAAGTTTTGCAGAACTTTCTATTATTTACTGACACTATCTCAGTTTATTCAGTCGAGCCTGGGCACCATTGTGCATGGACTGGGTGGTGTTCGTACAACAACACTGCACTCACTGATGACAGCTGTGCCATTCCCATTCATGTCTGGGCTTCACTGGGAGGAAGTCTGCTGTTCCTTGATTCTTTACTCGCTGCGGGAAGCGCAGCAGGACTCTGTAGTCGAAGTCCCTCACGCTCGGATGATACGCAGACCTGAAGGAAAGGGAAACAGGAAGAGAATGAGCTAAATCACCTCATGTGTCTTCGCCATCGGAGCGGAAACCACTGAGAGCACAGCTGGGATTGACTCGTCGTAACACCTTTTCGTTTGTGGTATCTTTACATCACGTCAACTTTCCTTGCACATAAAACTCCTCATCCTCCTCGCTGACCGGTTCACGTGGTGGTTTACTGGCTTGATTTACTGTCTGAAGCGACAGACGTGGTTTCTGGGTTTTTGCATTCACCTCAAGAATCCTTTTCCTCTCATTTCAGAGCTGCTTTTATTTGCCAGAGTGGCTGCTGAGATCAGAGGAGAGAATCTCGGGCACTTGCCAGGTTGGAGTCCAGCGGCTGTGTCACTCAGCTGTAGCTTCCAAGTGGGACTGAGGCCAACACACATCCTAATGTGGCAACATCAAAGGACTCCTAAATGATTACCAGTATTATTTATATATATATGTGTGTATATGTCCCATTGAGTTTTGTGATTGAAAGCACGATTTGTTATCGCACAGGAGAGTGATAACAGCACAAAAGAAATGTTGGTGAAAGAGCAACACAACACACTTCCATCCTCACTAACTGACTGGTCGAATTCAATGGTTTCAACTTGATTAATGTGCTGTCATATAAATAAGCGTACCTGGAAAGACAGTTTTCTTCAGCAGCACAGCGGAGCGCGTACATCTGCACCCTCTGGATGTAAGAGGCAGCCTGGATGTAGTAAGGGTCGGGAACCAAGTCCGGGAGACCTGCACAAAAAAGATAATTGAATGTAAAAACATGCATGGATTCAACCAGATATGCAGGGACATTAACTTTCCCTTCAAGCTGTTTTGGGCTCTTCAGTCTCTCCTCTGAAGAAGAGGTGAAAGCTCCTCATTGATATTCTCAGAGGATTTTGGTGACGGACAGGAATGTGTGTTGTGATTTGAATAATCAGAACATTACCTTTAGTGTCTCACCTGTACATGTAAAACATCTACCTATATCTTTTGGTGTACAAATATAAACTTGGAATGCAAACCAGTAATAAAAATGCAATGCTTGGGTTGTTGATGAACTATGAGAATATCATGTTAAACAAGTAATTTTACTTTTTAACCCTGAGTGCATTTGATATCAAATACTTTAATAGCATACTCGAGGGGATTATTGAATGAAGAACTTGAATACTTTACTGTAACTTATAGTGGCTATGACTCCCGGGCTAGCAATCAACCCTTTCATCGTGATTAGCTCAGAGGCTGTCATACTGGAGACACTCATTTTGTCATTAAGGGGCATTAACTCTCAGTATCATTAAAAATGCATTAAAAGCTGAATTAGAAAAAAGAGGATTTAAATTTTGAACGTGAGGAACCTGTGCGTCTTTGCTCCACTCAGTGCTTCACCAAGAATGAACTGTAGGGATTTGTTGATTATTCAGAACTTGATTTTAGGGGTGTTATCACTTAAGAAATACTATATTTACTTATGTTATCGTGGTCAAACTTCGTCTCAGGCCTAATGATTTTCAAACTCTTTGGTTATAATGCGTCCTGTCCGCCTCACCATTGTGGAAGAACCTGGTGCCATGGCCCGGCCCAGGTGCAGGGCGCACAGTCACCCTGTTCCTGCGGTCCGGTGGATAAACGTTATAGAAAACCGAGTTCCTGTGATGAATACTGTGCGGATCCCGTGGGTCACTTGTGTCCGTAATCCGTGTTGCATCCGGTCTCGGACGAGGAAAGTGTATTTCTACGGCGTTACTGGAAAGCGCTGTGGGAGAAGCATTTGACTCGGGTGTGACTCTAGTCAGCGAATGCGCTCCTTGAGCGCTGCTGCGTGCGTCTCCTAAACTGGTTTGCTGCGGGGTGCGACGTGCATTCCCACCATCCTCAGCCACGGTGACCCATTCCGCTGTGGCAGGTGACCGGGCGGTTGATTCAGAGCCCTCAGATCTGAGCCTGCCGCCCTGGCTGTGCGTAAAGTCCGGTGATCTTACCGGTGACGCAGGGGCCTGTTGTGCGCGAGCGTCGCCTCCAGGTGTACTCCGGCCTCCTCGTGGGACTCCACTGCCGGAGAACTCCTGGATGGTGGTGAAAGCTGCAGAGCTGGCATTAGATGGTGCGGGTTCTGAACGGTATCCCCCAGCCACAGCGTCTCTGGTGGTTGCGAAGCGCGATGGGGACTGACTGTGTATCCCGGGTCTTCCCGAGGCGAGTAAATACTGACCCGCATCAGCACCAAGAACCGACGCATCCATTTGACTGACGTCGTTCAGATGAAGGTGACCACGGGCTGCGTCCTCGAGGTCTCCAGATCTGGTTCTGGCGGATCTACTGAGCTCAACCGGATGAACTCGGTTGAAATTGTTTTTAGTTGTGAGTAAGAGCTCAGTGCGTCTTCTGATTTGCGCAGGTGAGCGATATTGAGTCCCCGTGCTCAGTAAACTGTACACCTGACCGTTATTCTCCCACTGAATGCGGTGTCTCCACGGTCCCACGCGTGCGCGCAAGTGGTGCTGACCGGTCCCCAAACACACCAGAACATCTAGTAGGAATAGCAGTACGAGCACAAACTTCTCCATGGCTCAACGTGACGGTGTCTCTATCTGAGGAGCTCTAACACTGAGACATTAACGGCGAACATTGGAGTCTGACATGGGTGATGGGGTGGTGTTTTGAATACACTCGACTCCGTCACGCAGTTGCGCACAGCATCACCGCAGAGAGAGCTTGGGTTGAGATGTCTTCAAATGTTTGTCGTGTGAGTGACTCTTAGAAAAATGCTTTTATCCACCCATGCACAACAAGGAGCTGCACTCATGTCTCCGTTCAACGCTTTCACCACCGTCAGCTGGGTGGGCTCCGTATTTGCTCAGCACTAAAACTAGATAAATGTCTACGTGCAGAAAAAGTTGCCTTCACTACCATGAAACATTTCCAAAATATACAAAACAACGGTCCTGGTTTGTCATTAGACTCTGTGCGTCATGACGCACGGTGTTGTTGAAACAAGACTGCAGTGGCTGTGCTGGAGCAGAGAGAGAATTCAGCCTGTTGAATCTCCACACTGACACCAGGTCGGCCTCTGCACCACATGATGGCAGTGGACCCTCACTGTAACTCAGCGCTCCGGCGACGCTTCACTCATAACCATTTTCATAACCACGTCTCGTGACTTATGCGCGTGTCAGCACGTCACAGCCCCTTGTTTTTAGCTTTGAACATGGACGAAGATAAGACAAAGGTGAGACGGAAGAGGACAGAAACTTCTGCTCTGAAATTTGGGATTAAAATATACCTCGTGAGCAGTTCAGAGGAACTTGTATGAAAGATCCCCACTTTGAAGGAGCGGATTCAGTTCACTTTCATCACTTTGTAAATGTGTAAAAGGCCTTTAATTTGAATTCAGGCAAATTTCAGTTGATTGCCCGCCCTTCATATCTTAACTTGTGCTGTTTGACAACCTTCAAAGTCAGGTCAAGTTTATATTTATAGTCTTTAAAGGGCTCCACATCATTCATATATTAGGCTACAGATATTTATATAAATCTATCCCCCGCTGTAATATATGAGACATATCAGGAAGCTCTTTAGATCTGATTTTCTTTGTGCTTCACTTTTTACCACCACATTTATTGTAGGATGTATAATTTCATCATGCAGAAACCAGTCTGCTGTCTATTGACTGCAAAGATGAAATACTTTCAATGAACTCTATTAATTTTCAAAAACTTTATTTTAATCTTCTCAAACCCCCAAACCTTCAAGGATTTTCCAGGCCTGAAGGAATCCTGCACAACTTGTGCATAATCCTGCATAACTACATTCATTAAAAGACAGTCGCGTGAACTTAAGGCTTTTGTGGTGCCCTTTTATTAAGCTGCCTCTGTTTCCAGTCTTTATACACATGAAGATGAGGTTGAGTGGCAGGAAGTAGGTGAGAGGCCCTCACCTCTGCCTTTATTTTGTCCCACTCTTCCTCTTCCAAAGCCATTCTGGCTGCCTGGACGTGCAGACAGTCTGGTAGCCGGTAGCGTGGTGCCAGTCCTGAGCACATGGTGACAAAGACAACCAGCAAGCTCCAGATTAGAGGAGGTCTAAGTGTATAAAACCTCATGCATCTGCTGCTGAACCAACACTCCAAAAGCCCCCCCCCCCCCTCTAAATATACCCACACACCCTGGCAAGCACTCATGGCCTCTCAGCAATCTGTGTGAGTATAAATCCATGAGTGAGTGTGAGAAACAGGAGTAGGAGAGTGTGTGTTACTTACTGTCTGTGTATGTGTGTAGGTAAGTTGTGCGACGTTATTACGGGGTCCAGGTCTAGTTGGCTCAGGCCGGCTGAAACCATATCATTCCTCCAGCATGTTCGGTGGTCTCTCACAGTGTCAGCACTTGTTCTTTCAGTCAGTGATGTTCCTCTGTCCTTAACTCGTTGACACACATGATTTAAACCACCACCACGTCCCACATGTGAGATCTGACACTATCAATGAACACTGTCCAGAGGCGGGGTTTGACCTTTCCAGATATGACCTGGAAACCTGGTGGAGAAACTGAAGACCTTTCCCAAAGAACTCCAATTGGATCTCTTGAGCAAGGCATTCAACCCTATACTACTTATGGTGGTCAAAAAGCAACAATATTCTCAAGTTCGGCACCTAAAAACAACTTTGAATTACTTATACTTCACTTGAGTTTTTCTACGTATATCTATATAACTCTCCGCTCTGTTTCAGAAGGAAATGTTGAATTTTCCACTTTGCTGCATTTTGTCAGCCACAATAGCGAGTTATAGATTAAGATCTTATCTAAAATCACACGATGACTTTGTGAAATAAATGCAGGACTTTCACTTGTAACTGCATATTTGTACTAAGACACTTTGCTTCAATAAAATTACCAGTACAAAAATGTCAAAATATACTGTTGAGAAGAGGTTTGTGAATCCAAAAAGGCCAGATTTACAAATTTTTCCACAACATACATTTAAAATCCTGTTTCACAATGTCTCACAGCAGCACTGATTCACCTCCTGCACCTGTTGACCTCATGTGACGAAAGCCATCCACCGTCTCTATTCCAAACAATAAAAGCAAGAGCGGGATGACTCTGAGAACAACGCGGCAGTGTAATGTTCTGTATGTGCGTACATATGCGAACACAAACATCATAAAAACAGGAAATAGCCTCCATCTGCAGCGTAACACTCGTGTACCTGACATAACAGACAGGCCCTTACTGCTGATGGATGTGTTTCAGTCACATGATTCACCCAAGCTGAGAGAAATGAGGTCAGGTTTGTCCAGGAAATTGTCAAGACTGGATTTGTTTTCACTGGAAATAATGTAGCCACTGTTTCACATAGCTAAAATGTGCATTAGTGGATGTGTTGTAAACCTTGAGTGTGATCACAAAGGCCTGTGTGTGTGTGTGTGTCTTTATACTTTTAAAAAATGACCCAAAACACAGAACTATTATCTTCTTTTCTGTTGCCTGTTTCCCTCAGCTCCTGTTTGTCCTTGGAGAACAGCTCCACCTGTGTGCGTGCCTCTGCAGCCGTCACACATACTGCTGTCATTTTTAGCACCGGGAGTCCAGGCCAGTGTGGTTTACTCCGCGTCCACCTGTTAGAGCGTCACTACAATCACCTTGTCACTCCATTTCCACAAGACACACACATGACAGGTTACGTGTACCAGCAGCTGATGTCATTAGGAGCTGAAAGACTGGTTGTTAGTGTCACAGTATACAATGAAGCTTTGGTGATGCACTACAAGTCCAGCTGGCGCTGACACGGGAGCCTAAAGTTATCTGCTGCTCTCTGCTGCTTTGCAACACAGGTTTTCCACAACTGGGACACAAAATGACCTAAATCACTAATACTTTCTGACTGAGCAGCCAAAGCCTCGGCTGATTTTAAAGTCAAATGGTCCTTTGTTCCTCTAATGAAAGAAATCGTGTCAATGCACTTTGGAAATGAGGGGCCCCGAAAATACATGCACGTACCTGACCTCTTCTGTAATTAGCCGTGGTATAAGATGAAGTTAACACCAACTAACACCATGAAAGGATAAGGTATTCCCTCACGGTAAATGAGAAATTATTCTGGCCTATTTATACGTGTGGAAACATAGATGGTGTCGGCACGTGCCTTGCACCTCATGTGCTGTAAATCTAGTGCTAATAGGCTAAATCTTGTGGTTAGTCTCTGACCTACTCAGGTATCTACTTGAGGTAAGTGGGGACAGTTATTTCAGAGCTGCAGTGCAGGAAGCCTTTCCTGTCTCTAAAATAGATGCGAGTCAAAACTCGATGTGGATGTAGTTCATATGGATTGCTTATGTTCTGTATTTTAGGTATGCCGATAATGACATCAAAGAGATTAAATGCCTCGCCACTTGGATTATGTTTATTTGGTCCAGCTAAAACTGAGCTATGTGGCATCCAGAGTGGCCCAGTTTCTTCATCACCCTCTTCATTTGTGGTTTCCAACACGTCAGAGAAAAGCACAATGTTTCTTCCAGATTTCTTAACTTCTGCTCCATTATCTTATAACTATTTCGTAACCTCTTGGGGGGGCACAAGATAGGAGAGATTAGTTGATAATGAAAGTCTTCAGGTTATATAGGTCAATAAAGGGATGGTATGATGGTATTATTGGAGCCCAAATGAGCTGTGGTGACAGCAGAATTTGTAGTAATTCCTCTAAATTGAAACAGCTGATTTAATTTTCTAAAAATAAATCTTTTAGCTGTGACCAAACATACAGGCATTAAAATCCTTGGCTGGTTCTGGAAGGCCAGTGTCCACACAACTGCATACCAATACCAGTCATGGTTATCCGTATTTATCATTATAAAGCATGTGGCATTGCAGGTTCGGTAATGGAATCATGTAGCTCTTTATCTTGTAATATACTGAACATTGTAGTGGAATTTATTTTTTGGATGACCACACAAGAAAGCAGAGATTCTTGATGTTTTGTATATCATCAGATACAAACACATTTATTTGTAGGAGAACGAGACAAATGGTCCAGTACAAGTCTGTGGTTTAACATAACAGTAACATACTCATGATCCGTTGAACAATCACTCTGATCATCTGAAGATGATTAAAAAAAAAAGACAGCGATAAGTTAACATTGCTTTGTTGCGTTTACAAACAAAAGAATAAAATTAGAAAAACTTCGTAAAAAAGAATCCTTCGGACTATTTACAAATTCTGTACAGGGATGGAGGGGAGTCTTCCTGCTGCAAGAAAAACAGGAAAAAAAAAGAAATTAGATGAGGTCGTGCACTTTAATAGCCTTTTCCTTTTAAAATTGAGCCAACAGGGTTCCAATACAACAATATTTTTAGCTGGAGAAAAGAAACTGGCAGATTTTTTTTTAAAAAAGATGTACATTTATAAACCAAAATATAATTTTTGTCACATAGGATATAGTAGCATTTAATCAGTCCTCTTACCTATAAACGATTGAGCAGATTGTTCTGAATGTCCTCATACACCTGGTTGTAGATCTCCTCTTTGTGCTTCAAACCATCCAGATACTCTGCAACACACAACAAGTTGACAAGTTAAGAAGATGTTTCAAAACCAGCCTTAAAAACATTAGAAACTGTTGCAATTTTCTAGACAGATTAGACACAATTTGACAAAAAAAATGAGCAAATAGCAGACTAAATCATCAATGCTGCAACATACCAATATTCAAGCCGCTGTCCTCCATCAAACGCCTGTGTTTTAGGTACATGGGCCACACGTGGCCGTCAAACAGGCCGGGGGGGTCAGGGACAGTGTACTGTCTTGTTCTGAAAACAATAACAAGTAGTTAGAGACCATCTACTTGCCTTGACAGGTTTATGGGGAAACAACAAATGAAATGAATAATTATAAAAGTGTAAATGTGATTAAATGTAATAATATTGACACTAACAGTATAACTGATTCTGTTTGCGTACTCTTACCCTCTCCTTCTTTTGCACTCCTCATAAGGAATTGTGATGTAATAGCACTTGTCGAAAACATCCAGCAGGGGCCTAGAGGGGAGATGCACAAGGTGATGAACAAGGCCTTCAACCAAACCAGCGAAAAGGAGAATACTTATGCAACTGCTCTTACAGTGTCTTATCTGTATCTCTGCAGCATGCTTGACATTCATCCCTAGCATACAGAGTACTCATCACCTCGCAGCCAGCTTTAAGGACAACTCAGAGAGCCTCTTTCTGCTGAAACCCTTATCTCTATCTGCAGGACCCGCCCAACCCTGCCTGCACGGATCCGTGAGCATGTGCCAATGGTAAGCATGCAAAACTACCATGTGACACAGCAGAAATAACACCACCCATCTAACGTTTGTTGTCATGAATTTCTTAGAATTTGCAAGAAACAAGGTGGCCTGTTGTTGCCCGTCATGGAAAAAAAACTGTGAGGTGCATTAAGAGAGGGAACTTAGATTTACAATTAAGTTTACAGATTATAAACAAACAACATAATCTCTCACAGCGGAAATTGCACATTGTACAAATAGACACAAGCACTGTCTATACTAACCACAATTCTCATTTATAAAGCCAATTTATATGCAAGTCAACATAACAGGTCACAGGGTGGCGCAGACAGTGACTTTAAATTGAGCGAAGCAAAGTCAACTTACGGGTAGTTGTACAGCAGGAAGCCCTCCACGATCAGGATGTGGGACTGCTCATCAGGGTTGGCCACATCAGATGCAGACGACAGAGAGACACCGTGGGAACGGGCGAACTTCACCGGGTTCTCAATCCAGCCTTTGACTGTGTTGGTCATGGCCTCCATATCCAAAGCTGTGATGACTGTAGAGCAAGATTTATTGGGAGGAAGATAATGGAAGGGACAGTGAATTGATATGGATGAGAATATAAAAATTGAAATGTGTTTTGCATTTTTCCTCCAAACTACTGGAGTTTATTTTTATCTTAATGTTTATATAATGGTGTGCATGTGAAATGGCTTAAATGTATGAAATGTTGGAGGTGAACGTATATGACACTAAAGGGTAAACAATGAGTCACTGGCAGTCTTCAGTGAAGTCTTACCATCCCATTGTCTAAAGCCGTCCTCCCCGACCTCTATCTGATCAGGTTTCTGAAATAACAGTCACCAATAAAACATTGCTGCAACCTCACAGCTCTGAACAGTCTCAGTCTCCCACTCACATGCCAGAGTAATAAAGCCAAACAAGCACACACACAAAAGCACACACCAAAGGGCATGCACAAATTAAAGCAAGCATTTTTTTCAAAAGTACACAGCTTTAGTGGAAATGGCAGACAGAGGGAAAAGCTTAACACTATAAAATGTGGAGGTGCTACTGAAGATGAAGCAGAAAATAGAATCTGGTCATGTTAGAAAGGTTTTGGAGAAGTAAGGCTGAATAGGTATAAGGATAATTATTAAGCAATTAAAAGGATACAAGGGAGGAAAATAATGATTGACGCAATAAAGACATCAAGGCCATTTCCTTATTCCTACTTTGCTGGCATGCAATGCTCATGCATTACTCAGAGGAAACAGCAACAACAATAAAACTATTTATTATCCACCCACTAAAACTCACCTTGAAAAAGTCATCTTGGTGCACAACACAGCAGTTTGGCAACGTCTTGATCAGCTTGTTTGTCAGGGTGGTTTTGCCACCATTAGTGACTCTGTAAGGAAAAAAGTGATAAAATGTAGATTTATAATGTCTTCCTTCTTTTAATAATGTTTTAAAATGAAACTATTTTGGGAAAAAAAGCAGCCATTCAAGCTTCCTCCAGAGTCTCCATGTGGCACCCTTTGTTTACACTTTATAGTACAAAGTATTGTTCATTAGGTACACATGACAAAGTCACATCTGCCTGAAACACAGTAAAATGCAATAAAAGATGTATGTGATCAATTACATGTTGCACAGCTTTAATAGTCAAATGGTGCTAAATTAAAACATTTGCTTTCATTAAACCTAGTTAGAAATTAGAGAGTAATTAGAGTAATTAGAAAGCAATAAAATTGTGTCATTTCCTACTGTTAAAGTTGATATAGAAATGAGGATTGTAGTAATAAACGGCTTTTATTTTGGAACAACACTGATGTTGAATCTCCCTCCACTTTTGAGCTGAGTCTCGCGGTGAATTTTCAAATATCCCGCTCGAGTGATGACAACAAACCAGCCACACCGGACATGACTTTAAACCGGTCCAACAGCAGCCTTTACTACATTCTGGCGGGGAGCTGATAATACATATGGCCAGAAGGATAATGTATAACAACCGGAAGCCAACGTTCGAAATAAATAACCTCATCCGAACCACTGACGTTATAGTTTGTCTGAAGATGCCTCCACGAAGAACATAACGATACACAAAATCATTTAGTCAACAGTCTTACATTAACTGTTTAACTCCTCTCAACCGTCAGTAAGTTCCGCTAAGATGACAGCATTTCAGGTAGGAGCTGGTGTAACCCTACGTGTAAAATGCCAGCAAATATCTGTTTTATAAAAAAAATAAAATCTTACCCGCCAATTCCTATAATGTACTTCATCTTTTCGTCGCTTCTCGGCTGTCCTGCTTCACGTCAGCTGGAGGAAAAAGTCAAGAATACTTCTTTTATTTTTTACCGAAGTCAAGGATAAAAATCCAACAAATTAAACGGTTTAAAAAGTTTAAAGTCGAAACTGTGGACCGATATCGCTTCCCTACTGCGCCATTGACTGCGCGCGTGTGGCGCCGCAATTTATATCCAACTTGTGACGTATTGCGTCACCAAAAACGCAGGCAAGGGGCGTTCTCGTGGTAAGACGTGCTCGTGCCCTTTTAACCTCGTGCTACGTGCGCCGTCGCAGCAGCCAATCAGTTCTAGCAGAGATCACGCCAACAGCCAATCACAGCCGGCGGACTTTCACATATTTACATATTTCAGTGCACCTGCACTTGTCCGTCACAGATCAGCAGCTCGTACTATTCCATTCAGCAGTTAATCCACCTTATGACCTAAGGTACGGTGGAAAACTACCATTGATGGTGTTATATAGATACATTAAAGTAACAGCTGCGTCCTCTCTTTACCAGCAACCTGGTTCAATTTTTGTTAACAGTGCTACAACAATCAGTTAGATGGAAAATGGTAATGTGATTGTCAGATATTATTTAAGTGAACTGTGAATCAAGTTATTAAGGTAATTTGATGCTTGTAAACAATGTACGTAAAAGTCTGTCAAGCCTACATCATTTCAATAACTATTCACATGTATGGCTTCAAGAATGCTAAATGTTAATTAAAAGCAAAATGTGATTATAGTCTTTGACAGGAGGACAGATGAGAACACTTCTTTTCTCTGACTGTGGTCTGACCAGTCAACACTAGTGGTACTAGATCCTTAAGTAAAAGTAGCAATAAGTGACGTACAATATGTTTAAATGTATTCTTTTATAAGTAGGTCCTGCATTGAAAATTTATACAGAATTACAAGTACATATATATTGTGAGCAAAATGTACTGTAAGTAGTTAAAGTCAAAGTACTTGTCACACAGAAATGCCTCTTGTAGAGTGTTATACTATAATCCATATCATACGGTTGAGTGTATATCATATATATTTAATTTCAACTATATAGAAGTAAATGAAAGCAATGAGGAAGTACTTAAAAAATGTATTTAAGTATTGTAGTTAGAATAAAGGGTCTAAGGATGGAGGGTGTCAAATTCTGTTCAGATTGTAAATTTGTAATTTGTGATGGTGGAATAAGTGAATGAAATGGATTTGAGTTGACTGCTTCATTAGTTACTTGTTACCACTAGTCTACACTACAGTGTATTGCCTCTGCAGGACCTACAAAACATTCAGTTAAACATATAAGAATATGGAGCATGACAGGTACATTTTTCCAGGAGTTATTGTAATGAGATGCAATAAAATCTGCTCAACCAATTTCTGACACCCTCTTCAGATTATACAGCCTGGATCCTTTTTCCAAATCACACTAATATACACACTGGATCCTTTTAGCGATGTAGATAGAAACCCTCCACATATTCTGTCACATCCCAGATAAACTTACATGGGTTAGATAAAGTTTGTCGTGACAGTGAGCTCCTCTGTGCAGCAAGCAGGACCGCTAAATTTAAAGGGACAGCAGGTGGGTTCAGACATGACAGAGCAATGTACAACATGCCTGATGTTTTATTCTTTGTGGAAAATATCACAACTGGGACAGTATTTCACAATAGAGGTTCAGATTCAAGTAAATCTTAAGAGAAAACTGAGTTTTTTTTTTCATTTATAATGTATTAATGTGTTGATTTTGAACTTTGAACTTTTTCCGAGGCACTGTGTGTGACATTCATGTCTATTTGTGTGTATGTGTCCATGTGCAACGTGAATCCCGTCACAGCCGGGTCAAGGGTCGACAGTCAGGGTCCCTCTCTGTCAGAACTGGCTGTAAGGGAGATGTGTGGGTGACTCATGTGATAATCTTATGCTTATGCGGACATCACAGGACTCGATCGCAGCCCTGTCCGGACATGTGTGGCATCCCCTGGCGTGGTGACATCACATTGAAACAGCGGCACCAAAAGCGAGGTGTCCTATGGGATGTTGTCGAGCACCTGCATGTCCTCATCCGGCAGGAAGTTTGGCATCAAACCTCAAGAAGCCATTGAGGCAAATTTAGCTCAGCAGGTTGCTTAAAAATGTTCTGGGCAACTGTGTGCAACATAAAAAGAGACCTGTTAGGAAAAAGAAACAAAGAAGAAGAGAAAATTCTGTTATTTGATTACAGAAACGAATGACTGCACATTATGTATTGCCCCCATAATATGTACATTCATGAATGAACTCGAGACCAAGGCGGCCTTTTCATATTTTGGATGTGAATGTCAGTTTTGCTTGATGAGCTTTACCAGCGTTTCTTTCCCTCCCAATTATTATTCCCAGTGTTGAGGGACGGAGGGTGTTGTATGCTGTGGATACTGTAAAGCCTGTGAGGCAAATTTGTTATTTGGGGCTACATTCATTAAACTTACATAACGGTGTGTGTATAAGCATGCAAACACAGTCTGCATCATCTTCTTATTTGTGCTTTTAAGATAAGCTTACAAAGAACAAGCAGGAAGCCTCAGGCACTTCCTCCACTAGCTTTATTAAAAGGATCAAATTAAAATGCATGAATAAAAATAACACACACGTAACGCATTGCAACAGAAAGCCTAATTGCTCCTTAAACCTGCAACAAATGCTTGCTTTGCCTCTTGGGTGCAGTGGAAACAAGCTGTAAACACAACACTGACTTAATTATAGCACTTAATATGACAAACTTGTAGGCAAACATTTGCCTTTTTACACATCTGGGTAACAACTGACTATGAGGCTCTAAATTTAGATGTTGTTTTCATATTGGAAAGTGTTCTGCAATGGACAAAAGTCATCTGAAGGGTCTGTTTGGAAGTTCATTTGTTCCAGAACAAACTGTATCTGAGGACTAGAAATGAGTAAAGTTTGGCAACAAAAAAGCAAAAGATTTTGGGAGGAACAGTTTATTCAGTTCTATTTACAAGGCAGAAACAATCATTTCAATGTAAACACTTCAGAACCATGAATGATAGAGTGTCTTTAAATCCGAGCAAACATTTTACAGCAGAGAAATGGAAGGCAAAGAATTAGTAACAATATAAATATTGTGCTTTTAAAGTCAAAATGAACATTTTCACACCAGTCTTTTCTATGCAAACCTTGCTTATGATATTGGGTCTCACTTGATAAAGTAAACCTGGAAACTATAATAACTAAAAAAGGCTACACATTACATTCCTTCACATTTTCTGGATTTCTTTTAATCATTTGGTTTAAAAATAGGCACTCAGTGCAGCCAACAAACAAAATAATCAAAGAATCTTCTGGGTGATAAACATGCGATGGGCCTGCTCAGGTTTGGTTTACTGGTGTAAAAACAGCAGAAAAGCTGAGCCTTTTCATTAACATTCCTGTACCAGAAAGGCAAAAGAACATGAGGAAAACTCGAATTGAGATGGCACTTAAGAATTTCACGAGTCCTATTTTCTGCACCAAAAAGAAGCATAAACATGTCCATGCCTTACTAAAAGCTACACAACTGCACGACATCAGTCAACAACACAGAACAGATTTTAGGAGAGCACATCGCCTCCTAAACACAAATCATAAATCACGTAATACGCTGAAACCATTCAAAGGTTATGTGACAACCAAATCCAATAGTGCAAAACAAGGCAGGCAGGCAATACAATTATGCAGCTCTTTACAAAAATAAAAATTCTTACTCCACTGCTCTCCTGCTACAATAGGCTGAACAGGTGGAAGACATTAGATAAAATCAATGTAAGCCCAGAAAATGTACAATCCATAATGCTTTAGGAAGTTTGAGAAGTGTTTAAACTTCTGTACAACATGGCAACGTGTGTCAAAAACAGCCACAGAAAACATGAGGAGATGTTAAACAAACCCTTTAAAATTACATAAGTCACATAAACATTATCATATTGAAATGAGATCTAAAGGCCGTCCTTTCAGAGGGGGCTTTCAAAATCTGAGCTGACAGCAAGGGTTCTTGTAAGAAATCTATAAGAATTATAGAAATGCAAACAAGTGTTTAGTGCATGTGTAATTTGTCTTGATTATGGCTACTTTTTGTACAGATTTTATACAAAGTCATTGTATATGTTTTGTAAATGGTGGCTTAGCATTTTAGTCATCTTATGCATGACATACAGTATGTGATATACAGACAAAGTCTAAATAAGATGTAGTAAATATGGAGCATATTTGCGTAATATTGTATAAAATCTGTTTTTGTGGCCATAAACATGTTACACAAAGTAAACAAGCATTGCTTCACATTTTACAACATACGTATAATTCTTATAGATCCTCTCATGTGGGTTTTTTCAGGCCACAAACTGCAAATATTGATCATGTTCCTGCATTTTTCTACACAAGACTGAGGCACATCAAAATATAACACAAGGTAGAGTACGGATGTTAGTACATTTGGACATTTTCAACATGTCAGCACAGTAAAAGAGAGGGCTTGGCCTTATGATACAGCAGTTATGAGGCAAAAGATTAAAGATGAAGGCGTCTGATGCGAAAGCCACTATTATTTACATTGAACACACATCAGATTCACACGGATCAGCGTGAATTGAAATGTGGCCTGGTGGTCACACTCAAACCCCAACTCAACGTCTGCTACATTAATAATGTTGTGTTCAATCTTTCAAAACACATGTACACAGCACTGTTGTCAGGCAAAAACCTTGTATCTCCAATTGTCAGAATTTCAGGAACTCAGAAAAACACCTCGAATTTTGGATGCAAAACCCAGCCTCTTCCTTTCGGTTAATTTTCTTTCTTTTTAAGAAAAAGGAGAATTCTAAAATATTCTCAGTCCATACTAAAGATTGTAATGCTTCAAATAAAGTTACAGCATGAAGATTCACAATTGGAGTTACAATTGTTTAACCCAACACTGCCAAATTTTCTTTCTTCTTCTCAATTTACATTATAGAGCCCGATGTCCTGGCCTTCCAGAGCCTCATGGTGATGTAATATTACAATATGAGCTATCCAACAGGTCCAACCACACATTAGGTTAATGAATCGGTGAGCCCAACAACAGTATCCATGGCGAAGCACTTCCTGTAGCAGGGCAGCGACTTCCCTCATACATTTTCAGGTTGCAATGTGAAACCCCTAGCAGAGAGGAAGAAGGGGTTCCAGACAGAAGGAAAATGAGACGCGGCGTTCACCATCTTCATAGGAAAACGACGGCACGAATCGTCATCTGGATGCTGGTAAAACAAGGAAGCACGTGTGGACTCGATGGACCAAATCGAAGGGTTCCTGCTCCGTATGTCTGTCGCACGTCCTGCACAAAGAGAAGTAAAGGTTTGTGGATGATGATAGCAGTATGATAACAGTATGATAAAAACACTCAAAACAACCGCAGTGTTTTGGAAAAATCAGTCAGAAATGAAGTTCTACTTAATACTCACATCTAAAAGGAGTTTTGTACACTGGAAATCTTAGGAAAACATTTACACCCATCACCAATCACCCATCATCGCCAAGTGAACACCTGCCTGATCTACCTTGAAGGTTTGCAGACACAGAGTCAACCTGTTGATCCTGACGTGTAACTGAACTCTTGCCTTTTTATCCTCATCGCTGTTTAAAACCACTTCTATTTATTTGATCAGTGGCGTTTCAGTCAAAGAGACAAGACAGACAGTTACATCACACTACTGTATATTTATCCTTCTGCTAGCTGGTTTTAACCAGCTCATAAAGCACATACCCCATTAACACTCTGCCTCTGAAGGGTGCTGTCGGTATGACTTACTACTACTAATAGTACTAATGGATGCTGTTTATTCTATGAAGATGTCATTCACAATAATTCCCTGATGAAATATTCATCAAATCTTTCTTGATTTTTCAGCCTTCAGAGAGATTCAGCTTTTGTCAGAACATTTGTTCTCCTTCAAGACCATGCACTGTGTTCTGCACTAAAACGGACAAGACCCTGCGTAATCAGGAGGGGGGAAGGAGGAAAAAGAAGCACTGAAGAGAAGAAGAAGAAAAGGGCAATTGGAAGAAGCCGGAAAAACGAGTCCATCTGACGGCTCAACACTAGTGTAAAGGTCTGTAAAACATGCCAAACAACAGGCAGATAATCCCTGACAATCAACTGGATGAGTGTGAATCTGAATGTGCATGGAAGCCCTCTATTTGCCAACACTTCCTAAATAAATGCTAACAAGACGTCCACCCCATTTTCACACTGTCTGCTCCTGCAGCAAAACAACAGACACATGTGAAGAGAGGGTCTCCTCTACAGGCCTTTGTGCTCATGCAAATGTAATGAATCTCTCTGCAAACAATTTTCATACTCTACAACACATGCACATAGTTATCCTGTTACTGTGTAAAAATGACATTATCATGCTGCATTTTAATCTAGTTTTCAGTTTCTCAGATGCATCTACACCCAACTTTTCAACTCTATTTCAGAACGGATAAATACTTGATTGATTGAAAATGCACATAATGAATGCAATCAGATAATAAAGAATTTAGGAAGTCTAAACAGTAAGCAAATATACTGAAATGTTTGATTGTCCTCTGAAACATATACAAAGTGAATTATTTATGCATCTGTGTGGTGATGTAAAGGTCTATGACATAGACACATAGAGTCTATGTGGTGAATCTATTTCACACTGGGGCTCATAAGAAAACAGTGGTTTGCGTTACCTTCACCTGCAGAGCTCTGCCCTTCTCATAATCCTTGATCCACAATCATTGACTTCGGCCTGAAAACGAGAAAGGAAAAATGCTCTGAGAACTTTTGAAAAGTTAGAAAGACGACAGGGGACCAAAAACTGATGAATGTCCCAACTAGTCAAATGTCCAGTATGAAAATATGAGGCATTTAAAATCCAAGTTGGACCAGCAGACAAGTACCTCTCAGACTTTTTAATTGCCTCCTGTGGGACTGACTGCTGCTGCTCCTGCTGCCTGTGCTCCTGCTCCATCCTAGACACACACACACACACACATACACAAACAGAGTTAATGCAGGTATTAAAGGTATTAGTATCTAATAGCAGTCTTTGGTAGCCAATCAATTCAGATTAAGTGCTTAAATCACAGTTCATTTTGGGTGCAAGTCTTTATGCGCTCTATATATGCAGGAGTTATCAAAATGAAACAAAAAATGATAAATGTATCTACCTTTCCCGCCGTGCTTTAAGCCTCTCCTCATCAAACCTGAAAATGAGTAAGATGAGAGATATGATCATTCTTTTCTAATCCCACAGCGGGGAAATTTGTTACAGCAGCAAAGAGGATAATGACATGATCACACTGTTATATCCTCATTTCAGACAAGTCATTTTGAATAAGAAATATTTTTACATTTATTCAAACTCATTAGATGTCTCATTAGACGTGCTCTCTGCCATGCTCGCATGAATAATCTTGTTTTAAATGGCAGCAGCTTCCTGCAGGTTGGGGTCACTGCTTCAGCTCATTTTCTCCATCTAGTGGTCAGAGATACTTACTGCACCACACACTCCGGAACGTGGACGTGCTCCATGGGGACGATCTGCGCCAGCTCATCCAGGCTGTGGACGTACTGGATCTTGTTCATGAACTTTACACTAAGCAGAGGACAACAGGACAACAGCAATGTAATAATAAACAGCTGAGCATGAATAGGTCAACGCGTGCAATACTAATCTGTGAAAACTGTCATTTGTACAAGATACTGTATCGTTGCCAAAATTAAAACACTATTTTTTCAGAGAGCGAGGACAAATCAAAAGCTTGGTCTGATATCTGTAGGTTAGCTCTGATTATTACCACACATTGCATTTTAACTTGTGCAATTAACTTTTCTGTGTCGCTTAGTTTGAAGCATCACTGCTCAGATGGTGTGTATTACCTGATGAAGGGCCTGGATATAGCCAGGACCGTGCGTATGAACCACGTGGGATGAGCGATCACCAAAGACTTCAGGTTCTTCCTCAATCTGCCATCACAAAACAAACAACAAGTCCGTCCACAGTTAGGTAAGTGTTATAAGTTCTGCTAAAACTAACATATATGTGTAGAGACATTAAGAATATTAAACAGATAATTAAAATGTTTTTTTTTTCTAAACAGAGTCCAGCTGTAAATAGCCTGTGAGTCATCTTCAGTCTGCTCCTGACTGACAGCTTCCATGACTATCGTTTCGTGTCTGTCGGTATCCATGTCATGCATTTCTGTGTGATGAAGGTGAACAATGCTCAGCAGCTAAAAATAGCAGCTGGTCTTACTTCATATTTCAGTTAACATCATTCAGTGCTGTATGTGGGAGCAGTTTCTCCTTCTCCCACCTTCTGTCAATCATTTGGTAACATTTCTTGAGCCAGCTGATCCCAGGCATCTTATTCCGAGGAGTGGCTCCGTTCATGTAGATGATCAGGTAATCTTCAGCCACGAGCATCTCCAGACTGCTCACCACATACCTGTATGACAGGGTACAGCGTCATGGACGGATTACATTTGCCTACATTTGACCAACCCCTGTGACCTTCCTACGAGACACTATGTTACCTCTGAGTTAGGAGCCTACATCTGGTTTTCAGTAATCTATCCTTGTACAGCATTAAAGCCTACTGCTGAAAACTAAAAGTTATCCATGGCAGACTCACAGGAAGAGGTTTTCCATGATGTAGTGGTAATCTGGAGAGCTGCTGTCAGGCAGGTAACAGGCAGAGAAAACAATGATGGCGTTAAGGCCCTCGCCATAATAACCTGACGGGGGAGAGTTTCAGTTAACTGTGAATAATGTCATGGCTGTGCACCGTAACATCAGATAGGACAGTACAATGCTTATTTTATATCAATGCTGGTCTTGTCAGGCATTTGCATTTACAATGTCATATAGATTAAAGGTTGCATGTTTTAGTTCGTTAACTGCAAATATTGTATGTTTCTGGAAACCATCTTCTTTCCGTTCACTCACCTCCGTGTGTGATGACCCGAAGGTAGGGTCTGATGACCTGCATGTCAATACGATGCTCCTGTTCTCCAATGATCACTGTCCTCCAGAGGTGCCCATTGTTGGCATTGCCCTCCTTGTCCGCATCTCCTGAACCGTCACTAGGACCTGCTTTGGCTGAGGCCACCGGTGTGTCATCTGGACAGACACAGAGCCAGATTGACTGGTAATTCTACATTGAAGTACCTACTATAAATACTATATATTGACTGTAGGTTAACTCATTTTAGGTGAGCCTTAGGTTGAACAGTTGATTTAGGATTATTTTCAGTTCAAGCAGAGATACAGTTACCTTTTGTATCACTGTGTAAGGATTAAGATTGATATTAAATTTAGGATTAAATGTCGAGTAAGGCTTAGATTGAAGATATCCAGATTTCTCATGTGTGGGTACATTTGTGAGGACAGTTTGCACATTGTATTAGTAAAGTGGTGAGTTAGAATATAGAAATGTAATAGGAAAACTTTATATATACTTTATCTTTCAAGTTAGAAAGTGCTCCTCAAAAAAGAGAGACAAAAACAATTAAACCAGGCAAATGAAAGTACAGAAAATGAAATATACCAGCAATAAATTTGAATAAAGAGCTTACCACATAAAAACAGATAAAACACATTAGAACTGTATTATGGTTTAACTCGGGGTAATAAAAGGGGATGCATGTGCATTTTAACCACGCACCTTCCCACTCCAGCTCGTTGCCATTGGTGATGAACTCCAGCGAGTCTGTCTCATCAGGTGTATCGATGTCATCCACATTGATGTCCAGGTCGTCCGGCGTATCCAGGAAGTCATCTGACAGCAAAGAACCCTCACTTTGGTCCAGTGAAAGGTTCATCTCCGGGGCAACCAGCGTACGGCGTTTACGGTGCGACGAGGACACACCCCCGCCCCCAGGTGGGCTCACATTCAGGGAGTTTGGGGGAGCTAGAGGAACACCGGGAGAGGAGAGACAAACCAGGAAATGTAACTGGTAAATACATAAATCGGGGGTATTATGGCCTTTCCACTGTCAGTGACCCTCTACTCCACAGTGTTGCTGTACTTACAGGCTCTGTCGTCTGTGAGGCCACAGGAGGAATCCATGTCTCCGTACTCTGGTAGTGGTCTGGAGGGGAACATAAACAGGTCAGCAGCCAGTACTGTACTTAATGAGCATGATACACAAAGCAAGTCACATAAAAGGTTCCTAATTAAAAGAAACTTTTTGGCTAATAAGATTTATTTTGTGCTTTTTCTGGTCTATGTTCTGTGCATGCTGCACTAGTATGCAACTACGGCCTCAGTATAAAATGCTACATGTGATTAGAATGGGGTTCAGAGGACCAGTCTAGGTGTGGGTGTTGACACTGATCTGGGGAAGCACTAAAAAGAGCGGCAAGTAGAAGAGGTTAGAGGTGGTAATTAACTTCTCTCTGGGGAGAGATGAAGATGACAGGGCTGCCAGGCGAGGAGGAGGGGAGGAGAAATAGAGGAGAAAGGGGGAGGAATAAGAGACCGAGTGAGGGAAGAGGTGTGTGTCTGCATAAAGACAAAGTGCTGCAGAGCTTTTTTCCTCTATGCCGCCTGTTATTTACAGCTCACACCCTGCACAGAAGGAGGAGCGGAGAGTCTTGCTTTTGCATATGTTTGTGTGTGTGTGTGTTTGTGTGTGTGTGTAGCCCGTCTGTCTATTTATTAAGTAAGCAAAACCACGCACATTAGGATGAGCTCACACATGCTTGTCAGCAACAACACCCAGTGCAACCAAGGAGCTGGTTGTACAGCTAAGTGGTGAAAACACAAGAGATGCAGAGAGCTGCAGCGCAGTGTTGTTCAGCAGAGAGGGTCTCAGCTGCAGTCCTGCAAAAAGCCAACTGCTTCATCCTCCCATCTAGAGGAGGACAGTGTGTGACAATACTGGCATTAGCCCAGAGCAACTGGCACTGAGGACCCTGTTCCCCTGGGACCCCCGCAGTGATTATAGTCCAACACTCCCTTTGTCAAAAACTGAAGCCTTTTCTATGACAGAGCAGATTCATGGATTTATTTCCTCCTTTAACAAAAGCAAGATAATCTCTTTTGTTCCTGTTTATGGATGCTGTGTCCTTCAGCTGCAAACATCAATATCAGGATGAACTGATGATGCTTACCTTCTGGAAATAGCACAGGGCTGCTCTTGTCAGAGCCGACTCAAATGAGCAGTTTCCCTCACACACCTTTATATTTGGTTTGCTAACTCATTCCCTGTCGTCTCAGATGGACTCGGGCAGAGCGTCTCTGAGGCTGCCTCAGTAATCCTGTTGCTGCTGGCTGTTCCTCCGCGTCTCTCTCTTTCTTTAACCCAAACCTGCCACCATTTTCCTGCCGATGCTGTGTTGTTGATCGGCGGCTGCTGTTGCGTCACATGACGTAGCCTGAGACCATTTACAGACAGAGCTGCACCTGCTCCCTGGCTCCCTGCCTCGCAATCTGAAGGAGGAGGAGGGACGAGGGAGGAAGGGAGGAGGAGAGAGCCAAGTGCTGACTGTAATCACACTTCTCCCCTGCTCTTTTTCTGCCCATCAAGCTCTGAACAGTAAATTCCTGTGCTTCATGAAATGCTTCTTTATGCTGCATTAAAATAACTTGTCTTTTTCCTTCATTTCTCTTACTGTTTCTCTTTCTTCTTCCTTCAGTGGCAAATTATCGACCGGCTGTTTTAGCACCAAGTGTGAACAGGAGGTTAAAATCAGCTCACACTAACAAAATAATTATTATTTAAGTCTTGGGTCACAGAAGTACATGAATAGCTTCACTAATGACTAACAAGATATCCCATTCACAAAGATAAGTATGTTTTTTTAATGAAAAAAGTGTTAATATTACAATAATACAGATTAACATAAAGAGCACAGCTTCTACATCCACCCAGACTTCACTGTAATGGAAGTAATATGGTGCAGCCGGCCCACAAAAAAGCACTGTTTATCAATAATTAACTGCACAATTAATCCTTAATAATAAGCAATTCGTCCATAAATTAAAATATGCTGCATATGCACACACAAGCATATGCCATATAGCTACAAGCACACACACAGCGGTAAGAGATGACAGCTTTAAGCTCAGCTGCCTCATTCAGGCATCAGGACAGTTTGATACATGATGACCAGCAGTAAGTAGAAGGATTTCACCTGGGGAAGTCTTCATCCTGCCACTCGTCTTTCACTTCCATGTTCTCCATTCGTAGAGTTGCCTCTGTGGTGCCCATCCCTCAGAGAGGAGAGCAGGGGCCTGCAGGTGCAAAGAAAAGCGGTTATTAATGAGCAACATTTACAATAACAGAGGAAGACTGCCACGTGAAATTAGTGTACTAACTAGACTGTCAGCTTCATGGCTGCGCTGCAGGAAAACGTCTCTGACTTTGAAGGGGAAAGCCGCCACTGTGGGAGGATTTTATCCAAGCGATTTTTCATTGCAATTTGAGGGGCTGTAGCCGCCGTGGCTCACATGCTTTTTATCCCCCTGCCCAGAGCAGCACATGTGAGAGGCATGTGACCCATTCGGACGCGTTTTCCGAGCTCAGCTCTCCTCAAAGTCAAATATCAGGCCAATGAGGAGGACGACATGCAGACCTAATCCTCCATCCCTGCTTCTGTACCACACTGAAGTGACTGCTGCCTTTTTGATCTCCACCCACACACAGGCGCCAAGTCACCAAGAGCATTAACACACAATCAACAGAAGAATCTCTCTTTGAATCTAATATTCATTCATCTCTGCTCAAGAGTTTAAAGAGAATTCACATAATGATGATAATGCAGTAATGCACAATGCACAATGCATAATCAGTGGCAGCACTGGGGTGCATTCCACTCATCTAAATGAAAGGATTTAATGCTGAATTCCAGATGCATTATCACAGCACAGGAGTGACAAATTTATAAAAGAAGCACAGGTCTTGCTGGTGATGAGCGCTGTGGACATTTAATTGGACCCGCTCTCTTTGTAGTTCTCCACTCAAGTATAAAATCCACAATATCTGAGCAGGTTCTGTTGAGTGACAGAGGATTCCCAGGTCTGTGTTATTCTTAGAAACAGAGACTCTGAGGAGAGGTGTGCATTGCAAGTGCTTGTCTGTGTGGCATTAATGCAATTCAGAGCGTGTCAAGTGGTACAGCGCAACAAAAACACGGCAGGGAGAAAGCAAAATATAAGAAACCAAGTGTGAACCTGATATTTTTGTCAGCAGTGCATAATGTTGATCACAATGAGAAATAATGCTTGGGTTCCTCTGATATGATGACTAGAAGGAGTGGAGTGGCTTTGGTGGTTTTGGCAGCAACACTCAGTGATGAGCATGAACTGTAAGATAGCCAAATCTCACATAGAAGAAATAATTCATTTCTACAGGCCTCACATTAAAAGGGATTGTACCATAAAGTTGAATCCATTAACATATAATGCACTTGTAAGTCCAATGTAATCCAGTGTGACAACACCCTAAAAACGGCAGGGTGGTGTGTGGTGGAGAGCGGAAAGCTGAATAAATCACTTATCAAAGACAAGATTTCTTCATTCTCACACCATGTTTGACAGGTTGGAGAATTTTGATAGCTGGGAGAATCATGAATGTACAAACAACCAGAAGATTTCTACAAAATACTGTGTGGAGAAATGAAGATGTAACACATTGCATATGTCATTGAAAGACTATTGTGTTGCCCATGCCAACCCAAGATTTTTACTAAATGAATAGCCACCAAATGTGCAGCACGTTGCCATACCAGCCTTTTTAGGTCATCTCAATTGGAAAAGCCAATAGGAGAAAAACCTAAATAGATTTCATGTGTTAGTGGACAATTTAATGTGCATGCAACCAGTCTTAGGTGGCTGCCTACTGTAGCCAGCTCAGTAGAATTGCAAGGACGTTAAGTCGGTGACTATACTCACATGAGCAGTGTGAGATCCCCTCAAACCTCTTGCTGGTCCGTGTCTGTGTGTCCTCCCTCCTCCTCAGTCACAAATGCACAGATTCAAGAGTAGGAAGTCCTGATCCTCCTCACCAACAGAAAAGCAGGGGTCAGGCTGAAATTTCTCCTCTCACGCTCCCCGTCTTTCACTCATTCACACACACACACACACACTCGTGCACAGACACAGTCATACAGTGTCCTCGATGTCAGCCGCTAGCCAGCAGCAGGTGTCTGAGGACAGGGGCCACCTCTGTGCTGGACTCCCCCTCTTCTCCTCCGCCTCTGGCTACCTTTGTTGTGGAAAGACTGGCCGTGAAGAGCGAGCCGACAGCCTGCCTCTCGGCTCCTACGTCCACACCACCAAGACACAAAATTCCTTTAATCAGAATGCATCTGGTCTGGCATCATGATCTCTCTCTCTCTATTTCCCCCTTTTCACTGCCTGTAGCTCCTAATATCTTTAGGATCAGCAACTTGGTAAAAATGAGCACCAATGTCTGTCTCTTTACTCCATTAGATAATCCGGCTGTTGTTTTCAGTGGTCCTCTGTGTGGCTGCTGTTCCCTGGCAACAGCATCTCTCTCCATCCATAGCCTCTCCCCTCCCTCTCTGTCTCCTCACCCCAGTCCCTTTCATACTCTACCCCAACTCTCCCCACACACAAATTATTCAACGCCTTACTTCACTTTCAGTCAACCAATCAGATCATCCCTGCCCAGTTTCCTCCTGCATGGTGTGCTGCTAGCCGTAAAGACATATCAGGCCTCTCTATGTATTTTTTGTGCCTCTGGTGGTAGTACTAATCCTGCAAGCAACAGCGGTAATTATGTAAGGGTTACTGTTTTTATCTGAAACTTTTCTCCCTCTTTAATGCCTTATTTTTTCCACTATCCTCAATTTTGTGAGGTGATGCCTTGAAAACCCAAGGTCGTTTTTACCTCACTAGCATCTTGAAAAAATGTGATTTCCAGGCAGTTTAATATCACACGGGCAGACTTGATCTGTATTGTCTGCTGACTGGGTGCCTGTTGGTTGGCTTTACATTCAGTTGTATCTTTATCATCGGCACAAACGTGACTGACAGACACACGCGACATTCAGCCGAATCACCGCAGACAAAGCGAGAGCATTTACTTCCATCTACTTCCGTCTTCGCGTGAACACTTTTTTTTAGACCGTTGACGAGGATAATTTAAGCATTTTAGCAGCGCATTTTTCATCTTTTACACTAGGTTGTGCTTGCTTTCTTGCTGTCTATTAGTTTTATGAATTTATGTTTCTTCCTAACAGGAGTTATAACGATAAAAAGAGCTCTCTTCGTCCACATTTCCCCTATTTTTTCTGTTCTTCTTTCATTTTAATTGTAATACTGTAAAACATATTTTCATGTCCCACAATATCTCACAGGCAAGCTGTTAAATCTCTCTTTTTTTAGTGTGCGTGTGTAATACAGTTACACATTTGGTTGGAACACCATAATCCGCTGGCCATTATAACAACTTATGAAAATATTGTGAATTATGAAAATCAATCTATTCTAAAAACTCTACAATTAGCGGAATTGAATCATCGGAAGATATTTTCTCCCGTCAATTTCTTATTCTTTGTATATGTACGACACTTTTTGGTGTGGTGGTACGCAGTTCCGGTGTAGCAGAGAAGTGTTTCCATTGGCTGTAGTAGAGGGGGGGAACTATCTTGACAGTCAGTCAAGGTTCCACTGCTGTCTGCCAGTGATTGTACTGTACTGGAGATGCCAAGATGGCTGCAAGCAATTATTTCGGCTTTACACATGGTGCCGGTCCGCCATACAGGTAATTCAAGTGATGTAGGTTGATGTCAGCATGCCTTTTGAATCGCATTTATCAGTCGCTGGAGTATATCGTCGGGGCAACAGTCACTGGTTGGATTTCACTGCGTGGCGGCGGAGAGACAGGCTAGACAGCTAGCTTGACCAGCTAGTTCGGTTAGCTAACGTTAGCTAGAGGAGTTCGCAGGCCAGCGCTTTCCGACACGCTGTTTGACTTTAGGTGAACCTCGATGCGGTCATCGGTCGGACAGCTGACATTGTCGGCTCGACTCTTAACCACTTCGTGTACACAAACGTCAAACAAAAAGCAAGTGTCACGCAGCTGTTTCAGTGAATCGAGCTGGCTGCAGCTGTGACGGGTGAGATTTTGGCCGGCGTTTAGGATTAACTGCTAAGAGAGGTAGCCCTGGTGCAGCTTGACTGGCGGTCCGGTGTCTCACAAACAGTGCATCTGTTCTAGTAATGTGTCCAATAGCGACATGCTGCAAGAAGGAAGATTTAAATAGATACTTGAAGATGTGAGGGTAGAAAATGAACACCAGTCAGTGAACCTCTAGTAGCACGAGTTAGTTTGGCAAGTTTGTTTGACAGGTAAATCATTTCAACTGCACTTTTGACAGGTATTCTGAAATAATTAGCGTGTAATTTAATTATCACCACTGTGGAGGTTTCCTGTTTTGCCTCTTGTTGTGGTATGCTGGGCTGCCCTCAAACCAGCAAACCTGACTAACAGGTGCGGACTGTTTTCTCTGCACCTCACTACTTGTGCAGGTATGCTGCACAACTTTCCCATAGTCTGTTCACCAAAGTCTGCACACATCCTGATTTAATGAATTAATAAATGTAATCCTAATTCTTCATTGAACATAAACATCTACAGCCTCAAACAGGCCACTGTGTTGCAGTTGCAGAGATGCAGCAAGCATCTCGAGTCTTTGTGAGATGCTCACTAAGTGCTGGCTTATCTGTAGTTAGTGGGCTAAATAGATAAATGCTCTATCACAATATACGTAATTTAATATAGGAAAATCAATATATATTGTAATAGTTTTGGCATAGTTTTGTACTGGAAGAATCCTGGTTATAGATAAAACGACCATACAGGAACAGGTAATCCAGCAAACTGAATACCAGTGAGATCAAGGTACTTGATAACTTTGATGCAGAAATGTTAAATAATAATATTGGCTAAAGCAGATCTGCCCATTGATTGCAAAATGTTCCATGTTGACCTCACACACACAGGGGTGTTAAATGGAAAGCTACAATGTCACAAACAGTATAATGGATGAATAAAGACACACTAAATGTATTTATTGCCGTTCTGGTGCCAGGAAACAGACCCCACACATCAGAAGCTTCATAAAGTCTGTTTACTAATCCTCATCCCCACCAGCCTTGTTATTGTAAATCATGCAATGAAAGCAATGAATACAGTGAGAGAAAGAGGGCTGTTTCTGGCTCTTCTGACCTATCTTGTCTTTGTTAAATGACAGAATTCAGTGAGAAGCAGTTTCCAACAAGCGTACAAATTGACAGTCTGAATCCTCTGTCACGTGCCCAGTTTGAGTCATTCAACAAATGTTTTAATTTTTACATGTGAATTTCAGTTGTTTGCCTTTATCTATTCTCATGGTTTATATCGCCCGCCCCCATGAGCACCTCTCATCTCAGCAATTTAATAAGCAATGAATGAGCATCAGTGTTTGTTCTCCATTCAGCATTCTTGAAACCACAGATAGCCATTGTCCAAAATGTACAACATTTAACACTGAGGCATTCTGATAGCAGGTTTGGTTGTAGGGATTGTTCAGAGCAGAGACACTGAAAGCTTAATAAAGATGCTGATAGCATTAGTTCCTGATGTCATTGCCAGGAATGGATGCTGTCTGGATCTCAAACCATGCTAATGACAAGGCTGCTGTGGACTGGTCCTTTTTGGCATTTGTATGTGTGCTGATGAAGATGAGAGATTAACCAGAGGTCTCTGCAGAGCTGCTCGGTCAATCATATAATGTTTGTGATCACAATTTTGTCTACCACAATCAATTAATCATGATTGGGTGTTGACGTGTTGCATTAAATTTGCCTCCCTATTTTTACTGGCTTTTTGTAGCCATGCTAGCAGCCTGGCTCTATGGATGGCAATGTTGGTCTGCTTTACTCCGTCAGTCGGTTGCTCCACCACTGTAGTACAGACTGAACTATCTCAGGAAATATTGGATGGATTTACATTATATTTTGTACAGATATCCATGGTGCCCAGATGATAAATCCTACTGACTTTGGTAATCCCAGAGGCTGTTCCTCTAGGACCACCACAAGGTTCACGTTTGTGGTTTTCAGTGAAATATCTCAACAGCTATTGGATGCATTGGCCTTAAATTCAGTTCTGAGCACAGACATTAATGCCCCCTTCACAATGAATTTTAATCACTTTGGTGATCCCCCGACACCCTGGCACCACTCCTCTGAAGCACAGCCTCACAGAGATGCTAGCATGGCTGTAGTGTCTGCAGATGTTTAGATATACATACATTTTAATCAAGTTTTGTTTACTATGATGTGAGTGTGGTTTTAAAAATACTCAGATGCAGTTAAACTAGTAAAGCAAATATGCATGATTATTGTGTAAAATAGAGTAAAATGATCCTGATTATCTTTCCACTGTCCGAGCTTGCATTTCAGTATCAGTTGTTTAAAATCGCAGATATCTTGCTATGATAACACAGATGGAAGACTGGAAGGCTGCTGATGTAAATTTCAGTTTAGATGAAGAAGGACCTTTATACTTTTTGCCTGTTTAATATGCAAGAAAATGTATTTTTGCACTTCTAACATGAATTGATTCATGCAGCTTCATCTGCAATAAAGACTCAAGTACATACTCTCATGTTGTTCATGAAGATGTCCTTTGAAAGCAGTTTTGAAGTTTACCTTCCTGCTTCACTGAATTTCCCCTTCCTCTCTTCTCCATCAGTACCCAGCCTCCACCGGCTTACTCCCATCCCTCTACAGCCAGTTACAGTGTACAGCAGGCTCCAGCTGTAGCTCATGCAGTGACTGCGTCCTACTCTCCAGCTCCAGTCCAGGCAGCCCGGCCTGTGGTGTCTGCCCCTTACCCTGCCTATCAGAGCCACCAGGCCCCCCCTGACTATGCCTACAGGCAGCCAGAGCCTCCAGCACCCCCACAGCCCACCACCACCCCACAGACGTACCAGGTATACTCGGACACGGTCAGTCTCTTTCTGCTTCCTTTTTGAATTCTTCTCAGTTTTGTATGGCATGGTGTGGTCATATTTGATGATGTGTTTTGGCTTTTGTTTTGCTTCATGTAATGTTAATAACTTTTAGCCATTTCTTTTTCTTTTTAAAAGAAGTTTGCTGCTGTTGTCTGCTTAAATATGCTGCTTCCCCATTGGTTTAAATACTCTCTTGTGAACACCAGCAGGACAACTACAGCTACGGGCGCCCTGCAGCTGTGACCACCTATGACAATAAACAGTACTACCAGACGAGTATAGCTTCAGCTCAGAGGACACCCACAGAGAATTACTACCAAACTGGTGAGTCAGTTTTTTCTTGTCTTTTTTTGGGGGCTTCAGAGGGAGCTGCACGAAATCTGATAAATTGCCTCCATTGATGTCACTTGAGTCAGCGTTGGCTGGGGCTGAAGACTACGACTTTGAAACTGAAGAATATCTGGAGGTGTGAAGTTAGACAGCTGTGAGTGTACCAGACCTCTATTGCCCACTCCTCATCTCTGCTTGAGGCTAGATTAGCTGCTACTAGCATAACACTCCTCTGGCCAAGTCATCAGAGAGATGATATCTCTCTGATCACTTGGAGTTGCATTCAGTTAGTTATTTAGGCACCAGGATTTTGACAAGAAGACAAATGTGTAGAATAAAAAGATATCGTCTCTCGTTCTGCAGCACCAATTTTGGTACTTTTTAAAAACTGTCTATTATGAGTCCAGTAGTATTAAAGGAGTGCAGTGCTAAATCAGTGGAGTGTTCTTTACTTTAAGCTTTGTTTTGACCACAGAGTCCAACTGACATTTGGCTGATTACTATTTAGAATTTCAGTACAGAAATGTGAATATATGCAATTAGTCATCACATGATATGTCCACTAGGGAGCACTCTGGTGGCCTGAGACTTCTTCCCAGGTCTGTGTAGGTTTGTGCTTGGTTGACATCTCCTCACTCTCCTGTTATGGTTTGTTGCACCTATTTGGGCACCTGTGTGACTGTACAGGCTAACTTTATTTACATGCACTTTTGAAGGGTAATATGCTGTGTATGGACTGTGTCTGCTGCCTATTTGCTTGTGAAATGAGGATCCTTCCTGCCCTGCCAAAAACTCTCTGATAGACATTTCAGATCTCTTTTGCTCTCCTCACTCTAATGCCCTTCCTCTCCACCACTCCCCATCCCCCCTTTTTCCATATCAGTCGGAGTAAAGAGTGCTTACAGTCCCGCTCCCTCCACTGTGTACAGCCAGCCTCCTCCTCCCCAGAGGCAGGTAACGGCCCTGAAGCCTCTGGCCCCCTCCAGTTCTGTGTCCACCAGCTACAACATCTACCCAGTGTCCACCAGCGTCCAGCAGCCGCCCACACCCATTTCATCGTACACCCTCGGCTCGTCCTTCGGCTCCACCGTTTCAGCCACCACCTACTCAGGTAGCATAAGGCGGGAGATAAGATAGAGCTTCATTCATCTCAAGGGAATTTTTTGTGCCCATGGTGATCAATATACATATAAAAATGAATATAAATATATAAAAATAAATTAAGGGTGATGCTGATGGCACAATTAAAGAGCAGGGTATCAGTTGCCATGTTATACATTACAAGCCAAAAACTTTACAGACAGAAGTAGCAGTTCACAACACACAATAACTTTACATTACTTCTTTCTATCGCTCAGTTTTAACATTCGGTCAAGCAAGAAAGTGGTGCAGCACAATTAAGTAAATGTCTTTGCAAAATGTTTGTTTGTAAAAACTTGGTGACCACTCGCAGGCCTAGTAGGTAAACTACTGTAGCTGGCAAGCTAACTGCTAACTCCCCGCACTTCTTCCCATTTTTTCTGTACTGGGTCCCGTTGACTCCCACCTGGCATTTTGTTGTCTGGATTGTGCAATTAATTTATATTTATTTATTATTTGTCTAATGCATGTCAAACCATTTCTCTTTTGGGGAGCAGTTTATACTTTGCACAAATTTGCTGTCAAAGTTGAACTTGATGGAAAATATTTGTCCGTGCAAGTAAATCCACTGGATTGTGTCAGTTCAGTTCAAATGAACTGTGAAATTTGGACTTCTCATGGTGGGCAAAGGAATGATGGAGTGAATGAGTTTTATGGTGGCCGGGCAACATATGATGACTGGCTGAGGTATACAAACATTGATACCTTGCTAATTTAAAGCTGAAACTTGAGTCTCGTGTTACATCCTTGAGCCTTCTCAAAGACCATTTTGGGATTGTGCTTGTCCTCCGTGGTCTTAAAATGCAGCTTACTGCCTGCACAACTGCTGGCTGTTCATGTTTGACCCACATCTTGTGTGCTTCTCTTCTTTTTAATAACTCTCTGTCCTCACTCTCCCTCCTGCTCTCTCACCCTCAGGCATAAGCTACTCGAGTTATGATTCAACTGGCTACACCTCCACATCTGCCCCCTCCTATTACCAGCCGGCCCAGCAGACTCTCACCCAGCCGCAGCCCCCACCGCAGCAGCCGCAACAGCCCCAACCTCCCATCCAGCCACCACCCAAGCAGCTCACAAGCTCTTCCTGGAGCAACTCGGGCAGCAACATGGTGACGGCTCCGGCTGTAAACACCTACAAAAAGCCCACATTTCACCAGAACAAGCTGCAGAAGCCCAAAGGGCCTCCCAAACAGCCTCAGCTCCATTACTGTGACATTTGCAAGATCAGCTGTGCAGGCCCTCAGGTAGGAGTTAATAATGACAAGGGGTTGAACTGACAAGGTTTTATTCATAAAAAGCTCTTAACATAAAAGCTTTTTTGTGTTTTGCATTACGGAGCCTCAAAAGACACTAAAAAAAAAAGAACACAAAAAAAGCACATTACAAGATTAACATTTAAGATCAGACTTCAAGTTTTAGTGTGCAAATTTCTCTTTGGAGATAAATAAAGTATCTATCTATCTATATGAAAACATGTAGTAACATAGCTGGCTAACATCATGAAGTTTCAGCAGTTGTCTGATTTAATTACATTATATTCATCTCATCAACAGACTAAAAACCGAGGAAAAGTAAAAAATATTACTTTATTTGTTGGTGCATTTGGAAGATTCACATTGCAAACTGGTTTGATTTATTCCACCAGACGTATCGGGAACACCTTGAGGGCCAGAAGCATAAGAAAAAGGAGGCAGCACTTAAATCCGGGGGACAGACGGGGGCGAGCAACGGGCCCAGAGGGGTCCAGACTCAGTTACGTTGTGAGCTATGTGACGTCTCCTGCACCGGAGTGGACGCCTACGCCGCCCATATCCGTGGGGCCAAACACCAGAAGGTGAGAACAGTTTCAATATTTGTTGTTATTTAAGAAAATATAGGCGGCTGTAGAAGATGCTGATTTACCATGCTGTCATTATTGGACATGACTGTGGTGTACTCATGTGACATTCCATCTGAGCTGCCAAATCTTGGAACAAAACCTGCCCCAGGGATTCGGGATGGGATTAAGTATCAGCAGTCTTCAATGGTCGTATCTCCCTCTGTGTCTTTGTCAACCATGGAAAGGTGGTGAAACTTCACACCAAGCTGGGCAAACCTATACCTTCCACAGAGCCAGTGCTGGTGAACTCAACCCCAGTTATCACAACCTCGACAGCTGGGAAACCTCCAGGGTCCACGTCCAGTCCTGCCTCTGTCTCAACCACTTCAACTCCCACTGTGACACCAAAACAGGTGGCTGTAAACGCCACGCCCAAAACAACAGCACCCATCAAGAAACCAGCTCCTTCCAAAATAACTGTCATTTGTAAGTTTGTTTTATGTACATGATGTGTGATGTTTTCTGACCCCATCTCACCAGTTTAATGTTGAATGACCACATTAAAAATCAGATGTGTTTATAGGTGTTCCGTACAGCCACACTGGAAGACCGAGTGAAAAGTCAGCCGTCATAGAGAGGGGGGAGACATGACGTCTGTTAAAAATAACAATAATGGTGCACATTTTCAGACCATTTCTAGGGAAAGACATTCATAGTGTTGCACCTGATTGTTCACATGAATAGTGACAGAAATGGTTTTGTTCTGAAGCTATGCAACCATCCAGTTCTGACAGAGTTTATTGTTTATTGGTTAACGGTTTGAACAGGACTAAGTAGCCATGTGCTCGAGCAAAATACTGAAATTCAAATGCAATTTTCAGACAGTAGCAGCACAACATAAACATTGTGCATCTGCAAAATGTGCACATAATGAGTTAAAGTGCACTTGTTTTTCATAACAAAAGGACATATAGCATTAGATAAATGAGACTTCGCTTATTGTGTCATCAAGCGCATGGCCATATTTTGAAAGGTTAACCTTCAGCTTTGTAGTTTTTCAGTATTACCAATCAATAATAGGGCTCACATAAAAGCTTAATGCTCCAAAGATGCAGCATACCTGTCCCTGTTAGTGCAAAGCTAGATAAAATTTAATTAACAAAACTGTGTCGCAAAAGTAAAAAGAAAAATCAATAGCTGCAACAAAATGCTTTTCAAGATGGACTTTGTTTAACTGTAAGACTGAATGATTACTTACCAACCTTTGGAACAGAACTAGAGATAGTAATTAGATATTAGAAATAGATTTTTTTGTTTTTTTTTTTCTTTAAATTTGTAATATCTATAATATCTTGCCTGCCAAACAGCCAATAAGCCTGCCAACCCCCCAGCAGCTGCTGTGACGGCAGCAGCAGCACCGGTGGTGGTGGTGGCTGCCAAGGTGGAGGAGCCCATGCAACAGTCAGCTCAGAAGATGCAGCCTCTGAGCGACGATGAGGACTGTGACAGAGCTGGAGGCCAGGGAGACATCCAGCCAGTGGGGCATGACTATGTAGAGGAGGTAAGGAGGAAACGAAAAGAAAAAAGAAACACTAAAATTACTCTCTATACACCCTTTGTGATAGAAAAGATCTGACCTGCCGCAACATACATCACTTTGCAGGAAGTATTATTGACTAATACATACTGATAAATAAAAAAACAAAGTAAAACATCTTTCCTGCCACAAATACTGTTGTACTACACATGTAAATCCCAGTAAGAAAGGAGCAAGTCATTATAACTATTTTGTGAACTGCTGGTTCTTCCCTGTTTGTGCGGGGTTTTCAAATTCATAGTCTTGTAATCTGTAAAGTACTCTACTTACAATAAAGACTGGTCTCATCCATTTTTTAAACCAGATTATTACTTCAGTATTTGCAACGGACACAAATCTAGTTTTGATCCAGCTTCAAGTATCAGGTATTGAAGTATCCATGATTCAAAGAGTTTTATTGTGCTTGTAGATAAAATCGTTTCTGTCCTTCTAACATAAGTAGAGCATAAGATCATTTTTGCTACGTTGGTTGTCCTGCATGATGTGTATTTACCCGAACCGTCTGCCTCTTTCAGGTCCGCAACGATGATGGCAAGGTCATTCGATTCCACTGTAAACTGTGTGAGTGCAGCTTCAACGACCCCAACGCTAAAGACATGCACCTGAAAGGGAGAAGGCACAGACTCCAGTACAAGGTAACAATGTTTGGGCATCAGTGTGATCATTCCTGTCTGACTGATTGTTCAGAAGAGACCTAATGAACACTTTTTAGGGATTTTAGATTACAGCTTTTCTTGCCTTACAGATGACTGCACGTGCACAAAATGGTGATTTGACCACAGGGTCATACAATCTACTATTTAACCACATCTAACAGTAATTTTAGGGTGGCTACATTGAGATAGTCAGTGAAATCCCTCTCTAAGCATATAAATATGTCAGTGAATTCACCCGTGCAGTGTGATGGACTGTATAGATGCACAAAGTGAGCAATCAACAAGGTTTAGAGGCATCAAAAAGTTTGGTACTTCAAGGTTCCCCGAGGAGTTTTAGACTTCTGGTGGTGCTATGGGGCTGTTTTTTGATCAGTGTGTCCCCATTTTGGTCCCACCAGTGGTTTCACACTGGCAGGAAAAAGACTGCAAGCCAGTAAACATCGATGTAAACAATGCTGGATTTTAAATACTTTAAAGAATCAGCTTGTTTGGTTTTATGGGGAAGGAAATGGATCAACCTGTTTGTCAGACATATACAGAATGAGTTTTGGTGAGTAACACTGAGTGTAAACATGCAGGAATGGCCTGAGAGTGCAGCATCACATGTGCACTGACTGTGATTACGCTCCCCTTATATTTGTTCTGTCCTCCTCTGTGTAGAAGAAAGTAAATCCAGAGCTTCCTGTGGAGATCAAGCCCAGTAACCGAGCCAGGAAGCTGCAGGAGAGCAAGCTGAAGAAGCAGAAGCAGAAGGCGGTGCTGAAGAGACAGAGGGACGATGAGCAGCGCTGGCACATGGAGATGAGGTCAGACTCGTGGCCAAAGTTAGTAATCTAAACTTGTTTCCACTCTGACATTAAGTTTGCAAGTTTCCTTGGTTGACACAGAACAGACTAAGGAAAAGGAAAAGATGAGGAAGTTGTATTCATACAGGTAACGTCAGTAAAGGGGAACTCTTAAAGTTGACCAGCTGACTGTTCGTGTGATGCATGTATGCTGGAAAGAAGGAAATTTCATGCCTCATTTTATAGACTCTTTTCCTGTTTTTTTGACTCTTTCTTACACTAATAAAGTCGGGACCCTCAACAGCCAGACGAAAGTCATATTAATGTAATTACATGTTAGGATTTTATCATGAAAACTATACAGCCAGATTAGGGGCCATTTTTTCGTCATGGAATATTATGCACTTTTAATGGCAGCCAGTACAATCATTAAATGACTTTTAATGACTGACATCAAAAACCTCTCCCTCTCCAGCAGGCGATATGAGGAGGACATGTACTGGAGGAGGATGGAGGAGGAGCAGATGTACTGGGGGGAGCAGAGGCGCAGGATGGCTCCTCCGCCGCTGATGAGCCGCCCTGGTATGCCAGTACCCCCTCTACTGGTGAGCGTCGCAATTGCAGTTCTTTTAAACTAACTTTGACTAAGACTTAATTCCGAGTGTGATCAATCACTTTACTCTCCCCTCTCCCTTCAGACGTGTGTGCGTCGGCCAGATTCTCCTGATGACCGTCACATCATGGCTAAGCACTCCACCATTTACCCAGTGGAGGAGGAGCTGCAGGCTGTTCAGAGGATTGTCTCCCACTCTGAGAGAGCCTTAAAACTGGTGTCAGATACCCTGCTGGATAAGGAGACACCAGCTGTTACTACCACTGCTACTGAAGGAGGAGATGAAAAAGGGTAAAAAAAAAAAAAAAAAAAAAAAAAGTGACATGGTAGATGAGCCATGGTAAATAGAACGGAAAGGTTGAGCCCTAAAAACACTTTTATTATTTTGGCATAAGTGAAGAGCTGCACAGGACTGCAAAGGTGTCAGACTGTTGCATATGATGATGATGCAGGATTCTGATAAAGGAGCTGAACTGAAAAGCCTTATATTAATACATAGACATTACATTAAAAAGCAGAATATTAGTATGTGCATGCTACATTTACAAGCAGTATATAGATGCTACATTTGAAGGCAGTATATTAGTACATAGACACTATGTTTGAAAGTGGTTTAGTACATAGATGCCGGTATTTTCTCTCCATTTGTGATCCATTAGATTGCTTCTTTATCTGGCAGAACTATTTGAAAAATCAGTCCTGCGAGTCTTAATCTTGGCTTCTCTCCCTCTCCTGACAGTACTGACAACCCAGCACGGCTGCTGAAAGGTGTGATGAGGGTGGGCATCCTGGCCAAAGGCCTGCTGCTTCGTGGGGACAGAAATGTTGAGCTCATCCTGCTGACAGCAAAGAAACCCACCATCTCTTTACTGAAGAGCATCGCCAAGCAGCTGCCCAAGGAGCTGGAGGTAGGAGAGCTTCAACCGTTAACAGGCTGTTGATTTAGGATGGTGGTTCAGGTTGAGGGAGGGAAGAATTGTGGTAAACTTTCAATTCACAACACTGACATGCTTACATTTTAAGTTTTAGCTCGAGTGTAGGATCATATAGACAAACTGTTGACAAAAAATGGCAGGGAAAAGGCTTCCGTTGCCAGTTTTTTGTCAGTAGTTTGTTAAATATCATGCAGTCAGATGCAGATTTTTAAAAAGAGGAAGCTATTCGTTGCCATCCGCTGCCTTATGACTTGTGTCATAAGAGCTGGATACTCAGGGACTAAAATGTTTTTTAGTTATGTAACAGATAAATGGGAAGGAGAAGTATTCCCTCTTGATGCTTTTTATTAGAGAACAAAAAAAAGGCCAGAAAAAATTCTACTCTTCTTCTTCCTAAGTGGGTTTTTCTCATATGCTAGAGCAGCTCATTTGCTATTAGTGAACATGTACAGCTGTCCCTGCACAGCCACAAATGACACAGCAGCTTTTCCTCTGTACATGTATTAATGATCTTAGCTGTGCAACAGTTGGTTCTGTCATTTTAGCTTTCTGTGGGTATACAGTACACATTTGCTGGCTCAGAACAGACAGCCCTGCCGCTCTTTATTCTTATTAGAGGATTTCCAGGCTGTGGGTTTGACTACGTCGTAGGAATAGTGTGTGGTTTCTAGTGCTGGGAGAGATCTTCCATGTTCACAAATGCCTGAACTGACCCTAGCCCAAAGAGAAAAACTCACAAGCTTTCGAATTTACTGACATTTTTGTTTAAGGCTCACAAGACAGAGGATTGACACCAAATACAAGGTTGTGATGTGTTGTAATTCCTCACTCTTCCTCCCTCCTGCTGTAGCTGTAATGAGTGTTTCGTTAAAGGTGCTTTTGACTGATCTTTAGATTCACTGCCTGGTTATGACACCTGAATCCTACAGAGTGAGATGGGGCTTTTCTTCTTAAACTGCCCCATTGCTTACAGTTACAAAGATACAATAAACTGTTGAAAATATATTTTTGCTAAAGTCACCAATCCTGTTTAAATAAGGGAACTGCCTTGAGAAAACAAATTGCACAAGCCAGGGTTCAAAAATAATAACCTTATTACCCTGTAACCTTGCCAAACAAGGGTATTTTTTGCCCCTACACCCCTCCTCCTCTGTAGTGAGTAATCCCAAGTGTCCTTTTAACCGGCAGACATTTTCTGAAGATCAGTATGAGGTGCAGGCTCACCCCGAGGAGGCGAACATCGTCATATTTTCAAGCAAGGAGCCCAAAATGCAGGTGACCATTTCTCTCACCTCGCCGCTGATGAGGGAGGACACTGCTGCTGAGAAGGACAAGCAGGCAGGAGGAAAAGCGGCTGAGAAAGGTTAGAGAAGCCAAAGCTTTCAGTACCAGGCAACCAAATGTAAGCAATGTCTGTAATACACTTACAGTATATATAAATATATATATATATACCCCTTGCTCCACCCTTTCACCCAGTTGCAGCCTAAATTTTAGGCTGAAAAGCTCTTAAATTACACAGTACGAGAAGTGGGACTTTTAAACAAGCCCACATTCAAGTTTTCTTTCTTTAACCCCTAAAATAAGAATGAACTCACACATTCATTTGTCCCACTCTTTTCATTTCCCCCATTTTGTGCAGTTACACTAGACCCCAATTTCTTTATTTCTTTTCCACAACATGGGAATCAAAAGCCGGGCTCTCCGACCTTTCTGTGCCACTAGGGTGTGTGTTTATCTGGTGAACACACACTCAGATAAAACCTTTGGCAAGCTTTAGTAATAGGCTGAAGTGATGGTCAGTGTTCAGATAATGCCCAGGGATGAAAATGCTTGAAATGGTGATACTCTCTCCACAGATATTTTTTTTTTTTTTAGACTTGAGAAAAGTTTTGCTTCTTCTTGCAATTTGGCCATGATACCCACGAGGGGGTTTTGAGGTCCAGCGACTTCCCATCCCCTCATCTCTCATCCCTGCATCTTAATGTGGCATTATCAAAGATAAGGTGTTGGAGTGTCATTTTATCGCCTCACAATGATCAGTATTGAAATGATAATAAGATGACATTAGTACATTCATTGTCATTCCTTCCCCCACCATGCAACAATGAAGGTAATTTCCAAGATCATTGTGTTGCAAACACTCCTCCACCTCCTCCAGAAACTGTATTTTAATGTGTTTCTCCCATTTGGAAAACATGGTAGAAATGTTTTCTGTGGCCTTTGTCTTTGATTTATTTTAAATTTTGTTTGGGTTTGTTGATCAGTGCCCCTAATTCTGTATCAGCAGACCTAGGCAAGCCTATGGCTAATCTGAAGACCACACTTGTACACATACCACTAAGAATAGAACAATGAAAGGAGCCAGGTTTGCCCATGTTTATCAAGCTTTTCAGAGGAGGAAAAGCCTCTTGTTCACGCTCATTAGAGGTGCTCAGCTGCTGCTAAATGAAAACTCCGACCTCTAAGAGGCATGATAAATATGGGTCCTTGATTCTAAGTGGTATGGTAGTGTAGACTTCAAAACAGTGGCTTTGTTTTTTTGTTTTGTATTTCTTCTGTAAGTAAGCTAATGCCCTCTGTTGTTCCTATAGTTCTAGTGAACACAGACGTGTGGAAAGCCCCGAGGCTGTTCTTGTGAAATATTACCTCATCGCAGTCATCAGTAACCACACTGGATGTTTTGGACAAACCTGTCATTTGACAGCTTTGTAAATGTGTCTTAAATTTGTCCTCAAACTCCAATCCAACTCAGACAAAAGCATTATTTCTTAAACAAACATAACATTTTGAGTACTACTAATTAAGTTAATCTTGGGCTTTCTCATATTGTTGAAAAGATTTGATTTGACATTTTGATGCTCATGTTGTCTTAAAATATGGAGGCATAAAAGGAAAGACATATCCTTGCTCTTGTGCCTTTATCTGCTCGAGAAGTTTCTGTCATTGCAGAGCGCTAGTGGAAACCTTTGCTATCTATGCAAAGTAAACAAAGTTAAAACATTTGGTATCAAATACGAACATCTCATCTCCAAAGGGATAAAGTCCATGTTTCTGTTGTTAAATGATCAAAAATTTAAATTTGAAGCTCTTGTATCAGTCCGGCTCTTGTGCAAAGTCAAATGCAAATAAGAGGAAATCCACAGAGTTTGAGTTTATTAAAGGAAATTCTAAATCTGCTTAAAGCTTTTACTTGTTAAACACTTCAAATTTCATGCATGAGAGACATGACGGGACTTAATAGGGGTGTGAAAGAAGCCAAATTTTACCTGGATTTTTTTTCTAAATAACAATTGTGGGTAAAAAAATGTTTAAATGTGGGACTCAGTGATTAGTTCCTGCAGTGGAGAAGGGTGATAATATTTTTTTGAGATGTTCAGAGGGATGAAACTCCTTGAATAGGAAGGAAACTTGTGTCATGAGTAGAAAGCAGGAATAAACTCACTTGATTACACATAATAAAGCTTTAATGCGCCTTTCTCAAAGCAGACATTTTGATGTGTCATACCAGGAAATCCCCACCAGTGGCCCAGCACGCTCAGTACCACCACCTTGGCACCGGATGACAAGTTGAAATGTCTCTCAAAAGAAAGACTTACTCAGCCGGATGATAATGGGTCCAAATTTGAAGTCACTATAAAATGAAATGGGTTGGGCTACAATTTTACAAAAAAAGTATTTGTGGTTTCGCGACCTTAAACTAAGGATTAAATTTAAACTCCACCACTTTTTTCTCTGAATTCCTTGGATTTCCTTCTTTTTTGCATATGCCTTCACTCCAAAGAACACACTGATGATTGTGCCTCTTTATTGCTATTCTTGTCCGCTCAGCATAAATCTGTAAAACACAGAAACACTCTAGTCCTCCTAAATCAATGGTCAAATGCTTGCCTTTTCTCTCACATCACCCCCTCATTATTTTTCTCACAAACAAACCAAAGATTGTTGAAGGATTCGAGGGAATGTCTGATCATGCAAGATAAACATCAAGTGCTTTTATAATTTCATGCCTGTACATCAACAGTAACAACACTTACTACGTATTGCAGTCGTGATTTGGGTTTTGCGTTGGTTTGACTGCAAGTCATGAGCTAGTGCATTTTATCTCCACCAGATGTGTCTGAGAAGGACCCCCCTGATCTTCTGAATAAGAGGAAATGTCTGGAATACCTGGCTGCTCTCCGTCACGCCAAATGGTTTCAGGTAAACGCATCACAAGAGCTCGAGCTCTGTCTTTCCCGTCTTTGTGTTAGGAAATAAGCAAAACAAGCTGGCCACCACCTGAGAATACATACATGTGCAAAATCTGACCCAAAAGAATCACAGTGGTTATTTTGACTTTTTATTTGGCTTATTCTGACTTGTAGCAGGAAAAGCACAGATGTGACTAATAACATTAATAATGCCTGGATTCCATCTGAATGCAATAGAGCAACAGCAGTGTTATTACTTGCATCCTGCTCTGACATGTGAAAATCTTAGGAGGTCAATAGTTTATGAGGAGATATTTATGATGCATTTCTTTAAAAAAAATGTCTTGTATTAAATTGCAGAAGTGGCTGAGCTTGAGAAGTTTTGAATGAACTCCTCTCACTTCCTTTTCGACTAAACACGCGCGGTGGGATTTTATTTTTAAGCACTACAAATGGGGTTATCACTTTTAAGAAGATATTATGCAGGGCTCTGGCGTCTCTTCAACTCTACCGAAGAAAAACCACGGATGTGGCATTTGAGATTACGCCTTTTCCATTATTTCTCATTAAGCAGCTGGCTCTGTCCTGTTTTATTTGTCTTCTTCTTCTTCTCGTAATGAAACAGAAGCATGCCCTTATAACCAGAAACCTTAATGACCATGCTGAGAAAAAAAAGCCTTGTTTTGACAATATGTGTCTTGTAGACGTTTGTTTAAAAAGTTCACTATGGCACCTCTGGCACAAAAAAAGTTCAGAAAGTGTGCAGCATCTTCTCTAAAACAAAACTGTGTCCGTAGCTCTGAGTAGAATGTTTTTGTTTTTTTAAACACACAAACTTAAAGTCACCTGTTACATTTCATAATGACTTTGTCTATCTAAAAATAAATGTCCTTTCCTTATTTCTGAAGGCACGGGCCAATGGGCTGCAGTCCTGCGTGATCATCATTCGAGTGCTGAGAGATTTATGTCAGCGGGTTCCCACCTGGGGGAAGATGCCCGGCTGGGTATGTGGCTTCAACTGTCGGTTACATTTTGACGTTTTAATTTTTTAATGAACCTTTTCCTAATGAGGATTTCTAAAATATTTTGTCATCTCTGCAGGCTTGTTGTACGTTTGACTTCTTCTTAAACATAAAAACATATTCCACTGTCTGGAGTCTCTTCTTCTATTTCAGTGTGTCTGCTTCTCGCTGTATGTTTGTCCCTCCAGGCGATGGAGCTGCTGGTGGAGAAGGTGATCAGCAGTGCTGCAGGCCCACTCAGCCCAGGAGAGGCCATGCGCAGAGTGCTGGAGTGCATCTCCACAGGCATCCTGCTACCAGGTCAGACAAATATGCATACTAATGAGATGTAAATAAATACATTATTTCATAGGATCAGAAATTCTCTCTGGCCTCCCTCTGATGCTACAAAATCAGCTTGTTGAAGCTTGGAAACGAGAGATTCACTATTTTCTGCCCCTGATTTAGTACCTTGTATCACATTAACTTTTTAACTTGCTTCTCCTTCCCTTACTCAGATGGACCAGGGTTGATGGACCCCTGTGAGAAAGAACCCACAGATGCTTTGGAAAGCATGCTGCTTCAAGCCAGAGAGGACATAACTGCCAGTGCGCAGGTAGCCATACAGAGCATTTATTAACAAAGAGTCAGAGGAAAGAGAAGACTTTAACATGGCGTTAGCCGTGGTGAAGCTGATAGGCTGCGTATGGGTCAGCTGTCAAAAGAACATGCGTAAAATTCCACAAACCCACATTTCTCTCTGTTTTCTTTGTTTCCAGCATGCTCTGCGGCTGCTTGCTTTCCGTCAGATCCACAAGGTTCTGGGCATGGAGTCTCTGCCAGCGTCCAAGGCCAGCGCTCGCAACCGCAAACGCCGACGGGATGGCAGCGACACGGGGGAAGGGGAGGGGGAGGGCAAAAAAGACAAGAAGGAAGAAGCACTGAGTGCTTGACCTCTGCCTTCAGAGTGGGAGGCGTTTGCTAGTTTAGAGACTGGTAGAATGTCACAACTTTAAAACTTTTCTTATCTTGAAAACAATCTTAACACGCAGCTATACACATACAAATATAACTGACTGTACATGTTACACGTGTACCCTTGAATTAAGAGGAATAATGTGTTGGAGGAAGACTGAAGTCTGAGTATCTGTACTGCAGTTCCTTCTCCTGTATAGTCATTTCCTGCAGTTTTAGTGTCTTTTGAAGTGTGCCGAGAAAATTGGCTCAGTAAAAAAAATGCTGAAAATTACTGATTGCATCATTCCATTTCAAAATAATTGCACACTAATTAACTGTTCACTGCAGTTACAACACCACCATCAACTGCAGTTCCATTGTTTTCTATGACGTCCAAGCCTCTAATTATATCATCAGCACCTTAAAAGAGAAATTCGCCATGTTTTATGTGGATGTCCAATCAGCGGTGATGGTAAATGTAGTCAGTCGAAGCAATAAATTGCTGGTGAACGTTGGCACTGCCTGAACAGCTCTACGAGCAGGAGAGCTTGGCTTTCTCCACAATATTTATTGCTCCACTTGACTGCATTTACCATCAACGCTGATTGGACATCCACATAAAACACGGCAAATTTTCCCTTTAAGCTTTATTTCCAAAAGAGTCTGACCTCTGCTCCTGTTTAGGCTAGTTCAGTTTTACCATCTGACTCTTGAGTCAGGACTCACTGAACTAATATCGGTGCATGACATTTGTACTCTGAAATGTGTTTTTCAGCCTGTGTTTGAAAGAAGAGATGAGTGTGAGAGTGATCAGAGAAGAAAAGCAGTGTTTAGGATCTACATACACGCGGTACTGTGATGTTCACTGTGCCTGAGAAGATGCACAAGTGATAAAATAGTGTTGAGCAAACCTCACACGTCCTCCCTGAACTCTTTATGCTCTCTTTGCTCCCTCTAAAGTTTCCCCTAGAGCTGTTTCAACATTTCCCACCTGGCACATTTCGAAAATAGAGACAGAGTTGTAAAATCCGAAGGGCCCACATCACACCTGAAAAACAGCGCTACACTAAAATAACCTACCCTTGAAAATATGTCAAAGACAGAATCGCTGCTTAGTGCAGCGTCGCCCGTGAGGTTGTCTGTGGAGGTAACACTGGAGAGTAAATCTGTCTCTGAAGAGAGAGAGGGGTTTTACATTGCACAGTCTGTAGCATGCTGAGGGAATGAAGCACTTAAGAAATGACAATGTTACTGTATGCAGCCATAATTTTATCATTTAAGTAATACGCCTATTAATCTTTTTTCTTCCAGAGTATGGTTAGCAGAAGAGAGCAGCTTTCGTCCGATAAAGATAAGACTGAATATCTACTGTATTGATCAAGTAGTCCTTTGACGTTCTTCCTTGTGCCTGCATCATGTCATATGTTACAAAAGACTGAGTAAGGGGAACTTTAATGAGGTGTCAGGTTAATATTAGGATCTTACTTCACAAAGATGTAGGACAGGCAAGGGTCAGTTGCACAGCTCTTTTGGCTTAAAAGTTGATGTGAGAGAATTGTTGTGCAGTTTGATTTTTCATTTACCAAGAGCATCATATAAGTATTGCTTATTTTATTTCTGAAGGATGTTGCAATCTATTTTGTATTGTTTAAACAGAAAGTGTGAACGTTCCTGTCCTATGATTTGAATGTCTTTGTAGTGCTGCCGAAATTTAAGGGGAGATATTAAAACACTTTTAAGCCATTTCGTCTCCTGGGTTGAGTTGTCCGCATGGCTGATCATTTTTAACCAATATCTGCACATTTTTGTCGTGATAAATACAGGAGAAGTCATCTGCAGCGTCACTTCTTGTGTCTCATGAAATATGAACCACATTTTCCTAAATATTGAGGAAGTGCTATGACAGACTGATATGAGCACTCACACCACAGCCGCAGTGCACGTCTGGGAAGTGAATGACTACAGAGTTGGCTCCTCCTGAGTTGCTGTAATGAAGGGAAATTGACAGAAAATGTCACTGGCGAGTGAGACAAAGAGGGTACAGCAGCTGCTGAGGGTCTTTGAGTCATCTCGATTGTGTTTCCTGCCTGTTTCCTGAGCCAGCAGCTGTCCTGACGAGGAGGAAGGCTGTCCACAGAGCCGCAGGTACTGAAACATTCATGTCGACCGTGAACCAGACTGAACAAGCTGTCAGGGGCCGTTCATCTTCTGGCTTTTACTTTTGATTTATGGGACAGCAGCAGCCTCCTACCTGCCAACAGCTTCGTTTATCATATTTTTGGATTTCCTTTGTTGGTTTCCTCAAAAGCAGCTACCCTTAAACTCTCCACTGAGGCATTAAAAAAAGACAGTTTGTACTTACAGTGTTATTACATGCAGTACGGACGTGATTTTATGTTGCCTGGTTGTTCAGAGACATTTTTCTCTTTGACAGGTGTTCAACAGAATTACCCAGCCATCCAGTCCTGCCCATGGCAAAGGTACTGCATGTACTGTGATACAGAGCAGCTGTGAACACCCACTTCAATTGTTTGAAGCATTAGTCAAAATAGTCCTTGACTCCTTTTTTTTTTTTTGCTGAACAGGTACTAGAGAAATAATTGTCAAAGAAATTATTACTCATGAATACAGGATTGTACTGTTGCAATCACATTTTCTTTTACTATATTGGTCAGGGCTGCGACTAATGATTATTTTCATTGTTTGCTAATTTCCTGGTTATTCTCTCCATTAATCGGCTCTTTTGGTTTTTAAAAATCCTGAAATAGTGAGAAACACCGTCACAGTTAGCCAGAATCCAAAGAGACACATTCATGATGTTTGTTTTGTCTGACAAAAAACTCTGCGCAAAACTCAAATTTGTTAGAATTGTTAAAGGGGAAAAAAAAAAAAAATCAAATCTTCATGTTTATGAAGCTGGAGCCATGAAATGTTTTTGCATGAGAAATGCCATTTCTGACAGGCATCCCTCTCTCTCTCTCGCTATCATTCCTCTGCTGCTGCAGATGAGCTGGTCTGCCGGTACACAGTGTGTAGCCAAGGGGGACCACAAGAAACCCAAACCTGGAGAACTGGCGTACCGCAAAGGAGACATCCTCACTATTGTTGACACAAGCACGGTACAGTCAAATGTAAAAGCAGCTACAGACAGCGTTTGTTGTCAAGGTTGTTATTTTCCACCATTTGACACAAATGTGACTCTAAACGCTTTTTTTTTTTTGTAGAAGAAAGGATATTACAGAGCCAAACACAACACCACAGGGGAGGAAGGACTCATAAACTCCACCAATGTACGTGAAAGAGAGGCTCTACGTGTGGACCCTAGCCTTAGCCTCATGCCGTACGTCTCCTCTTCCTCTCCTCTTCTATTTACATGTTTTTGTGCATCAGCTCTCACGTCAGCAGGATGCACACACGTTTACATACAGTTTACAAGCAGTGTGACTGTCACACGGAGACACCCTACTTTCTAACTTTAGCCATGGCTTTGGCCAATCTTTAAAGCACATCTTGTGACCACACGGTGTGGGCTGATGTTGGACGTGCAAACAAACATTGTCTCTGGATTAATCACTCCAACTTCCCCTTTGTGGTTTGTGTACTTCTGAATGTCAGGAAATTAGCATCGATAAGACATCTGGGACTTATTTAGAGCCCTTAGCGGATAGCGTATGAGTATGATGAGCTCAGAAAGTGCTTACACAGACAGAGGGGTTTTGTATGTGTGTGTTTATGTGGCTCATCCCGTGCTGTCTTTCACTAGCTGGTTTCACGGGAAGATCTCCGGGCCAGAGGCGGTGTGTAAGCTGCAGCCGGCCGAGGACGGCCTGTTCCTGGTTCGAGAGTCCATCCGCCACCCTGGCGACTACGTCCTGTGTGTCAGCGTCTCTGGAGAGGTCATCCACTACCGGGTCATTTACAAGGAGAACAAGCTGACCATTGACAACATGCAGTATTTCTACAACCTCATTGACATGATTGAAGTAAGAAGCTCTTGTTTTTTGGAATTTCGACCTCTTCACTCACTGGGACAAGTCAGTTAATCTGAGGGGTCTCAAGATGGTTAAAATGATACAAAAGACGAAAAGAAAGTATTTCTGTTCCACGTTTTTTTTCCTGACTGTTCTCTAATTTATGATCTCATGAATTATACTGAACAAGGCCGTCCAGAGCCACTCTAGCAGCTCTGTGAGGCTGTACATCAGCATTGCGGTGCTTTGAGCTCAATGCTCACATCATCACCATAACATGCTCACAATAACAATGCCAACATGTTGATGTTTAGCAGGTCATTTTATTTGTGTTCACCATCTTGGTTAAACATGCTGACAAATTACACAAAGTACAGATGAGGCTGATGATCATAAACTGAAGTATCGAACAAATTATGAATTTGGTTTAATGACAGTAGATGAAAAGTCATGGGATCGCCTTCAAAATTCATCCTGAGTTGCACAAGAATGTGTGCACCAAATTTCATAGCAGTCCATCCAGGTGTTGTCAAGATATTGACTCAAAACTGTAAACCTCAATCGCATGATGATGCTGGAGGAAAAGTCAGGGGATCACCAAAGTCAGTAGGACTCGTCCTCTGGGGACCACGAACGAAGGCACAAAATTTTAATCCATCCAACAGTTCTAGGCAACTTTTTTAAACTGTATTAATGGCCAAAGTGTTTGTCAGCCTGAAAAGCCATCAGCATAACTGACACCAGTGAAAAACATACAGACTTCATGTGTTAAGCACAGCTGCACTGGCGAAATGCAGAAAAATACAGCTGTAACCTTTGAGTGGCCTGATGTTGTAGCTCATAGCCACAATGTTCTTAGTACGCAAGCATGCAAGGCTGTCTTGAAGCGTATCAGCAAGGACAGTACTGTGTGTATGGAGGATGCAGCTGCAGACTCTCTTCTGAGAGGTGACAAGTTACAGTGGCTCACCTCACAATGGGCACACCACAGAATGTATAAATAGATGCAGAGAAACGAGGAAGTTCCACCACACAGTCCTTTTATGGCTTATCTGTACTCGGCCCGCGCCTGTGTGAGGTTGCTGCTGCGAGGTTTGGAGATGGACTCGACAGAGACGGCTGGCTCTGGTTTAGCACCATCTTATCAGTGAGCCGCAGATGGCTTCAGGCCTGAGTCAGACCGGCTGACGTGCTCCTGCGAGGAAGCAGGGGGACGTCATTCTTCACGAATATTTAGACTGAATCATGTTAGAAATGCCGCATTGCTGGCAGACTGCTCAAGGTGTAAAACCAGGCTCTGACGTGTCCCTGTGAACAAGTTCATAATTTACTGGCACAGTTCAATTCAGCTGCTGCCTCTTGATGCTTTTTTGGATTTTGCTGTTAGAAAACAGAGACGTTGCTGTGAAACTGACACTGAAGCGTAGCCATACGTAGGTTGCATTGTAAGACTTTTTAGAGCCAAATATAGGGTTACATTGCACTCTAACTGGTATGTGGCTTCCTGTGGCCTTGCATGTCTCTGCAAGTTCTCTGTATCAAAGTTTGAATCAGCTCATTGTTTTCCCTGTAGAGCTACAGAAGATGATAACATGTTCTGTACATTCAGAGACCTGATGTATGTGGTGTGTGATGTACATATACACAATTGTTTATTGGGGACAAAACGATGAATCATGAAGGCGACTGAATGTACCAAAGGAGGAGACTTCTACTATAAATAACTGAATGTGTGTGTTGATCTCTGCTTGCAGTTCTACTCAAATAACAAAGGTCCCATAGCTACAACTCTTCTGAAGCCCAAACAAAAGCAGGGAACCAAGTCAGCTGAGTTAGAGCTGTCTAAAAGTAAGATTTTTTACAATAAAATAATGATTTGATAATCATTTTCCACTTGTCAAATACAATAATTATGAAAGCATGTAAAACACTATTTGTCACGTCTCTTTCCTCTCCAGCTGGATGGCTGCTAGACATTACGAAGCTCAAACTGGGAGAGAATATCGGAGAGGGCGAGTTCGGTGGTGAGCTTTCTTTCATTTTATCTGCTCTTCTTATTGTCGGCCTATCTTTGTGCCTTCACAACACTCATAACGAAAAAGTGGCAGCGAGCATTTGCCGAAAACAAAGAATTCTGTCTGAGACAACCAGGATGTGTTCTGATGTGTGACTGTCAACCGCAGCTGTTTACGAAGGAGAGTATATGGGCCAGAGGGTGGCAGTAAAGACCATTAAATGTGATGTCACCGCTCAGGCCTTCCTGCAGGAGACCACAGTCATGACGTGAGTCTGCAGATTTCCCCAATTTTAATGTTTAGTCCTGTTTTGCTAAAACACTTTATCATATCATTTATAATTAAATGCATCTGTGTAACGTGTTAGTATTTTTATTCCTGCCGTCATTGTTTTAAAATGTGGTTTCATTCCAGGAAGCTCCAACATAAAAACCTGGTGCGATTGTTGGGGGTCATTCTTCACAAAGGGCTTCATATTGTCACAGAGCTCATGACTAAGGTACCATTAACACATCATTTATCAGTGATTCTAGCCTGGAAAATAGTTAGAATAGCAACAAATAACAAGAAAAAGGAATAAAAATAGCTAATGTAGTGAATGAATATTGAGGGTAGTTATAGGATGTTTATTAGGGTGCGGATGATTACCTGCAGGTTTTCACCAGTCATATGTTGGCTTGTAATTTGTGTTCTGAGGTTTGTAGTCTTTGAGATGCACTCTGAAATGTAGTTTTTGACAGACTGAATGTTGTTGACTAATTTGCTTGGTTGTTCTATTTCAGGCTAGTATGTATACGTATATATATATATATATATATATATATATATATATATATATATATATATATATATATATATATATATATATATATATATACGTATACGTATATATATATATATGTGCTATATATATAGTATTTCTCATGATCCTACCTGGGAAATCTTCTAATTGAACATCACTCAAGTGTATTATAATATGTGTGTGTGTTTGTGTTGCAGGGAAACCTTGTTAACTTTCTCAGAACAAGAGGACGCTCAGTTGTGAACTCGGTCCAGCTGCTCCGCTTTGCTCTGTGAGTTCAAACTTCAAAGACATGATTTAAAGTTAATCTCCAGGCAGTGATTAAACCCCTAAAAACTCACCTCTGTTCATAAAAAGTACATGTTAAAAAACTATATATACGTTTTTGCCATGAAAAACAATCCCTTTCATGCCTTGCATTGGCTCAGATGTAAGTACACCTTTGCCTTCATGCAGCATGCAGATGTAGGCAGTCCCCCCCTCTATCTCCATCGATCCCTCCGCCTCGCACCCGCAGCTTGTATCTGACTTGTATCTGAAAACATGAAAATATTCAGTTTCTGTGGTATTCCTCTCAGTTTTTATTGAACCTGCACTAGTTTTGTGGTAAAACAGTGATTTTGACAGGATTGGTTCCTCAGGTATGTTATATATGAAACCCTGGCTTTCAGAATCTGTGTTTGTGAGACTTCTCATTGGTCCACTGCAGGCTCAAGGTGAGAATGCTCTGACATGGCATAGCCTGTTTATTTCGTTCATGGTATGTCTCGTTGATACGGTCGAAAAACTGATTTTCATTGGAGGGGGTCTTTAGTCATTTCAATGATCTGTGTGCAGAGCAGTGAGTTTTGTGTGAGGAGATTGACACCTCAGTGCATTGACAAAAACTACATCTAACTGTATAAACATTACACTGTGTGTGTGTTTGCAGTGATGTGTGTGAGGGGATGGAGTACCTGGAGTCCAAGAAGCTGGTTCACAGAGATTTGGCAGCTCGTAACGTACTGGTTTCTGACGACAACTTGGCCAAGGTCAGCGACTTCGGACTGACCAAGGTGGACTCGAAGGTGTCAGATAACGCCAAACTGCCAGTCAAATGGACGGCCCCTGAAGCTCTGAAGAAAGAGGTGGGATTTGTTTTTATGTTTCTGCATCTGGTTCTGCCTCTCCTTGCTACTTAAGTGTCAACCCTGAGGCCTCTGCAGCCCGCTTTGACTTTCTGATTAAACATAGTTATTAGTGTTTCATTCAACTAAAACCTTGTGCGGCTCATTTTATCAGTCGCCTTTCCTTCTTTGCTGGAAGGTGTTCTAACCAGTTATCACATTTAATGACCATTAAATCCAGAGTTTGACTATGCACTGGAAAAAGTTTACTCAGTATGACCAATTAGAAAAGGTTTTTTATTTACATTTGCTCCCATTATGTAGAAATTCTCCACAAAGTCAGATGTTTGGAGCTACGGTGTTCTTCTGTGGGAGATCTTCTCTTATGGTCGTCAACCTTACCCTAAGATGGTATGTAAAGCCACCATTTTACTACTGTAATATGTCTTTGTGTCTGTCAGTGCATGCATTTATATGCGTATGTCACCCAATTATAGCAGAAACTGTGTAAAAACAATAGTTTGACATGTTGGGAAATTTACTTGTTCGCTTTCTTGGCAAGAGTCGCCTGAGAAGATCGACACCACTGTAAAGTCTGTACATTAGATTTGAAGCTAACACGATAGGAAACAATTTCAAGTGATTACGAAGCTCTGTTTCCATGTCATGTCTGGAGCTACGTCTCCATCATGTAGTAGATGTGTCAGTGTCGGTGCTGCCAAGACTCGTGGTCAGATCCATCACTAGGCCATCATTACTGGATCAACTTATTGTGTCTGAGCAGGAAGCCTCTTCAGGTCAGCCAAATAATTGCTGTCCATTAGTGGGGACAGAGATTTAGTCTCTCTATTGCTGTACATTGTGACAGGATAACATGCACAAATAAGCTTAGTGTGCTAAGCAGTTAATGTACTTCATGAGCTGTTTGTGTGACGTACATGTGGTGGTGCATGTAACTAGTTATATTTACTCAGTTTAGATTTACTTGTACTTGTTCTGCAGAACAAAAGCTTTTACTTTAAACACTTTAATTAAGTACATTTTGTTAATAATATGTCTCTACTTTTACTGAAGTAAGATTTCAAATGCAGGACCTTTACTTGTAATGGCATTTTTTTACACAGTTGTATTGGTAATTAATCTGAAGTAAAGGATCTGAATACTTCATCCACTACTGCGTGCATGTAGACGTCAGAGGAGGTGTAAGGAGGGAGGGAGGGAGCAGGGGTTGACGTCACATGCTGGCGGGATCATGTTGACACTGTAATGGAGAGACTCTGGAGAGGAAGAAACTACGCTCCTTAAACACAGCACTGTTCGTCACAGAGTCTCTCAGGTAATCCCTGCTCCCTGATCACGGATGTGATTTGTATCTCGGCCAGTAATTCAGAGAGGACGACAGCGTGGTGAGGCAGCATTAATCGAGGGGACAATTAGCACCTCGTGGCTTTGCTTGGGTCTTTTGCACCTTACTTCAGGTGGTGCCCTTTTAACCGCAGTTGATTACTCCTAATTACAGCCTGTTTAACATATACGCAGGCTGAGTTATTTGGGTCAAGTTTATTTTCCCCTCAATTAAACTCTGCACCTGGTAATTTGTTATCTGTTGGCAGAAAAAGTGCTGAGAGACCAAGAGAGAGACAGTACAAAGAAAGAGAGAGAAGGTGTGATTAGTATCTTTGCTTTGAACATATATAATAAAGAAAGAAATGACACCATGACTTTTTTTATGTCAACACAGGCAGGCTGATGACATTTTTAAAATATGTTAATTGTACATTTGTATCGCAAACTAATGTTTTCACCTCTTTGCATCCTTCCTCTGCTCATGTAGTCTCTGAGGGAGGTGAAGGAGAGAGTGGAGGGGGGTTATCGCATGGAGGCTCCAGAGGACTGCCCCCCTGGTGTTTACTCCCTGATGAGGATTTGCTGGGAGCAGGAGCCACGCAGAAGGCCTGCTTTCCACAAACTGAGAGAGAAACTGGAACGAGAGATGGGTAAAGGCAGCCCGGGCCCTGGGTCAGAGCACCAGGATGGGATCAGGTCTAGAGCTGGATGCTGATTTCGGGTGTGAATCTTGAACTCCACTATGATGGTAATAGAGTGCCAGCTGTCGGACAGCTTATCCACACATTGTTGCCCCCTCCGGTGGAGTAAAGGCCTGGTGGAGTAAATGTTAACAGTTCCAACTGGATTCCTCTAACAGATTGGACAAGACAACCATCGTGTGAGTCATCACGTAATGCCAGTGAGAAATAGTTCAGTGGTTGGAGCCATGACTATATATATATATATATACATGACCATTAACTTTTCTTTAATGGATCTGAAAGCAAAAATAGGTGGTATGATCATTTTCAGTACGGGAGTTGTAGCTGTGCTGGCAGCATGGCTCCATGGATGTTCAGTGTATTAACAAATATTTTAAATCAACCCACAGAAGAATGTCATGTCTACTACTACTTGTCATGTCTGTTTATGCTTGTAGTAACACACCATACATTATTTGGTCAACAAATCCCATTAAAAGACAAAAACCAAGCATAAATCCAACTAATAAGTATCCCCTGTGTAGCCGAGAGCCGACAGAACTTATTCCTGTGTACCATAGATTATTAAAAGCACATCAGTGAGCCACACCATGTCACTGAGTGACATTACAATGGACATGCTGCAGTAAATATCACTGGATACCCTAAAAGCTTCAGTGCCCAGCTGGTTTAGTTACTTATTTAGCCCGCTTTATTAAAAACCATTGCATTTTAAGATTTGTATCGTCAGTGGGAACAAATGTGATTGAGTGCTACAGACAGGCCGGGGAAGTCAAAAAGTTTACCTGATCTATCATATTGTTTTTCAAGGGAATTGTTGACAATAACAATAACAAAAATACAGAACACTTCAGTCTCATCAACCTAACCCTAACCCCCTAACCCTAACCCTAACCCTAACCCCTAACCCTAACCTGCAAAAGAAACAGTTAAATAAATGGAATAGTTTAGCTAGGGCAGGACTAGAAATTCTTTCTCTGTCAATATAACACGTAATGAGGAATTTATTGCTTCAGTGAACTACATTTACCATCACCGCTTATTGGTCACCCATATAAAATCTGGCAAATGTTCCCTGTTAAACAGTATTGTGACGCTTGATGATGAGTGGCAGCACATGTACCATAATGTAGTTTTGATTTGTGTGTGAGAAAGGCATCTGTTGAAAATGATGAAACATGTGTAGGAATGAGAAGGACAGCGATGGAGGAGAGGAAAAATGTTTCTCTTGGATTTAATCACAGACCAGCAAAATCTGCTTGTATCGCTGTACTATGGCATGGACTCAGGGCTTAACATGACTGATATCTAATGTTATTGCTGGTACACAGTAAGTACAGAATTTTACTTATTTCGTACTTGCAGCAGTTGCTTTTGTGCACGGGAGATTGGGGGGTTTAATATACTGCAGATGGCTCCTGAAGTACAGTAGCTTTTTGAGTGTAATGAAGGCCAAAATTCAAAGACGACCATTTGACATGTAGCATTTATGTGCTTATTTTTTCAGATTTCTTTTTAGAAACCAAGCCTTGTACTATGTTTGACACGTTGTCCGTCACACTCCACTGTGCAGCGTACTCAGGGCTGTGGGAAATACGGCATTTATTACTACTTTTGCTTCCCTCTTTATTTGGATTTTGAGATTATTGGAGTGACTTTGTGTTATCCACCATCCTCCTAGGATTTTTGCAGGTACAGAATATTTTCTGCTTCCCTGCAGATGATTGTTTTACATATGCAGTTACACATTGTATTTATTAAAGTACATGTATTACTCATTCCACAGGATGCGATTGTCAGCTGCTTTTTAGCAGAAATTCAGATAAGGCTAACACACTTTAAGTTACTCACTGCAAAATAAAGCCTCTTTTTTGTATTGTTGTCACGTCACAGGACCAAATGAAAGATGTCATTTTATTTAAGTCTGTGTAAGCCTGGTATTTGTCTCTGTCCCAGGAGACAGACCCCAAATTGAGGCTTGATCCTTCGTCTCTTGTTACCATACAGTACAAGTGCGGGTCCTCCACGATTTGTTCAATCTGCTCTGTTTTCCAGAAGCTCTCTAATGGGATGAGCAGCAATTCTGTGCACAAGGATTTATAAAGCAACCAGAAAATAATAATAAAAGATTTGCTGTCTTTGATGGGGATGAGTTAAAACATTACTGAGTGAAGGATTTTTCTTTCTGAAAATCAGTGGTTATTTCCTTGTTGTTTATCAGTGTGTATTTTTCTAGCACATTTTTTTTTATTTGGTCACCCATATGCTGCCGGCTGAGCTCAAAATATGTTTTTTGTCTCTCTTTTGAAGATTTATTCTGGCTTTCCGGCCTCATGATGGCCGACAACAACAGACCGTGAATCACCTCTAGATGTTTTGCTAAATGCGACACACCTGCTGAAGAATCAGTTAGGCAGGCAATCATCCAATTCCAGTTGGTTGTGGATGTGAATATCTTCAAACTAAAGCAGAATCACCACTTTCATCTCATAGTCAGAGTTTTCTGTCATATCCAATTTGCTGGGATACAGAGCAAAAATAAGAAAAAAGTGTCACTGTTCCACTACTTGAGGACTGCACCATGTAGACCGTTTTTTTGGGCAACAGCTGTGTTGAGCCCTCATGTTTTGGCACAATGCCATTCATTTCAGAGTGTTAGATGAATGCTGTAATAGCTGCCCAACAATATCGGCCTCATTCCAAGTGGAGCCAGTGAACAGGGATAGTCTTAGCATCAGACAAGACTAACTTACCATGGTTAGGTTTAAGTAGATCGTGGTCACTTCAGAAGGGCTAAGGTCAGGAACACAGGAGCAGCCCAGTTCTCTTTAAGCCAATTAGACATAAGATGCTCTACTTAGAAAACTGTATCTTATAATCTGAGCATCTGCTCGTCTCTGAGGCGCTTTCTTCTGCTTCAGAAACCAACTATAACTATAAGTCTGTAGCATGATGGATTTACCCATCATCTTAAAGCCTGGCTTATAAGCCATAGTGGATCTCATTATCCTGGCATGGTTCCAATCAGCTAACATCATTCAGTGACTGAAACTTAACGAAAGTCAGCAAATATGGGGAAGGAAAAAATGCACATTTATAACCCTGAGAAACCATTTACAAGCGACAGTGCCTACCTACAACAGTAGGCAAGGAGCACATCAGTAACTGACTACATACTCCAGATAAAGGTAATGTTCACCAACCTCAGTCAGCGTTATCCAAGATAGCATTATGTTCACCCAACACTTGGTCCTGAAAGCCTTTCGTGAAAACATACTGATTCAAAATGAGAACAGGATGAAGCCCATATTTAAAGCTACAGTCGGTCATGTATTTTACAGGCATTTTTTAAAAATAGATTCATTTAAATTCTCTTTATATCCCAATAAAAATCAATAAATCACATGCTCTGACAAAAACAAACTTCAGGATCTATTGCTGTTGTAGGCCTGAACCCATCCAATCATTTCATTTGGCCTGAATGAAACATGCAGATGGCCTGCCCGTCCAGCTTTTCTACAACTATACCCACTTCAGCTTTAACGTCCTTTTACGGGATTCATGCTTTGAATAGATTTAAACATTAAAAAGTCAGCTGACTTTTGAAGTTATGGACCAGAGGTTTTCTTAATTAGCTCCAGCTGACGAAATCAGACGCAAGCTGTGGCAAAGGTTGCTATGAATTTTGTAAATCAGATATCAAAACTGCATGTTCAGTGCGAGAGCAGAAAGCTCGACAGGCACAGCAACCACGCCAGTGCACAGGTCGTGTCTTGACAACTGTAGTGGCTGATTTAAGCAGAAAATGTCCAATTAAGGAAAACCCATTACTGACCAATGCATTACACTGTACTTCTATATATATGTGTGTGTGTGGCTATTATTATAACAAGCAAACAAGCTTTGTTATCTCAAGGTATCAAAATAATTAACTCGTGATGATCATGATTTTGAATGGTGTGTGTGTGTGTACGTGCGTTTTCCTGACACAAAATCACATTTTTGTGATTCCCCCCCCCCCCCCCCCCCCCCCCCCCCCTCCGTCACCCCCAGTAAGCTGACACTGGGCATTTACACATTAGCTGCTTTTGCCTCTAATAGGATCAGAGGGACTTACATTGTCATCTGATAAATCTAAGCAGCTTGATAGCTACACTGCTCCTTCTTAACCAATTTATGCTCAATTAGGATAACAGAGAAACCGTGGAAGGACAAAAATGTATTAACAAAATCGTGAGGGGATAAACGGACACCTTACACTGTCGTTACTTGTTGGCAGTGAGAGTCATTTTGCCAACAGACTGCTGACGCTAATGGGATTATTTAGGCAAAACAATGTTATCCACTTATCAAGCCAACAAAGAATATATATGTGACTCACTTCAAAACACAAATGTAAGGACAGAAATTAGATTTATTGGTTCATTTGTTTTACTTGTTATTATTGTTGCTGTGGTTGTTGCAATTTGTCCGTGTCACCTGAGCTTCATATTTTCTGGATAGTTCTGTGGGAGAAAACTGGAGCACCCACAGTAAAGCCACACACAAGGGGAATATGCAGTCTCCTCACAGAAAGGCCTGGGCTGAACCAGAACCTGACTGCGTGGCACCAGTGTTAACCACTAAGCCTACGTGGTGTTCTACAAAAGGCATTTCTTTATTTTGTTGGGTGCAGGTTGCAGATCATCTGTCTTTGGGATAGTTGGTAGAAGATCCACCAAACCATCTGCTGGTTGCATCCTTTGCATCCGCTTTGGGAATGGGTGGACGGCCTCATCAGTCTCTTTACTGACACTAACTGGGATTCCTGACTTCGTTAAGTCCTTAGTTTCTCTGAAACCTTGTGGAGTCCACAAGACTCTGTGGAGACACAAGGCTTTTTTCTGCCTGCTGATCCTTCATACCATCTAAACAGCATTATCTCATGACACTTCCGTTCTTCAAGTCAATTAGTCGACATTCTCCATCTCAGTGTACATCCTTGAGACTTAACTGTTGAACTGCCTCACCCTCAGAAAGTGATGAAGCTCCTTAGTCATGCTTATGTTGACACGTTGCTGCCCGTCATGTGTCATAAATTCCACCTCCTCTGCAGCAAGCTACTTCTTCATTGCCTTTGCCCCCTCCATATGCCACCGAGTCTTAAGAAGTTCTCCAGTCCAGATTGCTACTTCTCTCTGCTCCTGCTTGTCTGTTGTATGTTTCCTTTTGTTGTTTTTGTATTATTTTGTGTGTGACTTACTGATGTGTTGGTCTATCAATGTGCATTAATTGCCTCAAATAATGCAAGTGAACATAACACTTCAAACTTTTTCCTCCAACACCATGTAATCTAAACAACTGGTTAATGGCAAAAAATTTCCAACTTTTTTTGCTAATGGGAAATTAACTTAACTTAGAAATTTTGACAAAACAGCAAGAATCACAAGATTTAAAACTACCAAACTTAGGCTAGACTTATACGACACAACTTTTTAAAATTTTTATAAATACACTATTCAATCAGGCCAAAATATTCCACACATCTTGCCCATCACTTCATGCGCACTTTAAATCCCAGAAAATCAGCCTGATACATCTGTTATCTGTGCAAACGAGTGGCTAATTTGCTATTTTCCCATTTCCTGATCTGTCCGTTTAAGGCTTATCCCAGGGTGTAGGTGCGTATATGTTTTGGTATAACTTACAAGACAGAAACAATATCATGAGGGTAAGGACATTGATCTGAATGCGTTCCAGGTGGCACCTGTTTTAAACTGATGGGCACTTCTTAGTGCGTTCAGCTCGGATATCTAAGCTGTAATGTAGCTGATGGAAAACTTTAAAGTGATCAAGTGCAATGTATTAATGGGATGAATAAGTGAACAGAGATTAACAGACTGCCTGACCAGAAGAATCCATTTCACATTCCACACTGACCAGTTACCATTTAAAACCTCCAGTTTTCCCATAAAAACCAAAAAATACAGGTTTTATCGCCTACCTTTTTACTCCCAGCAGTCTCTGTTTTACATATTTTGTCATTTTCACCCAGCAGTAAAGACCAAAACTGAATCAGCTGTCTCTGTGTAAATAGATGTTTCTCTGACTTTAGCTTTAGATATATTTAAGGTCACAGGAAATCTCTTTAGCTTCTTTAGCGTCGTGGCTGACTTGTGCAACAGTAAGCCGGGTTCAACTTCGAACTCCGCGGTCTCCACTGATTTAAGCAGACACCGTTGTGCTTCTTTGGACAAACACAGAGGCAGCATTAAACGCCTGGAGGAAAAGCTGCACCTCCGCAAGACCAGTTTTACTGTACAATTTGTCTCTGACAGGGACTTGTGTCCAGTTTCCTGTTGCATCACCCTCTCCGCTGCCAGGCCAGAACTGGTACAACAGTGTCACCTGACACCAATATGACAGAGGTTCCTAGTAGACCACAAAAACTTTAGATCAATCTGTAAAAGCTATAGAGGTACTTTAATTAATTGATTAAAGGTACAGTGCTTGCCTTTCTGGGCATGCATGGTAGGTTAACTTTCATTTTTTTGATGGAGTTATGCTGTTCTGAAAATGGTGTTACTGCAATGTTTCAGAGTCATTTTAGCTCTGAGGAGACTTTCTAGGAAATCACTGAATGTTTTGGTTTATTTCTAAATGATGAAATTTAACTTCAGTATAAAATATGACCTCTCACTCATTTGATTTGAAAAACATTGCTACCGATTTTGGCTTTCAGAATCCCGGTTCAGCCAAACTGTACTGATTCATCTCAAACCGCATGGTCGCGTAACCCGCGAACACACTCTCTGAAGTATAACTGGGATTCGTGCTATGTGAGATGAATCTCATGTGGTGTCTCACCCTTCATGCGCACAATATAGACAGCATCTCAATATTTGAAATTAAAAATTACTAAATATTGACCAAGCTGGAAATACCACATTCATGTAAAATAAATACACAGTAAGCAGAGCAGAGAGAGAGCAGAGAGAATTAAACAGAGAATAGGGAAGTAGGTTTTGTTTGCATTTTCTTTACAAACTGTAACGAGCTAACCTCACTGTAGTGTAAGACTAAAATCTTTATTTTCTACCAAATCAACCAGTGAAAGTATTGTAATTACACATAATCTGTGTTTATTGGATAAAAAATTAATATTAAATGCAATTACCATTCTAATTTACTTGAATTGTACAGCATGTAAAAGAGCTAGTAACTTTACAACTCAAGAGAATTTTTTTTTTAAATGATTAAGATTTTTTCTAAAATGTGTAATTTATAAAACTTCTCTGTTTAAGTATTGAAAAAAAAGTTGCTCTATTTGTTTGTTTTTTATTCTATTGCAGTTATTAAAACATTTTTAAATTGCATTTTTAAAATAAATGTATTTGTCCTTGTACCAGGGAGTCGATTCAACAAAGATCACATGTGGGAATGTTGCTGAAATTTAAGACAATTGTACTTATTAATGTCATTCCACACAACGGAGGGGCTGAGTAAATTCAGGGACAACTTTCAGTGGGTCTTTTGTCTTTAAAACAATAAATTTATGAAAGAAAGTCTTGTCCGGGGTTCATTAGCCTGGGCCTCCTCCTGTGGGGGTGAATGGAAATGACATTAGTTGAGCAGAAAACAGCTGCCAATCACTCTTAAAGGGGAAGGATTCAAATTAATAACCCTCTCTTAATCCCCTTGTTTCACCTCCTACTCCCCCTCAGCTTCGTCCACCTCTCCCTCTCTGTCTTTCTCCTCTTCCACTCTCCTCTCTGAGCTGGAGTGCATGGCGTCTGAACTCAGCTGTTAAATGTTCTTTGCGCTGGGTGGCTTTGCCTAGGTGCACTTCATTTGAGCGTTCCTATCAGGACTGTTTGTTAAATAGAGAAATAGTTCAGAGAGAGATGCAAGGCAAGCAAAGCCGGCTGGGCGACTGTGAGCGGTGCACGCGGATCTGGGAAGAGTGAAGTTGGAGGGTGAGCTGCTGAGAGGAACAGGAGGAGCTCTGGCAGCAGCAACTTTAATAGTTCAACATATTTACGGCCAAAAGGTAAGCTCTACTGCTGCCTCACCTTGTGGCTGTCATACTTTTCAGCGACACTCCACTCGTCATGCAGGTGCCTGATAGTGGAGATGTGTGTTCAGTTGTTAAATGGGATGCACTGAACAAGCGAATGCTGGTGCTCTTGCAACTAATACATTTAATCAAAACCCCACAATTCTGCTCCTCTGTGCGTGAGTATGCCAAATTTGCTCTTTTGTACATGTCTGTAGATGTGTGGATTAATTTTTATTGCATAGCAGAACACAAATAATGGATTAAAGAAGTCATTTGGCGCAGCAATTTCAATCCAGTCAGTTTACTTAGCTTACTTACTTACTTCACTCATTTATTCTTGTTTGCACATAAACCTCATCTGTTCCTAACCAATGTGCATTACTTTACCCAAAGACTATGCAACGTGAATGAATTACTACATAGAAACAGTCAGCAACTGCAGACTTCACACTTGTAGTCCCTAGAAATAGTTGCTTGCTCTTTAAGAACTTGGATGTTGCTACAGTTTACAATCTATACTCATTGTAATGGTAATATTATGAGTAGAATGACAAGATATGTGTCATTAAGTCTTTTTCATTCCAATAGAGAGACTTTGACTTACACATTGTATTAAGTCTGAGTTTTTCTGAGTCATTCATATTAAAAAGTCAAAAGTGTGGATTAAGAAGTAACTTAAGTGCCCATCAGCACACTGTTAAGTCGTACCACGGCTTTCCGAGTGTAAGGGACAGACTCTCTGCAGAGGATAAGCAGGTTTAGACTGAGAGGACAAAGAGTCATCTGAGGTAACCAGGTGATCTGTACTCACCACTGAACCTTTAGTCCTTCAATCACCGTAAACCCCTTTCTTCTGACCGCAGTGCCCACACGCTCGAATGCATTTATCACTGGATACCATGAGCATGGTGGATGACAGCTGCCTCTCACCCAGCAACTTCCACGAAATGGGGAAAGGTGGGGGCATGGCTGCGGGGGGCCGCGTCCACAGCATTGATGTCATCCTAGGTTTCAGTAAAGACCAGGACCCCCTGCTCAGCCCTGCTGGAGCCCCGCGACCTCATAAAGTGGACATAGATGGCCTAGCAGAGCCTGGGAAGCAGCAGGAGCCCTCGTCACACCCGACCTACAGCGGGCACCTTTCCTCTCTGAGGAACGGCAGCGCAGAGCAGCAGCAGCAATACCACGGTGAGTCAAGCTGCTGATGATGGGGATGCTGGTCTCCATCATGGCAAAGAGTTGCTTGGTCAGTGCAGATCTTGCAACAGAGTTTGTTATTAAGGTTAAAGTTTATGAATCATCTGATTTTTAACCTCAAAACACACGTGATGGTCAAGGATATTGATTATACAGCAGCACCTCTGGTCTGATAAGTATGAGGTCTGGGTTCAGTGCTTCAGAGATTTGAATGAAATAAGAAAGAATTGATTTTTCTGCACCGAAGGTAGGATATCGATGCCTCTGAGCAAACAGAATACACCTTAAAGTTATCTGTAAACCAACACAGAATCAGTCGTTCACGGTCCAAACAAAACTTTTTCAAGAGCCCGAGTGAAGTTAAGATCCTCAAAGCCTAAATATGAGTTTATACTGTGAAGCATGACCAGCTGGAGATTTTTCATAAGATAAGGAAGCATATCAAAGATCATTTGTAAAAGGCAGAGCATGCTCTAAAAAGACATGCCTCTAAACCTTAAAGCTCAAAATTTTGGTTTCTGAAAAGGGATCACACAAAGAGGTAGCTGTCAAACAAGAACATCCACAAAAAACATTCATTTTCAAATATAACCTACATTTTTGGATCCTATGTGTCATTGCAGCATTTCTGTGCAGTTTGCATCCATCTACTCATGTGCAGATTCAGAATCACTGTGTTGCACACCGTTGCCATGTAGAGCCTGTTGCATTAACCATGTGTGTGTAGGCTGAGATTGAGAGATAAATCACAGAACAAGATGGTGTAGGGGGTTTATGTCCCCGAGCCCAATCCCATCCCCTTGTGGAATTCCCCTAATCTTCTCCTCTGTGCAGATTAGAGTGTGCAGCAGTTCATTCGAGTGTTATTGTTATCATTCTGCCTCGAAATCAAATTCATCACGTGTAATCTGAAGCTATTTTCGCATGCAGGATCTGGCAGGTGGTTGGTGATTTTGTGGCAGGAACACAAATGAACTGGAGATGGAAATATTCCGTCCAGATAGAATGATTATGAGTGATCCAAACTCAGGCGCTGAATCCAGGAGGACATTCGTTTCTCTTGATTAACGTACATCAACACCAATGACATCAGTCTTTTGTATGGAACTATCCTGTGAAGTCAGCCCAGTTCCTCCTGAATGAGCAACTTTTCTGTGTTGGGTGTCAGTGCCCCCCCCCCCCGGCCTCTAGATGTTCTGCTGGCTGATAAACAGTGGGCAGCCTTCAGACCAGCGGCTGTGATGGTCTGACAGGCCAGGAGCTGGTCACTGAACCAGACCTGACCTCTGCCTTTGTCAGAGTCTGGCCTTTGTCATAGCTGCTTAATGAGAAGTGGATAAATGAACCCCTAAAAATCCTGCTTTGCCTTTGCCTCTGCTCCCGTTCGCCAGTTGAAAGACCACAATGACCCCTTCCTTTGTCTCCGTCAACACGTCCGACTCACATTAACATTCAGATACAGTCATCTGTTTTAGTGAGGCAGTGACAGGTGGACGGTCAACATGTGTTGAATACTGACTACAAACTGATAGTGGTTCAGCATGAACGTTCATTCTTGCCTTCAGAAACACTAATTTAACATAAAAATTAAGACATTATTTTTTCTTGCACTGGTCAATTTGGAGGTTTTGGGTTATATTGCTTTGATTTCATGTCATCTTTCAGACCAGTGGAAAGAAAATGTAAAAAAAAAACATTTACAACACATTTATTTTTGCTCAGATTTACAAATTAGGGCATATTTAATAGATAATGTCTCAGCTGCAAATTTAAACATAAAATAAACAAAAATATTTGTCTATTTTTACAATATACACCTGTTGTGTCTTTTTTGTCTAAAAAATTCAAAGCCATTTTCTCATAATTTTTTTTCTTTTCGTCTGCTCATATATCATTCATAGCCTGATTTATATGATATTTCATCACTAAAAACAAGGTGATTTTTTATGATGATTATGATGATGATGATTTATGCTGGTATTTTTCTTTCTTTCTTTCTTTCTTTTTCTTTCTTTCTTTCTTTCTTTCTTTTTTTATATTTGTTTCTTTACTTTCTTTATTTATGCAGAAAACCTTTGACTTCAATATTTCAAGAAAATTATGATTCTGGCTTCATCCAATGTTCAGATTTTTGTACTGGAAATTTAGATAGATAAAGCTTCATTTACACATTTTTAAATATAAAATTTCTAAAACCGTAATAAGAAATGCAAAAAAGCAATGATCGTAATGTAAATGATCAACTGGGGGAAATTTCATGCCAAAATCTCTTGACTGAAAAATGGATCCTTCTTACTCGTAGTTTCTTACCCTACAGCAGCTATAAGTAACATTTCATTCTAATAATGTATTGGGTGTAATGTGAAAACAATGTGAGAATGGGTCACTCATAGTGATGAACCTACAGAGATTATCAGTGCAGCTCAGATGTGCAGCTCCCCTCGGCTTTAAGGAGCAGCTGACAGCTGTTTTCAGCAAAAAACCCCTTGAAACCAGCTGTACACTACCTGTTTAGCACCTAACCAAAGAAAGACACAGTTCATGCTTATCTGGTAAACACAGTGGAGCATTTAGCAGCTAAAGAGCCAGATTTTTTCCCCAAGAGTCAGTGGAGACCAAAAACAGAGCTAGAACAGGGTGGATAGTCAACTCGAACACTAATAGTTCAGTTGACTAACAGTCAATTGATCGTGGCAGACAGAAACCCTTCTGGAGCAGCTGTGTCATGAGAGCAACTGATCTGATTGCTGGATCCTCATCTTTGTACTTTGTTTAATTCAATTACTTGCTGGTTAGACTAATTCAGCCACCAATCTCCTCTTGATTGTGTTAAAGACTTAATTCCGCTGTATAATGTTTTCTGCACTCCTGCGGTGTGTGTATGTGTGTGAATATTGACAGGACGTGGGTATTTTCATGTTTTAAATGCATCTTAGTGAACATTTATTTTAAGGTTTCTGTTTAGATGAACTGAGAGTGGTTTTGCAGTCCACTGTCAACACTAAACACTGTTTAACAATGTATGCAACAATGTGATGTACTGTTCAGTCCATAAAAAGAAAGGGAACACTTGTTTCCAAACATCTTTCTGTGGACAGTTTACTTTCGGAGACGATAAACACTGGAAACAACTTTTCTAAATCCGATTAGGAATGTTTTTGAGCCTCATTGAAGTTCAGGGGATTGCTTGCTTCACTGACCTACAGTAGCCTATTGTTGCAGGTGTCAAACTAATGTCTGCTCTTCTGGAAAGTGGGCACTACATTCTTCATTGCAACTTACCATTCTGCTTTTGATTTTCCTCTAAATTCAAGCTCACATTTGCAACTTATCGTTTTGGTAATCACCACTTTCAAATAAAACAACGTGCATGAAGAAAATGGACACTCATTCATTTGATTCATTTTTCTCGCATTCCGAACAGATGCTGGCTTATTCTCAAACAAATGCGACGAGGAGCTGAGCGAGCTGAGGAAGAGTGTAGAGAGTGATGAAGGCAAGTCCCCGGAGCCATGCAAGGATGATCAGCCCAAGAAGAAGCACAGGCGCAACCGCACCACCTTCACCACCTACCAGCTGCATGAGCTGGAACGTGCCTTTGAGAAGTCCCACTACCCAGATGTGTACAGCCGCGAGGAGCTCGCTATGAAGGTGAACCTCCCAGAGGTCCGAGTCCAGGTGGGAGGACGCACAACATCACAGGCAACAACATGAGTCTGTCAAAACCACGTCTTTAGCTGATAGATTAATTAACAAATAATCATAATAAAGCCAAAGATATTCTGTTTACACAAGTGGTTGGTTTTCTCTTGTGTTGGGCCGTTACTTAATAGATTACAGCAGTAGAAGAGTTAGGCAACCACATCACAACCTGGCAGCTAACCTCAAGAGCTGGTGTGTTTCCTAATGCTGAGGTGCACTAGAGGACAACAGAAACACAATAAGCCTTTGGCCTTTGGCTTGTCAGTATTCAGGTGATGAGATTGTACTAGATAGTTACGCGAGCAGGGTGTGCGTTTCCAAGTGTTACAACACACGCTGCCACCGTCACGTAGAGTTGTAAGGACACGAGGGCGCAGTCTTTAAACAGGGCAGCGGCTTATTCAGAGGAGGTAAATGGCCAAAATCACACCTTAAAGGTAGTGAAGAAGCAGCTGGATTCAGCAGTGGGAGGCTCCTGATAGGTTACAATTAAATCTTTATTTTTTAAATTTTATTTTTGTTTTTGTGGAACAAAGAGAGGAACTGAGCAGGCAGGTGATAAGGAGTAATATAACACAGTTCATGTGTTACTGGCAGCTAGCTTTGTGTTCAGGGGCATCTTCCAAATAGTCCAAAGGAAGAAAGAAAGGACAACACCAACAGGGCATCAAGCACGGATCAGCACAAGTCAAAATGGCTATTGTGCTATGTCATTCCCCTTATTTCCTTCTTTATATTTATGTCCATATTCATATGTAATAACCATTGACATCTAAGTCCTTAGCACGATGGCTGCTAACTAATTTCAGGAGCTTTGAGCTGCATCTCATGGATTTCTTTAAGGTTGAAAAGATGAGTCAGTTGTTATCCTGTGAGCTAAATATTACATTTCTGTCACGTAATAGCAGTTGGTTGGACTTGAAAATGAATGAAAATGAATGAAAATGAAATGACAATGAAAATGACCAATAATTAACCTTCAGACTCAACTTCTTAAGAAATGCTTGCTCAGTGCTGCACATATTATGATAAATATCTACAGTGTAAGGATCTAGAGGTGCTTGTGTATATTTTACTACAGCTTTACAGTGTTTCTGTGAGTGTTGGGTTGAGATGCTCAGTGTGCCATGATCAGATGACCCTGTCTATTTTTAAGCAGAAACAACAGTCATGCTTTCGTCCTCCAGGTCTGGTTCCAGAACCGCAGAGCTAAATGGCGCCGGCAGGAAAAAATGGATGCCAGCACCATGAAGCTCCACGACTCACCCATGCTGTCCTTCAACCGCCCGGCACCAGTTCACACCAGCATGGGCCCCATGACCAACTCCCTCCCCTTGGACCCCTGGCTGTCCTCTCCCCTGTCCAGTACTACCCCTGTCCACAGCATCCCAGGCTTCATGGGTCCAGCTCAAGGCCTCCAGCCCAGCTACCCCAGCCACAGCTTCCTCAACTCCTCTCCTCATCCTCATCCTCACTCTCATCCTCATCCGTCCATGGGCCAGGGGATGCAGAGTATGGCTCCTCCTCCCTACCAGTGTCCGGCACCGTACCCCGATAAATACCCTCTGGAGGACGTGGACCAGCGCAGCTCTAGTATCGCTGCACTGAGAATGAAAGCCAAGGAACACATCCAGTCTATGGATAAGACCTGGCAACCCATGTGACTAACAAACCTGCCGGTCCGTGTGAATGACGCTGGGAAATGGAGATGCTGACATTGCTTCTTGGGGTTCAGGGTAACAGATTTTAAAGAGTAAAATGTTGGAAAATGACAGAAATGTTACCCACAGAGCAAAGGAAATGGATTTTGAACTGCGAAAGCTGAGGATTTTAGGACTTGCTTTGAACTTTCTTTTTATTTTTTTTATTTTTCTTCATCTCAAGGACATGAAACAGACCAGTGAACTCTACAGTCTTGTTAAATTTATTTTAAACCACCAATTATCAGACGTCTCCAATCTCTAAGGGTTAAGCATTGCCTTGGGTGCTGTGAAAGCAAATGTCGTCTTGGTGAGCATTGCTCTAGTCACAACTTGCACCCAAGGAGCAATTTCTTACCTTATCAAACACTTTTTGTAACAAACCATCTTTGCAAGCATACCTCCCCTTAATGCTTAGAGATGTTTGGATGTCCAATGTGACATCCGACATTCAGCTGTTGATCCTTATTTTTTCCCATTTTTTTCTACTAAGTTTATGCTTTTACTAATTAATCCAATTGTCGTATTTTCATGGGTCAGCTAATCAGCATCTCAGAGTACTTTGTGAATGAAAGTCCAGTCTTAGTTTAATTTGAAAGCAGCTATGCAAAGACCCATAACAATGTCTCTGACTATGACTGTAAAGACATGTTTCACTTATCTGTTGATTTATAAAAGCTGTGTAACTGGTTTTCAGATAAGCTCTCAATTATAGCATGGTTTATGTTGCTGCCTCCTGACTGTGCAGTTCAGATGCCCTGGTATGACAGGAGGAAGGTGACAGCAGAGGGACCAGCCTACTGTTGTGGCTTCCAACATACAGGCAGAGGGGAATCTCTCAGTTATGGGGTCACAAACTGTAAATTAGATAATCGTGTGGTAGGAAAGTGAACTAGAGTCAGAGATGTGATGGGGTGGGGAACCTTTTGCCTGTCAAGAGCCATTTCAGTGTTTTGAGGGCCATACTGCCTCACTAACCTCTTCAATAGATTCGACTGCTTCTCCTCTATCTGATGTCAGACGGTAGTGATGATGATGATGCTACTCACAGCTGGTTTTCCAGGTTTGGGTCAGTCGTTCTTGAGTAGAACTGAGCAAATTCTTCTAACCTGTGTGTGGCCTTCCACATCTACTTTCCTTTTCTTGACAGTCTCCATGATGCATGACATAGCGACTGTCACAACAACATAACCACTATGTGCATGTTGCGTTTAGGGACCATTTGGAAGGACGGGTTAGTTTACTATTTTGTTTTTTTTTATCGTCAAAAAAAAAGTAATTGCTAGAGAATTGTCTAGAGAATTTTTTGCATTTAAGATTGTTGTTTTTGTATTTATGAATTGCGCTGTGGACCAGATTAAATGGTCTCGTGGGCCATATGCAGCCCTGAGGCCAGAGGTTCCCCACCCCCATTCTATGTGGACCAGGGCTGAGAATAGACCAAAAATAATTCTGCACAATCATAATCTTTTTCTAATCGGTGCTGAGACGCTTTAAAGGAGCAAGGAAGGAAAGGAAGAAAAGAAGAAAGTATTAAAGAAAGAAAGGCTGGGGTTGCCCAAAAGTGTGGCTCGTGTTGGCCCGCCATAAGGTTCGATTTGGCACACCAATAAAATTCCAATTAGTTTGAAAAAATAAAATATAAATCAGTGTTTATGCTGTTTTATTTGTTGTGAGGGAAAATGCTCTTTTAATATGGAAAATCCCTTATTATTTTTTTCTGAGTCCGAGCATGGCAGGCAGAGTGACACTTTCCGAAGGAAATCAGTCGATTAAGGGAACATTGGAATCCTAGTACCATTTTGCCTCTTATTAATACAACAGGTGTTTGCTTTTGGCCTGTGGCCCTTCATTAAGTTTCAGTTCAGGGCCTCCAAGGGAAAACGTTTGGGCACCCCTAGACTAGTGAGCAGAGTAACCCTCTTTTTGCTTGAGTGACTGTTGGAGGAGAAAACCTGTTGGCAGCTCAGTGTTGGGTGGCTGCATGTACGTGCAGGGCAGCAGAAAGAGCCCTGTGTGATGCGTCACCCCACATAGTTCAGTCTTTGTTCGGCACAATTGATCCAAGTGTATCCTCTTTGTCTGAAATTGAAGGGGAGGGGCGGCGGTCTCAGACTGCACAAAATAGGCCCTTGTAACCATTTTGTCATCAAAGTTTCTCTTTCTTTCTCAAGCAAAGGAGGATAAACATGGATTGTAGCTGCTATGGTCATTAGCGACAAACTATTGGTCTTTTACCATCTGTTATAGAGTCAAGCTCTAATTGTCTTAAAGGTAGAGATGATCAACCCTAACCACAATGTGTTTCATGTGAGCAGCAGAGCTAAACAGATTTGTATTTGGTATTGGGACATTTTAGCAGCAGCTACAGGCAATATCTCACATAACTGAGTAAGTACAGGCAGAAAAGCCAGTGCATGTTCAGTTATGTGAGAAAATATGTTAACTTATTGGACTTTGTTATGGAACAAGAGGGAGAGAACACCCATCATCTTGAAGTGCAATTTCAGATGTTTATTTTTTATATTTTGTTTTTAAAAATGAAGACCAGTAATTGTATGGTGTCATATTTCACTTTAATATGATGTGAAAGTTGCGCTGACAGTAAGTCGTGCATCCACACTGACTACAGCTACATCAGCAGCAAGAACAACAACGTTAAAGGTCCAGTGGGTCGGATTTGGTGGCATCTAGCATGGAGGTTGCAACCAACTGAAGACTCGTCACCTCACCTCTCCCCTGTGGTGACCGCTAAAAAATGTGAAAGGCCTTCTCGAGAACCAGTGTATGGTTTGTCTGTTCTGGGCTATTGTAGAAACATTGAAGTGCAACATCCTTGCAAGAGAACCTGCACACTAAATTACAAATCCCACTGTGGCGAGGGGAAGACCCGCCCTTCTCTGCCTCTGACTGGCTTGTATTTGTTGCCTTTGTTGGTTGGGTTAGCTAGGTTCAGACATGAGGAGTGATGGTTATGGTTAGGGTAAGAATATCAGGGTAAGAAGAGGCAGAGTGGGGCGAGTCATCAGTCCACCATAGCAGGATTCTTAAATTCGCGACCTCTTCCCTTTGTAGATGTATAGAGCTCACTCAAAAGTAAGGAAAGCAAAACCATTTTTATTTTGAGGTGATTATACACCATGGAAAACATGAATGTAAATATTTTGAATATTATATTACATTTCTGCCAATAGATCACCTAAATCCCACACACTGGACCTTTAAGTTATTTCTGGTTCATTTTAAAACCCATTGCTGTGCTGCTCAGAGAGGGAAAAACACAGTTTTACATCTGCTGCTCGTCACGTGTCCTCATGTAGTTTTTAAAATGTTGGTTAGTGATGTTTAGACTCCCTTTTGGACAATGCCAGGACTCCAGACCGTAGATGAAATGAGGAATACCTTCCACATTAAGAGCTTCTTTAGATTGCTAAATAAATGTCATTTTGGACCAAGAACAAGCCAAAGGTTAGATAATAGACAAAAATGCACTAGGAGTTTGACAGTTTTAGTTTTTTTAATGTGAAAATGTACAGGATATTTTTCTTGTATGGCTGTTTTGTTTCTTACATGTCCTAGTCATATCTGTCCCAGTGACTGTTTTCTTTTTTTTTGAATTTGTCTGGATGTCCGTATTCTGGAAAGGATGAAGATCGGCTGAAAATAAATATAGTTTGATAGAATATGTATCTCCACTGTCTCACTGCAATGCTTTCATGTTGACCTGTGCACTCTTTCCCACACAGTCACTGTGTTTTTTTTTTTTTACCTCACTAAGTCTGAGGAGCAATCCAAGATTACTACAGCATAATCGTTGTCATCTGACATACATGGGCAGAGACATTTTTCTTTCTTTTCCTCTAACACTTGTGCCCCGTCTCTCCCTGTCATATAAGAGCTCTTTCTCTCCTTTTACCCCTCCCAATCCTCTCTGCTGTTCCATGGTTTGGTGGCAGGGTGCCAGCCTGTTAGGAAGATGAGACTCCAATCAATCAGGGCTTCCCAGGGGGGCCTCTGACCACAGGGCCCAACTCCCTAATTGCCCCCAGGCAGGCAGGCAGGCTCAGCCGCTGCAACACATGTTCACAGAGGGACCGGTGCCGCCGCGCTAGCTGGTCTCCTCAGCGTGTGGATCGCTTTCTTGGACAGATGGAGGCCTGGATGGACCTTACTACAAAGGCCATATGGGTAGGCCAGTGGACGTAACAGGGAATTTTTGTTGTCCTGAAGCGATTACATACTGCATTACACTCCAGTGGTGTGTTGTTGGTTCGTGCCTCTCATGAACTACCATTACATTCCAGTTACAAGGCTAAGCATCTGATTTTCAGAAAAATAAATAAACCCAAACGGTCGTCTAACAACAGTTACCACTGTTCTGAAGGTATTTCCACAATCCTCAAAGATTCTTGGATGAAAAAATATTTTTTTAACCTATTTCCTATGTTAGGTCTCTTTTTCCTGTACAAGACGACAGGCGGAGGTGACATGTCTCCTTGCTCAGTTTGCACTATGAGAACCAAAATGAAAACATTTATAATCAGTTATATACTTACTCATGTTTTTTCTTGTTTTTTATATTTTTCATACAAAACAAAATGTGTTTTTTCTGTGTGTTTAACAGAAAAGGGTCCGGACATACGTCATTTCCAACTATCAGGATTAAGAATAAGTAGTTAGGACATTTTTAGGCGCCAGGAACAGACTATTTTTTCATCCAGATGTTTTGAGGATTCTGGAAATACCTCCAGAACAGGTTTTGTTAAATAACCCACTGGGGTTTTCAAAAATTTCAAAGGTTAGGTTAGGTTAGGGTTATTTCTCAGAAATTTGGATGCCTGGCTCTGTGACTCAAATGTAATACATGAGAGCATAAAGCAGTTGTGAATCATGTGACAGGACTTGAAATAAAAAAAAAAAGAAAACTCATATTAGAGTTCAAATCTTACAAATCACAAAAACTGAACTATAAAGTGCACAGTAAAGAGATTTGTAGCACTTTCACTACTTCCACATGTTGATTTTTGTTTACTGGATCATGTCTCACAGCATTGCCAAAGAGCTGAACAAACATTACGCAGAGTGGATGGAAAAGCAAAAATGTGCTTTAAGGATGAAAGGAGAGGCAGAGAATGTGAGGAAGTCCGAGTGGGAGAAAGGAAAAAGAGAGACATTAAGAAAGAGATTAAGCTGGAGAAAAGTGTGGGAGTGAGATAGAGAGAGAGAGAAGGAGGGAGAGACAGAGGGAGTAAGAGTAGAGAGGAAGAGGGGAGGGAGGGTGGGATGGCTGCTCATCAGAGTTAATGATGTAGAAAATCCCCCAATTAGAGCGTTTTCCTGTGTTGCAGGATGAGTTCAGAACGGGGTCCTCTGACAGCCCGAGGATTAGCACCGGGGCCGGGCCGAGCCAAGCCGGGCCTGAACGGACACTAACTAACTTCTGGACAGCTTGGCACTGCTCAGCTGGGGCCGGGTCGGGGCTATAGCCACAGCCACAGCCAGGGGCCAGGGTAGGCATGCGTTTAGCCGGAGTGACTGGCACAAAGAAAAGCATGGGAAAAAGAGCAGCGGCACATCAACACGGAGGGAAAAAAAGTGCTGGTGGCCAAATTTTGTAGCTGCTATTTTTGTAAATTACTCTTTCGTTCCTCTTACAAAGCACCTGAACTTCTCAAAAATGTATTTATATTCTGAAATTACTGAATATTTGGACAGGGAGCGCCAAAAGTACAGAGAGAAAGACAATAATTAGTCCAACTGTCAATGAGTACAATGATGACAATGAATACATCAGCACTGTCACAGCTCAGTGTTCCTGGCTGACGCATGTATTTTGTAACAGCGTTACATATGTGCTCATCCAAAACCAAATCTAATCTGGACATCTGGATTGTACAGAAAATCAATCTGTCCACATACTGCTTGATGTCGAACAATAAATCACAAGATGGTAAAAACCCTGAGTCTTGTGGTGGTGAGACACAGGAACAGTGTTTAATCCTCCTGACCTGGCACTTGGGACGGTTAATCTGAACATCAGTCTGTCTCTTCACACTACGGTGAAGTGATTACTGTTGAAGCATCACCAATAAAAGCCTCTTTATTCACCTGCAGGTTGGAGAAGCAAACAAATACGTACCTCCAAGCAGAGATGTGGAGACTGGGATTTGAGCCAGATTTACATCACAAAAATGTGGATTTGAGACTTGAGCAAGGAGGTTCAGCCTTGACCTTGTGGACAAATATGCGTATTTGGTAAAAATTCTAAATGCAAAGTTTACTTACTTGGCTACAACTGACACAGCCTTATTCAAATGCTGTGTTGTTTTAAATGACGTGTGCATAGGATTTATGGCGAGCTATTGGCAGAAATGAATATAAAATTCGAATTGGAAGTTGAGTCTGTCTCTGTTAGTCTGATTACATTTGCTTATGGAGACTTGAGACTTAACTTGGACTAGCCCCAAAACCCTAAAAGCAACAAATGTAAATAATTAAGGAAATGATTGAATGATCGGAGCAGAGCAATAGCACAAAGCAAGAAAACCATAAAGGTGATGAACTCTAGCACTTGCACATTGTCATGTTTTCATTTGTACTCTAACTGTAAAGGTCACAGAAATTAAGAAATTAAAGGTTGTTGACTTAGCTGCAAATAGGAAAACAAGCCCCAACTCACCTCTGCTACACAGTCACTGTGTTCATTAAGAACAACTGAGTCCCTAATGACTAATTGATTAATTGTGCAGTCCATTATTTCGCTCCTGCACCCCAGTAGATCTGAAAGGGCCACGGCTGGAGTTAACAGTCTTATTGGAAAGACGCGTTCCTTGCAAAGGACAATAAGGGAAAATAGCGGAATTAATTGGGTTTGATTAAGAGAGCTTTTCAATGGGACACAGCTTTTTCGCATGACATAATTAGAGGTCAGTTAAGGGGGGGGTGGAAGAGGGGGATTTGCTAGTTGGCGCCAGTGTTGTGTGGGTGTATCTGTGAGACAGAGAGACAGACAGAGGGGGGGTGTGCTTCCTTCACACTTGTAGAGCTATGTTGTGTGTCTGATGTGATAAATTTCTATTGGCTCACTCACCAGAAAGCACACAGTGAAGTTCACATGGGGCCCTCTGTGCGCTCAGTGTGTGATTATTATCACTACACTTGCCAGCATTAAAGGCACAATGCTCAGTCTTTTGTTACAGCTACATGCTCATTAGCAGAGCACTTCAGGGACTACATCATTGTATAGAATCGGGTGGCGACAGAAGAGCACATTCAGCAGTGTTTTTAGATGAGAACAAAACATGTAAACAAACTCAAAATGTTACCTACAGACACTAACACACACATTATGAATTTATAATCCTGTTGCCGTATAATCAAAAATAGGAGGCCGTCAGATTTAAAAATACATCTAAACTGTCATGAACCAAAACCAGGCTTCTTGCCTGATTAGATTATCAAATATTTTATCACAAGCCTGCAGAAGAGTTGTGATTTCACTGTTCTCTGTTGTACTGGGATTTCAGACAAATAATGAGCCCAAAAACTGCTCAGTGGAGTGAATCTCTAATCCAGCAGACAGGAGGTATCCACTTTATTGGAGTACAGCAAAAGTGACAGGAAACATGTTCTTTACTGGACAATATGATCTGACAAACTGGAGGAAGAATCTCTCCTGTGGGCATCTTATCATATTAGTTACTACTTTTGTTAATGTACTTGAATGAACTTAAGTGCTGTCCCCTAGTACAATTTTGAGGTTGTTGTACTTGAGTATTCCCATTTTGTACAATTTACCCCACTACTGTTTGAAGGTGGATTTTGTATTTTTTACATTACTACATTTATTTGATGACTTATTAGTTACTGCATATGTTGCAAATTTACATTATCAATATGAATCACCCAAAAAATTATGCTGTATTATTATAAATTAAAACTGCAGGATAAAAAGTCATTCAAATTAGCCCCACCATTACCAGCTGCAACATTAAAGTGATGCATCACTAATTATGATTATTTAATGATAAACATTATTCTGAAATTATTCACTCTGCATAATCAGTATTTTTACTTTTGGTACTGTAATTTCATTTTGATGCTAGCCATTTTGTGTGATCACCTAAGAATCAATTTGAATGTTGGTCCTTTACTTTCAACTGAATTGATAGTATTACTACTTTTACTTCTTCCTCCACCCTCTGACGGACAGTACAGGCCACATCAGTGCTGCCATGCCTTCGCCTGGGTCTGTGGAGTTTGAACATAGGACTAGCACGCCCTCTATGTTTGGTACTTGGACATGACAAGGAACTCATTCGTATTCATACACAATAACATGTAATGTCTTTGCTTGTATTCAACTTGAGCGGTTTTTCAGTTTGATCTGCATCAGAGGTTCCCCACACGTTTCATGTAGTTCATTCACTTGCAGTCCAAACTACTCGTTAGTTAAGATCTTTAATCTGTTTAAGACTTTTACTGTTCGATATAAGTTAATATAGTAAGTGGGGAAGTACAGTTTAGGATATAGTGTGCTATTTTGTTGGTTGAGAACACAGACATCTGCCCTTATTTACCTGCAAACCCCGACATATTTAATCGCTGGTCGTGATAGCCCAACAAACTCCCTCTAGCAACAAATGCACTATTTCCGTGTTTTCATTTGAGAGGCATACGTCACATGGGTGTCAAAAATCCCACAATGCAATGTCATTTCTACCTTAGCTAAACTGAACTACAGTACACCTGAGGGTGAAAACCTGTAAATATATCGTTTAATTTCATCTGATATATCCGCGAATTGTTCCTGTTCCTGTCCTGGCATTTGTGTGGACATATCCACGGACTGGCTCGCTGTTGTATGTAACTTCTGTTGTCTTTTGCAATGATTAGATTAGCCACTAGCTAAAGTAGCTAACGTTGTCATTAGCTAGTTTTCCTTTTTTCAATTCTAAACATGACTATAAAAAAACATCTGATGACAGCTAACTACGAACATGCGAGCATTACGAGTTTAAAATGTCATTCAAACTGGGCGAAAGTTAATCGTGCCGTTACAGAATGAGTTAACTACTAGTTAATCTGTTGGGGTTTTTTTTGCAAATCTAACATTGGGTTTCCTTGAGAGTTTAAAATTACACAGAATAAATGGCATGCTGGTATGGTTAGTATAACACATTTAATCGGGGTATTTTACAAGGCAGGTAGGTGAAGAGATGTCTATAAAAATGATTTGATTTGAGCATTTTCAGTATACAGCATAATATTTTAGCTATCTTTCTAGCCCTGCATTGTGGGATACAAGCCCCAGAATACAAGCAGAATATGCAAATTTCATTGACATGCTCAGTGACTATAAGACAATCTTGAAGCATCTTGAAGCAAAAACAAGCAAAAGTAATTGAATAGCGTTACAATTTAACTGGTGGAATCATTTTTTTGTGTGTTGGCCAGTCCCCCAACATCCCAGCCTGTGGCTGTGGGATACGGATTTCAGTTTAGGATGGATCCAGAATATGAACATCGCCTCCTCCGCCAAATCAACATTCAAAATGACAACCTGAGCCCTGCTGTGAGTTTTTTTTTTTACTACTTTTCTCCTCTCCACTGTTAGTTGTCTTTCTGTGTTCCTTAATGATGTATATATTGTACATCAACACTGAACTTGTGGTATTATCAAGTTAAATTAGAAATGAACTGATCTAAAAGAAATGACCAAACATCCATGAATTCACAAATTAATACACTTAATTTTGTTGGTTTTGCAGAAACTGACGCAGAGTCTGCATGGTCGGACACCCACTAGCTCCCCATTATCCTCACCCAGTAAACTTGGAGACAGATTCATTCCAACCAGAGCAGGAGCAAACTGGAATATCAACTTCCACAGGATCAATGTATGAACATTTTTTGTATAAATGTTTTGTGGAGTGTGTCTGTAAGTAGAGACAAGTAGTGTATTACAAAATTCTAGATTTTACAGTGCGTTTAGGTGAAGCTGATTACTGTGTGAATGCTCTGTCTGAGGAAAGTTCCTGTCGCTTATTAATGACAATGTCTTTAATTTTCAGGAAAATGAAAAGTCACCAAGTCAGAACAGAAAGACAAAGGATGCCACTTCTGATAATATCAAAGGTAAGTGCATTTTGTGAAGGGATTTAGATCAGTATATTACTTACTTATGTGCACTTAGGAATGTAGTTTTGTGCTCATGTATGAATTATATTTTTGTAGCAGACGGGCTGGCCTACTCTGCTTTGTTGAAGAATGAGCTGCTGGGAGCAGGAATAGAAAAGATCCAGGACCCCCAGACAGAAGACAGACGTTTACAGCCATCAACCCCAGAGAAGAGAAGTCTCTTCACTGTAAGAACATTTCATCTCGTACTCTGTATATACTGAAATATATTGCGCATTGATCATATAGTGTCAGAAGAGATGCATGAAATATGCTCTCTGAGTCTTGAGTGGGGACAAAAAACAAAACCAAACAGTAGAGCATCACTATTCAGTCAGTGTACACTTTTTCTTCAGTGGTTTATGTTATTTTAATGACTCTGGTAGAGAATATGATGGTATCTGCCTGTGTGTTCTTTGCAGTATTCACTTGATACCAAAAGGTTGTCACCAGACAATGGCACTAACATCTCCCCCTACTCTCTATCACCTGTCAGCAACAAAAGGTAGAGACAAAGTTTTGCATTGTGATATCTTTTTGTTGATCACTGCAAAGAAATAAACTGTAAATTGTAGCATCAGTGATTCTTAATGTCTGACTTTTCCTGTTGCAGTCAGAAACTGCTGCGTTCACCAAGAAAGCCAACTCGCAAGATCTCAAAGATCCCTTTTAAAGTCCTTGATGCTCCAGAGCTGCAGGATGATTTCTACCTCAACTTGGTGGACTGGTCGTCTCTGAACGTGCTCAGTGTTGGGCTGGGTACATGTGTTTACCTGTGGAGTGCCTGCACCAGCCAGGTACAGCAGAGTGTTTGTGCAGCTCTTTTCGGAACGTGATTTTTGTAGTAACACTGTATATGTCTTTTCCTCAGGTAACAAGGTTGTGTGATTTATCAGTGGAGGGAGACTCAGTCACATCAGTTGGGTGGTCCGAAAGGGTAAGTACACATAGCTCACTGCCTTCAAGAAACTGCCATGGTGGACTTTTTGCACAGTTAGAGTTGTTAATGAAGGGATTCTTTGTGTTTGTAGGGTAACCTGGTGGCAGTGGGGACTCACAAAGGTTATGTTCAGATCTGGGACGCTGCAGCTGGGAAGAAACTCTTTTCCCTGGAAGGACACACAGCAAGAGTTGGTGAGAACATTTGCTGTGTTAATTAAACTCTGAGCATGGGCTATACAGTGCCTTGATAGAAGTGTTCAAGTCAGAAATAAAAACAAATGAACTGAAAATAGAAAGAAGTAAAAAAAAAAAACAAAACAAAAAAAACCAGTCACCATTAAGATGAATAAATGCTTGACATTCTTGATGGCTGTCTTCAGAGAGAAATTATGAATTTATTCAAATGTAGAGAGTGTGAGCAAACATAAATAAAGCTTTGCTGTGTCTGCAGGAGCGTTAGCATGGAATGCAGACCAGTTGTCGTCAGGAAGCCGTGATCGTATGATTCTTCAAAGAGATGTGCGGACGCCTCCACTGCAGTCAGAGAGACGGCTGCAGGGACACAGACAGGAAGTGTGTGGCTTAAAGTGGAGCACTGACCATCAGCTGCTTGCGTCTGGTGGCAACGACAACAAGGTACAGTTGTTATTGTTACTAAATGCACCTCTATCTTTGTGCATTTACTCATTGCATTTAATGATGTTGTTGTTATTTGTCATCTCAGCTGCTAGTTTGGAACCACTCCTCACTGAGCCCAGTGCAAACATACATTGATCACCTGGCTGCAGTGAAAGCCATAGCCTGGTCCCCCCACCAGCATGGCCTGCTGGCCTCGGGGGGCGGCACTGCCGACCGCTGTATCCGATTTTGGAACACCCTGACCTCGCAGCCTCTGCAGTGTATGGACACTGGCTCACAGGTCTGCAACCTGGCCTGGTCCAAACATGCTAATGAGCTGGTAAGTCACTCCAGATACACACTGTGCACAGTTGATTTGCTGGCTGTATTCTCTGCAGTTATCAAGCAACAGCTATCATGAAGTGATATGCTTTAATGCTTTAAGCGTGTTTCCTTTTTATATCTCTGGCACTCAGTGTAAAATACAGCTGTCTGTCAACAAAGTCTGTTTGCAGTAATAGCATAAATGTGTCTAATAGAATGTGGTATGATTTATTAATAGGGAATTACACAATGCCCCACTTGAATTATAATATTGGCTCTTTCTGCAGGTGAGCACTCATGGCTATTCTCAGAACCAGATCTTGGTGTGGAAATATCCAGCTCTCACTCAGGTTGCCAAACTCACAGGACACTCCTACAGAGTGCTCTACCTGGTCAGTGTGTGTTTTCTTTCTGATGAGAATGTGATCTTGCTGTTGATCATGTTCACGGAAAAGCTGCTCCATATTTTCCATCATTGACATCTGGCAGATTCATGTTTTAGATTAATTAATTTTTTTTTTTTTTTTTAAATATTAGGCCATGTCCCCGGATGGTGAGGCCATAGTAACAGGAGCTGGAGATGAGACCCTACGCTTCTGGAATGTATTCAGTAAAACAAGGTCAACAAAGGTAAGAGAGCACTTTATGGGAACAGCACTTTGCAATTACATACTCCTCAGAGTCTGCAAAACAATTAACCAAGTTTCTTTATCTTTTGTTTCAGGAATCTGTATCAGTTTTAAATCTATTCACTAGGATACGGTAACTGTAAGCAAACATTAATACTCTAAAAGTCCAGTTTGAGTGGATCCTGACACCACCAGGGGATCACTCATCAACATGGTGCTAAGGACATACAGTACCAGCTAAAGCATCTTGTGACTTGTTTTCAGAGGAAATGTCAGTGAGAGCAACTGAGCAAGTTTTTCATGCTAACAATTGTTTGGGAAATTCTTTTTGACAATTGTGCTCTCATTATGAATGTAGTCTTTTTTTTTTCTTTTTTACTTTTTAAAAAATGTATAAGTGGATTGAAGAAATCATAGGCCTTACTTAAAAATATTGTGATACCATTTTCATTGTTGTGGAATTTGCATTGTGGAGAGAGCACTCTTAGTTTTTGTTTAACTCAGGTCTTATTTATTTAATGCTGCAGTGGCTTCAATGGGGAACAGTGCCATTATATATTATAACTAAAACATGAAAACTAAACATAATCACCTACTAAGGCCTTTGATGTATGTGCACCATGCTTACTGTGATCTTTAGAGCCCTAAGGTTGAGAGTGGTTGGCTGAAATAATGCAGTTTTTCTCCTATGGACAGAAAGTCTAATGCTGTGCATCTAGACACACTGTATACTACATGGTTGATTGTTTGTGGTAAAGGTAAATTAATTGAATTAACTGCGTTTATATAGCACTTTTTTTTAGTCTACCGACTATTCAAAGCGCTTTGCAATGCATGCCACATTCACCCATTCGCACACACACAAACACACACACACACACACACACACACACACACACACACACACACACACATTAAGTCAACTCAAACTCACACTTATAGTGCCATCGGGAGCAATTTGGGGTTCAGTATTTTGCCGAAAGACACTTCAACATGCGGTCGGAGGAGCCAGGGATCTAACCACTGAACTTCTGATTAGTGTACAACCCTCTCTACCTCCTGAGCCATAGTCACCCCAAAGGAAGAAATAAAAAAAATGATGGAACTGAAGAACTGGTGTCTGACTCAGTGTATATTTTCATTGTGGCATTAGAAAATACCATTACCATTTATTTTTGTGAATTTTTAGTTTAGTTTTTAGTTGCACTTCTGTTGTTGATTAGATTTTGTAATGCTGTATCCTAAAATCACAATTTCAAAGTGTGATTGAGTTTATGCATCTCCTCAGTATGAAAAATATGTTGGTTTGTCAACATTCAATGTCATATAGTTTAACTGTTTACAGATTCTGAGGTCAAGTTGCCTTTTTTATGTGTTCATGTCAGTGGAACAGTGCATACATACAACATTCTAACAAAACTGATCATACCAGGGGTATAACCAGAGAGTATTTAAAAAATGAATAAAATAAAAAAAAGTTGGATCAACTATTGTATTGTGTATATGTACGTGTTATGTGTGTATATTTGCCCAAATGTTCACAAACTTCCTGTTTTTTGTAGTGTCATATTCAAGTAGCTCTTTTCAAAAATGTTCAAAGTTAATTGAGGAGTCAGTCCACTTATTTTTATTATGAGGGATTTCCTCGTTAATAAATCTATGTCAATAATACTGTATCCATGACAACAACCGGCGACATCCAGGCAGCGGCATACGGAAGTGGGCGTGCTTCTGTTTAAAAGTGGGTAGGCGCTTCCTAGCCTAAACGGATATGCTAACCGGAAATAATGTGAACAGGCGGGAAGTTGAAAGTTGAGTATTTCAAATAAAATAAAGAGTCCATTACGAAGTCAAATTACTTGTGTTGAAGCCCAGACGCATCTTCCATAAGAGCAAAGTAAGTACAAAGACTACAAACAGCTAAATTAGCGTTAGTTAACAATGCTAGCCAGCTGACAAAAAAACACCCTGTTGGTGTTGCTAGCTAGCAGGCTCGCTCCATGTTGTTTACGTTACCTTTTGTTGTGTGTCAGGATGGCTGACAGAAATCTTGTGCAGCAGTTGAAACGCTGGGCGACAGAAGAGTTTAATCTACCCCCGGACAGCCTTCCAAATGACAGCTATTTTAAAACGTGGGTATCGGCTCGTCTATTCATTCCCAACTGTCACTTAAAAATTAAACGTGGAGGTCCTTACGATTAATGCTTGCTTCGCAGCGTTGAACAAGCGTAACGCTGATCATTTGTTTTCCAGGCTCTGTGTTGGGACAGGGAAGTCAATATGGAAATATGTCATCCAACACATCTTTCACCAGAGGTTAGTCTTTACACCGCCTTCCTTTTCTGTAACTTACCTGTGGTTACAGTACTGCTGATTTCTTGTATATCATCCCAGAACTCACTCAGTCCCTATTTGTCTGGTCAAAATAAAGAACATCATGGCACCTGATGAATAGCTTCGTCTTTAAGATATGCTGCAGTCTCTCCTTCTGTGCACTCTTTGACTGGGAAAATGGGCAAATAATCCACAAATCTTGACTTCTTCACTGTGTATTTGTATCCCCAGGAACGTGAGGATCATGCGTGGAAATCTCCAGTGGTATCCTTTCTGGCCCTGATTGAGGATTTTAAAGTCACCAGGATCTTAACAATAAACATAGCAACTTTATGTGTACATTTTAACTATTTAGTTGCCCTTGTAAATTTCATTGAGAGATCACATGACCTTAAGAGAGTCTTTATCTTGTGCGAGACTTGTTGCCATTTGTGTGTTTATGTTCTGTCAATTTACTCTCTGCCACCACTTGGAAACACTGCCACTCTTCTTGTTGCATGCAAAGGACAGCATACATATACTGTAGCGTATGCTTTCTTATGGGGCTCTGGTGGCCCCTGGGTCAAAACTTGATAGGGACCTTTGTGCTGTATCCTATTCCTGCTCTCTTGCTCCTCTAAATTGTCTACTGTGACATCTTATAAATACCCCAAAAATAAATAATTAAATAAAATAAAATAAATGCCCTCTCTAATACTTGGTATCACCCAGTGTGTGCTGAACCTCCCGAGTCACCATGACCACTCTATGTTTGGGATTTATCCAGTAAATTCCTTGACATTATGATCTTTAAGGTACAAAGTTCTTCAAGACAAAGAGGTAGGCTACAACTTGTTTTCCTTCCTTGTGGTTCATTTCTGTTTCACATTTCCCTGCTAGATGTTCAGTTGCTTGATTCATCTTGAGTGATCGCACTAGTGATACACAATAATGAAAACAAAACTTTTAATGTAAATCAGTAAGGCACTGTTAAAATGAAATGTGTTTTTTTTCTGCTGGTGTTTTTGCATGCTCAGTTGACACAGGCTGAGGGCCAGAGTGAGGCTGCTAAGCAGAGAGAACTTCAGAAGAAGATCGAACAGCTGAGAGCTGAGATCAGTCACCTGGACTCTCAGATCAGTGGAACAGAGGAACAGTTGGCTACACAAGGTTAGTCATCACATGCACTATGGACTGGGTATCTGATCGGGCCACATTACTCCTTTAACAGTTAGTGTGGGTGGAAGGCAGAAAGCCAGCTCATATGCTGCTGTTTGCTTTGCTTACATAGTTCAACAATATTTTAAGTGCCAGTGTTTTCCACTATTTACTAACAGAGCAGTCCATCAGCCGTACCTGGGCCCAGGCAGAGGACAGCCGGCGCAGAGAGCTGCTCCTACAAGCCTTCAGGCGGCGCTGCATCTTGGATCGGAAGGTGCTCTCTGATGACACACAAAAGATCAGCGCGCACTGCCAGGCACTGGAACAAATGGCCAAGTAAGGCAGAACATTGATAGTTTAAGTAAAATAAAAAGTAAAGAAGTAGGATCACTTACACATGCATACCAATCATATAATACATAAGTAAGCCCTGCCCTGGCTTTGTTGCAGGAAAGCAGAGATTGAAGTGCTGTTTGATGATAAGCCTTCCAGCAGCAGTGATGGTGACAAACTCAACTCTAAAACTGCAGCGGAGGCACAGGTCCTGGTAAGAGCTGTCTAAATCTGGTCTGTCTTTTACTGAGTAGAGTTTGGAGTGCACTTCATCTGGCATATGCAGTGTCAGTGCATTACTGTTACCCATGAGTACCTGCCACCATCCAAGGCCCCCAAAATAATGAATGAATAGGCCAACTGAGAAAAATGCATGCTGGTTATGTCGAAAATCACTCTGTTTACTATTTAGTGCATTATATATACCCTCTGTCATTTCAGTTTAGCGTCTGAATTCTGAGTGTTAATTGTGTATACTATATAGAGCCCTCAAAAATTGCCACAATGGGGGGAAAACAAGGAGTGCCTATAGAGTGTACACCACTTTCTGCTAATAAACCCACAATCCAATGCACCTCTACATCTGTAAATGATAACGATTTAAAAAGTTTCTGAAATCTCAATTTACTGCTCCCTATAGAGCAAACTAATGACGATGTGCAGTTTTAATATAAGGAGTAATGAAGGGGTGATTTCAGGAACACTGTTCCATTTTACGTTGGAAATGGCAATGGATAATGTTATGGTATGTCATCTTGAAATGCCAGCTGATGATAAATTATTCACACAAATCTGAGTAATGTAGAAGAAGGTGCCCGTAATACATCAGCTGTTAACTGAAGGCATCCCATTTCTTTTGTTTTACCTGTTAGCGTGAAGTGAGAGAGTTGTGTGACGACAGGGTGCACTTCTACCAGTCGTTGCAAGAGAGTGAACTGAAGACCACACACTCTGCAGCCAAACAGTAAGGACTAAAGTCGCTACAGTATTTGATAAACCAACAAAAAACTGTCTTTCAGAATATTGTCAACTTCTTCTTTCTTGAATTAATTGCTTCTCTCTCTGGTTCCACTCAGTATGACTCGTGAACAAAGGGCTGCTGTGTTTCAGTACTGGCTGAGTGCTGTGGAGGTTGGTGTATTTTGATCAAATCTCGCTAGATATTTTGGTGCTTGTGTATATACTGTTAATTTTCACTTTGAATGATGAACATGTTGTTGCCTGTCATGTCATCAGAATCTGTTGGCTGGTTATCCTCCACACCACGTCCTCTCAGCATTGGAGTATTTAGCTTCCAGAGAGCAGAAGGAACTCGAGGAGAAACTCGCCTGTCTGGATGTGACCCGAGATGTGACAGCTCTACGGTAAACATCAATGTTGTTATAATGTTCTCATTTCCTTTAAGAATATAAAAAAAAACCCAGCATCTTAGTGTTTGAGCATTTATCTAGCATTTTAATTGCAGGTTCCGATATGAAAGCAATCGCCTACTGGACATGTCAGCAGAGGAGGATAATGAGTTGCCATCAGTGAAGACCCTCTTAGAGGTGCTAAACACAGACACACAGCTGCTGCTGTGCTGCTGCATGTGTTTCCTGACATGATTAAAACATTTGTATTTGTTGAATTGCATGTTTGTTGTTCCAGGCTGCTTGGGTAGAGGTGGAGCAGAGTTTGGTGGAATTGGCCCAGACTCGTGCCAGAGTCCAGCAGCTCCGAAGCCAGTTGCAGGCCCGCAAGAAGGAGGCTGAGCTGGAGGTGTCTGGTACTGCGGATGAGCTCAACAACGATACCTTGGCATTGTAAGCTGACTCACTGTTGAGTAATTGATGCCCACAAGTGTGTTAACTTGAAATGGAAAAACTGGTTTGAAATCATTCATTTTGTATTTTCTTTGTTGCTGTCAGGTCAGCTCTAGAGGTGGAACTCCAGTGTGTGATGCAGGCAGCAGCCAGGGATCATATCAGAGACCAGTGTATCCAACTTGACCAGCATGCCAGAAGCCGAGAGGAGGCACTGAGAAACCTCCACAGCCAGTGGCAGAGCATCCTTGATTTCAGACAACTAGTGGTGAGAGTGAATTGAGACCTCTCATAACCTTTTCCAATATCACTCCTAGGTTAAGCATTTTGTACACGTTTCAAAATATAGCAGTAATTATTGAGGAAAATGTGGTCTACAGGATTGGCTATGTGTGTTGTAAACTGTCTAGAGATAAACATTTGGCAAACCTTTCTGTGCTCTTAAAGAGGTGTTTCTGCAACATATATCATTAAATGTGTTCTGTTGTTGTGTCTCTCAGGTTATGAGACAGGAGCATATCAGAAGTCTGATTAAGGGAAACTCCGCTGCCAAGACGGAGCTGATCCGTCTGCACACAGAGGTGTGAATGTTCTCCATTTATGATGCTGAAGTAAAGAGATTATGTAGAAGAGCTTGCTTCATTCTGTGCTGAAAATAATGTTTTTTTTCTCTTAAACTAAAAAAAGTTTCCCACAAAAAAAAGCTACATTTTGAAAATCTCTTGAAGATGTCTTTGTTCTATGTCTGTCTTGTTTTAGTTGCAGGAATTCATCCAGGGCAAACTGGCACCACAGTTTGAATATGTCACCACTGCAACCAACAGTCTAAGGAACTCCATTTCCAAGGAGGCCAGACAGTTGGGGACGGTTTCCCTTCTTGCTCTGGACCGTAGGACTGTTGAAGGGTAAGAACAAGTTGCCTGATAACTAAAGGGGGAAACTTCGTCAGGTTAGTATGTATATTAACCAATAAAGTTTTATTTTTGTTGGCACCTAGTAAAGGGTCCTAACTAACACCCATGAGCATACATTCATATCCAAGTATTATACTGCCAATAAAATATGTATTTGGCAATAAATCAAAAAGGGTTACATGACACATGCTGACAACTTTTTCCCCTCTCTTGTGTTGAGTTTTGTTGCATTTCACAATCAACTACAAATTCACAGAGGGAGGAGGATGGGAAAAGCAGAGCATTAAAATCTGTCAAGGGATTATCCTGCTTCATTCATGACCTGTGGCTAAAGCAAAAAACAAAAAAAGAAAAAAGAAACCGACTCATGAGGAGACTGCATCACAGGAAAAGGCATTTTTAATCACACTCATGAACAAGTGGTGACAATTGCTGAGCAAAAATAGTGAAGTGACATTTTTTTCTGCTGTTAAAGAATGCAAAGAGTCCCTGCATCATGGATGTCCATCCATCGCTTAGAGTCCCCGTCCTTCAGCACCTTGTGTCAGAGCCTGGCATTTCCATTGTACAGGGTGAGTCTGCATATAATGCATCAAGCTGTTGTCACAAAAGTGAGGTCTTGTTCTTCTTCTTCTTGCCCAGAAAAACAATCCAATTCAAAAACAATTCAGAAAAAAAGGTAATATATAATGAAATAGAGGAGCAGTATTATGCATTTTAAACTTAATAAAGTGTTGAGTTATTTTACAAAAGAGCAGTTGTGTTTTTAAAGTGGCAGAAGACCTTTAAAATATTGTTGAATCATTAATACTATAATCTGACAAAAAGATTTTTCAAACTTTAGTAGGAATAATAGCTGTAGTTTCACATGAGCTTGTTCATCCCTTAGTCGTGATATCAAACCAGTTGTCTTCACAGTGTGAATGTTGTATTGTGTCTTTTTTTTTCCCTTTCGAATCAGCTTGTTGTTAAGGAACTGGTGCCTCAGTCATTTGTATCTCTTGGCTCTGGTGTCTTATGATTTCACAGAATCTAACATTGTAACTATACATTTGAAGTATGCTTTTAACTTCCCATTCCCATTCTTAATCATATTTTGATGCATAGCTTTGCATGTGAAGAGTGCCCATGGACACTCGTGGCATTCCTTTAAAAGCTGTGTCAGTAGCTCCTACAGTTCACACTGCTGCTCTTTAAACTCTACATGCCCATAGTGGTTTGATTTAACATCTGTGAAAATCAGTTTTACTGCACAGATGATCAACACCAATAGCCTTATATTTTCTAGTCTGTTGTGAATTTGCCTTTTATGGCTATATGCTAGTCTTACAAATACTGTACTGTACTTTCTGCTTTTATAAAATATGCATTTCATTTTTTGGATTTTTTTTTTTCTCCTTTGCCTCTCTCTCTGACTTTGACAAAAAAAAAATTTCTCCTTACTCTCACACACCAGGCTCCAGAGGAGTTGTGCTCACAGACGCGTTCACAGCAGCTTGAGCTGCGTTTTCTCCGTCAGTTAATGCAACTTCACTCTGCTACTCTGCAGAAATTACAGAAGGAAGCAGAGGTGCTGCATGCATCTGATAAGAAAGGTAATCAGGGGAACTCATCAAGATTGAAGCTTTTATCATGCTTGAAATACATACTAAGTAATGCTGTATTTGGCTGTTCAAACATTAAGATTAAGAATGTTTGAACTTGTAAGAATTTTTGTTCCCTGGACAAAAAGAATTTTGAAGAATTTTTTGCAATTTAAATAACAAAACTACTGTTTACTGACATTCTGCCTTTTAGCTCTGCTGTCCAGAGTTGTGGAGGAGGATCAGAAGCTTCTGAAGTCTCTGGTACCAAGAGTCAGAGGCCTCACCCAGCGTTGCGCCCAAGGCCTTTCTTATGGTGTCCAAGTCAAAACTGCCATCTCTTATTGGTGAGGCACATTTCTAAAGTACAACCCTCATTCCAAATATGCTGGGACACTGTGTGTAAAGTAAATTAAAACAGAATGCAATGATTTGATTGACCTATATTCAATTGAATACAGTATAAAACAAGATACGTAATGTTTAAACTGATGATTTTGAAAATATACACTCTGAATTTTATGCCTGCAACACACTCCAAAAACATTAGGACAGAGGCATGTTTCCAACTGCTTAACAACACTCAGTAAGTGTTTGGGGACTGAGAGCACAAATTGATGAAGTTTGACAGTGAAATTCTTTTCAATTGGTTTACAACTCAGCTGCTCAGCAGTCCGGGGTCCCCTTTGTTGTATTTTGTGCTTCATAATGAACCACACATTTCCAATGGGAGACAGGTCTGGACTGCAGCAGGCCAGTCTACTACCTGTACTTTTTAAGATGAAGCTGTTGTAATACATGCAGAATGTGGCTTGGCAATGTCTTCAGCCTGAAAAGATGTTGTCTGGATGGCAGCATATATTGCTACAATACCTGCATGTACCTTTCAGCATTAATGGTCCCTTCACAGATATACAATTTACCTATGTCATGGGCACTTACACACCCCCATACCATTAGAGATGCTGGCTTTTGAAATTTGCACTGGTAACAACCTCGATGGTCCTTTTCCAAATGTAATTTGAAATGTGGACTTATCAGACCACAGCACACTTTCCCACTGTCTGTGAGTCCATCTCAGATGAGTTCAGGCTCAGAGAAGTTGGCGGTGTTTCTCAGTGTTGTTGATACATGGCTTTCACTTTGCATGGTAGAGTCTCAACTTGTATTGGTAGATGCAGTGACAGACTGTGTTTACCAGCAATGGTTTTTCGAAGTGCTCCTGAGCCCATGTAGTAATGTCTTTTATACAATCATGTCGGTTTTTACTGCAGTGCTGCCTGAGGGATTGAAGGTCACATGCATTCCGTGTTGGTTTTCTGCCTTGCCCCTTAAGCAGAGTAGCAGTTTTTAAACAAGTCTGCTGTCTAACCACATCTGCAAGTAAAACTGAAAGTAAATCTGACAAGTTATCACTCAAACAGCCTACTCTGAACACCCACTAACTGTTTGAGAGAGGATTTGTTTAACACCTGTCTGATTGCTTACTGATTATGTTTTTTTTATGTCATAATGGAGTCCATACATTCTTGAATGTGATTGACAAGTTATGAATGTCATTGTTTTACTTATTATTGTTGTTTTTATTTTGTTGTGAAATGATTCTGAGCAAATTGTAATTATAAGCTATGAAATTTGTCTCATGCATGACAGTGGATCACAGTATACTCACAGTACACTTATTATTACACTATGTAAAGAATACCGTGTTTTTTTCTCTATTGTTCATTAATAGTTTGCTGCTTTGATGCGCATAAATGTGGAAACATGAATGTGTTTGGATTTACACCTCCAGTCAGGAGATCAGGGGCCTGGTTTGCTGATTAACTTTTTCTGTTTTGTGTGTGTTCATATGTTTAGGTGGGAGAAGCCCGCCCAACATGCCCTACCTGAGCTCAGTAAAGGAGGACTGACTTATCACCAGTGGCTACAACGGTGGAAACTTGCTGCCAAAGCCTCTTAGGGGACGCCTCGTAGTTTAAAAATATAAAGGAGATCCCTTACAGCACCTTTCAGTGGCAGAATGACCACGCTGCAGGAGTTATAAACTGCACAAATCGATATAAGTAAATCTAACTGTAACTCTACTATTTTTATATTTTTTGTGCTCATTACTCCTTGTAAAGTTTTAGCATTCAAAAGTCAGTCACAAATAAAACATTTGAAATGCATTTTGTTCCTGTCTTGCTTACAAAAATACAATAAAGTTGTTGGAAACTGCCTCTTGCTCTGGTATTGATGTAGCTGAATCAGTGCTGCATTTTGCCCACATGACCACTGAATGAGCTGCAGATATCTAACATTAAGCCCAGTATTGATCTGTCTCACGCAGGAGCCATTCCATCGTCGATCATGTACTTGCGGGCACAGTGTGAACTATGAAGCTATCGTTTTGCGTGGAGTAACATTGTTTCTTTGTAGCAGTGAGGGGGGAGTGGAGCAATCTGATTCTTGCGAAGTCAGCTCCTCCCATCGTTGCGCCTGCGCAGTTCAATTTTTCACTCTTTTTTTCTCAGTTTTTCACTTCGACTCTGGCTTCCGGACTTCAAGATAGACGCTGCCGCCGAATTTTAAAGACTGAGTGAGAGACTGTCCAGCTCGGCAAAGTAGGGTTGCTTGCTGGCAGGCTGGCTTCCCGACCGAGAGGAAGGTTTGTCGGCTAGCCAACAACTGGAGGCAACACCGAAGCTTCCCTCTGAAGTTGTGAAAGTGACTCTCAAGTCTCCTGTCGCCGGGATAATGGCGAAGCAAATAAACCAAATACAAGACAAGCCTTACGTAAAAACACAAAAGCAAGTGCAGCAGCAGCACTTCCAGAAGCTGACGGTAAGAATACAACGGGCACGACAAGGGAAAAGTCCCTCAGAGTCAGAACCATTTTGTTCGTCGGATCATTGCATTGGATTTGAGCCTTTTCTCTTTCTCCCCTAACGTCGAGAGTAGTGAAAGCATCAGCTGGCTAACGTCAGTTAGCTCGCTGGCCTATTAAAAGTAATACATTGACATGTAATGTTAGATGCGGAAGCCGCATTTCATTAATGACCGTCTGAGTGACAGTCGAGTGGCACAGTTAGTGGTAGTTTCTTATTTAGGATGTCAGTAACAGCTACTGTGAGCAAACGTTAACTCAGACCTCGGTTGTGGGAAGTTCCTCCTTGTTCGTTTTTTCAGCCACCCTGAACAAAGTGGAGGACGTCAGCCAGGCTAGCCAGGAACGGCTATTTCAGTTGATTAGCAGCTTCATTACACATTTCTTTGTTATCGCAGTGTTTGAATATTATCATGCCGTTTTTGCCAACACGACACTGTTGGCCAGAGCCCAGCTGTGACTAAACGTATTGTATAAATGTGTATGTGGGAAGGTGTTGTAAGTGTTCGTGGAGTTATTATCGTCAGTTGACTGGCTGTTGGCTAACGTTAGCTAGAACAAGCCTCTTTAGATGTGGACTGTTTGTGACAACGCTTTGTTTGAACACATATTCTATCGTAATCCTACCTAGCTGGGATGTTGTGAATAAAGAGAGCCGAGGTCCAGTGAACAAAAGCTGTTTGGTGTTCCTTGTGTTCGCCCATTTATTTATTTATTTAGCGGTTACTTGTACGGCTCGCACTGCTAACTCGTGCATTTGTTGATATGGCACTTCAGTTGACAATGAAGAAAGCAAACATTACCTATTTGTGTAACTTCATGGCCAAATATGCCCCATCTAATATGGAGGAAATCCTGCTATATATATTTGCATATATATATATATGTGTTTATTTGTGGCACCACTTGATATTTGATGGTAGTGCTTGCTAATACAATTATTAATGAGACACAGGGTAGCATTTATGTATAGACGAGCTATTGTCCTGTTAAACATGAAGTTTATTGAGAGCTGGGTTTACATCTCTGTAACATTTTTCTTCGTCAACAGCACAACGGGACGTTTGCCAAAAAGCTTCTCCACAGGTCCAGGTGCTTTGTGCTGCAGTGATGATTTTGGTTTTTCTTTTCTCTCTCTGCTTAGGTCGAAGATGCCTTGTCATATCTGGACCAAGTCAAAATTCGTTTTGCAGGTGATCCTGGCATATACAACAAGTTCCTGGACATCATGAAAGAGTTCAAGTCGCAGAGGTATTTATGCAAGAAGTTACTTAGTTCTAGTATTTTTTGATGAGATGATTGTTAATGCAGACTCTCAAGATACTGTGTGGTGGCACTCGTGTGTGGGCTTTAATGAAGTTGCACATTTTAAGGCATTTTGTCAAAAAGTAAGAAATTGCCGATGCTACTGTAATTATGCAGCTGTTTGTATTCTCTTTTTAATTAGGAGTTGGTTGTCTTCATGTCACTTGTTATCCACACCACTAATATGTCTCCGTCTAACTGTTCTCTTCAATAGCATCGACACACCGGGGGTGATAAACCGTGTGTTACAACTCTTCCATGGACACCCAGACCTAGTCTTGGGCTTCAGTGCCTTCCTACCACCGGGGTATCGGATAGAGGTCCCCAAGCCACCTGCTGCCTGAAGGATTGAAGGTCACATGCATTCTGTGTTGCTTTTCTGCCTTGGATTATCTGAATCTTTTGATGATATAATGTATTGTAGATGGTGAAAACCCTTGATTCCTTGAAATGATGTGTTGTGAAACATTTTTCTTAAACTGTTGGACTCTTTGACCCCGCCGTTTTCCCAAAGTGGTGAATCTCGCTCCATCCTTAATTGTAACGACTGAGGCTTTCGAGGATGCACCTGTCATACCCAATCATCATACTATCACCTGTTACCAATGAACCTTTTTACCTGTGGAATGTTCTGAACAAGTGTCCCAGTCTTTTGTTGCTCCTGTCCCAACTTGCTTGAAAGATGGTGCTGCATCAAATTCAAATCAAATTGATGAAGTAAAACGTTAAATATATCATCTTTGTACTGGTTTCGGTTGAGTATATGTCAAAAAAGGATGAGCAAATTATCACATTCTTTTTTATTTATATTTTACACAAGATCCTAACTTTTTTGGAGTTGGGGTTATAGATAACCTGTTGGATCCACTGCATCTAGTGTTTTTACAATATGCTGTTTCCTTTCAAAAATGTCTTTAAAGGAGAATGCTTTTTTGAATCTGGGTCTATTTTCATAGTTTCACCACAGTCCTATCAATAAACATTGTACCAACCAGCTTCATTGCTGAGGTCTGGGGATAACCCCCCTTGACACGGTTTTAGAGTAGGGTCCATTAGAGTAAGCAGTTTTTTAACAAGTCTGCTGTCTAACCACATCTGCAAGTAAAACTGAAAGTAAATCTGACAAGTTATCACTCAAACAGCCTGCTCTGAACACCCACTAACTGTTAGACTGAAAATTTGTTTAACACCTGTCTGATTACTTGTGTTTTTTGCCATAATGGAGTCCATACAAACTTAAATGTGATTGACAGGTTATGAATGTGTAGTGTTATTGTTTTATTTATTGTTGTTTTTTTTTTTTGCTGTGAAATGATTCTGAGCAAATTGTAATTATAAGCTATGAAATTCGTCTCATGCATGACAGTGGATCACAGTACACTTAACATATTATTACACTCTGTAAAGAATACTGTGTTTTTTTCTCTATTGTTCATTAATCGTTTGCTGCTTTGATTGCGCATAAATGTGGAAACATGAATGTGTTTGGATTTACACCTCCAGTCAGGAGATCAGGGGCCTGATTTGCTAATTAACTTTTTCTGTTTTGTGTGTGTTCATATGCTTAGGTGGGAGAAGCCCGCCCAGCACCTGAGCTCAGTAAAGGAGGACTGACTTATCACCAGTGGCTACAACGGTGGAAACTTGCTGCCAAAGCCTCTTAGGGGACGCCTCGTAGTTTAAAAATATAAAGGAGATCCCTTACAGCACCTTTCAGTGGCAGAATGACCACGCTGCAGGAGTTATAAACTGCACAAATCGATATAAGTAAATCTAACTGTTCATTTTTATATTTTTCGTGCTCATTACTCCTCTTGATGTTTTAGCATTCAAAAGTCAGTTGCTAATAAAATCATTTGAAATCCATTTTGTTCCTGTCTTGCATTCAAAAATACAATAAAGTTGTTAGAAACTGCCTCTTGCTCTTGTATTGATGTAGCTGAATCAGTGCTGCATTTTGCCCACATGACCACTGAATGAGCTGCAGATATCTAACATTAAGCCCAGTATTGATCTGTCTCACGCAGGAGCCATTCCATCGTCGATCATGTACTTGCGGGCACAGTGTGAACTATGAAGCTATCGTTTTGCGTGGAGTAACATTGTTTCTTTGTAGCAGTGAAGGGGGAGTGGAGCAATCTGATTCTTGTGAAGTCAGCTCCTCCCATCGTTGCGGCTGCGCAGTTCAATTTTTCACTCATCTTTTTTTTTCTCAGTTTTTCACTCCTACTCTGGCTTCCGGACGCCAAGATAGACCGCTGCCGCCGAATTTAAAGAGACAGTCGATAGTTATTTTAATACGATAAACGGCAACCATTGTCCCTTAGCTTATTTCCCGACGCTTCTTGCCTGAGCTTGTTTAATTCGATGGTGATGTTTAGTCAAAGTCGCGGCGAGTAGCAGCTTGTCTGTCATCACCCTCCACTCTACTGGATTTTCCGTCCGTTTGCGCTGTGCCGAGACTGTCCAGCTAGGCAAAGTAGGGTTGCTTGCTGGCAGGCTGGCTTCCCGACCGAGAGGAAGGTTTGTCGGCTAGCCAACAACTGGAGGTAACACCGAAGCTTCCCTCTCAAGTTGTGGTAGTGGCTCTCAAGCCTCCTGTCGCCGGGATAATGGCGAAGATTCAGGCACACAGCACGGCGAAGCAGATAAACCAAATTCAAGACAAGCCTTACGTTATAACACAAAAGCAAGTGCAGCAGCAGCACTTCCAGAAGCTGAAGGTAAGAAGACAACGGGCACGACAAGGGAAAAGTCCCTCAGAGTCAGAACCATTTTGTTCGTCGGATCATTGCATTGGATTTGAGCCTTTTCTCTTTCTCCCCTAACGTCGAGAGTAGTGAAAGGATCGGCTGGCTAACGTCAGTTAGCTCGCTGGCCTATTAAAAGTAATTCATTGCTAAACAGCCGAACATTGACATTTAAGGTTAGATGTGGAAGCCGCATTTCATTAATGACCGTCTGAGTGACAGTCGAGTGGCACAGTTAGTGGTAGTTTCTTATTTAGGATGTCAGTAACAGCTACTGTGAGCAAACGTTAACTCAGACCTCGGTTGTGGGAAGTTCCTCCTTGTTCGTTTTTTCAGCCACCCTGAACAAAGTGGAGGACGTCAGCCAGGCTAGCCAGGAACGGCTATTTCAGTTGATTAGCAGCTTCATTACACATTTCTTTGTTATCGCAGTGTTTGAATATTATCATGCCGTTTTTGCCAACACGACACTGTTGGCCAGAGCCCAGCTGTGACTAAACGTATTGTATAAATGTGTATGTGGGAAGGTGTTGTAAGTGTTCGTGGAGTTATTATCGTCAGTTGACTGGCTGTTGGCTAACGTTAGCTAGAACAAGCCTCTTTAGATGTGGACTGTTTGTGACAACGCTTTGTTTGAACACATATTCTATCGTAATCCTACCTAGCTGGGATGTTGTGAATAAAGAGAGCCGAGGTCCAGTGAACAAAAGCTGTTTGGTGTTCCTTGTGTTCGCCCATTTATTTATTTATTTAGCGGTTACTTGTACGGCTCGCACTGCTAACTAGTGCATTTGTTGATATGGCAGTTCAGTTGTCAATGAAGAAAGCAAACATTACCTATTTGTGTAACTTCATGGCCAAATATGCCCCATCTAATATGGAGGAAATCCTGCTATATATATTTACATATATATATATGTTTATCTGTGGCACCACTTGATGTTTGATGGTAGTGCTTGCTAATACAATTATAAATGAGACACAGGGTAGCATTTATGTATAGACGAGCTATTGTCCTGTTAAACATGAAGTTTATTGAGAGCTGGGTTTACATCTCTGTAACATTCTTCTTCGTCAACAGCACAACGGGATGTTTGCCAAAAAGCTTCTCCACAGGTCCAGGTGCTTTGTGCTGCATTGATGATTTTGGTTTTTCTTTTCTCTCTCTGCTTAGGTCGAAGATGCCTTGTCATATCTGGACCAAGTCAAAATTCGTTTTGCAGGTGATCCTGGCATATACAACAAGTTCCTGGACATCATGAAAGAGTTCAAGTCGCAGAGGTATTTATGCAAGAAGTAACTTAGTTCTAGTATTTTTTGATGAGATGATTGTTAATGCAGACTCTCAAGATACTGTGTGGTGTCGCTCGTGTGTGGGCTTTAATGAAGTTGCACATTTTAAGGCATTTTGTCAATAAGTAAGAAATTGCCGATGCTACTGTAATTATGCAGCTGTTTGTATTCTCTTTTTGATTAGGAGTTGGTTGTCTTCATGTCACTTGTTATCCACACCACTAATATGTCTCCGTCTAACTGTTCTCTTCAATAGCATCGACACACCGGGGGTGATAAACCGCGTGTCACAACTCTTCCATGGACACCCAGACCTAGTCTTGGGCTTCAATGCCTTCCTACCACCGGGGTATCGGATAGAGGTCCCCAAGAATGGGGTAGCTACCCTCCAGTCTCCGTTCTCCGCACAGGTGAGATGCTCTCCTCACAGCTGAAGTCGATTCTCAAAGCTGGTGCTTTCATTTATTTTCAAACCTATGAAATGATAAGCAGGTGGGTCATTACAAACTCATGATGTGCTGAAAGGTACTTCCTGTTTAAGCCGACAGAACTTTTAAATTCCTAAGGGGAATCAGCTTTCAGTTGGGTGCTCTGACTTAAAAAACAAACAAACAAACAAAAAACCGCACTGATGAGATTTGTCAGAAATAATCAAGACATGAGGTGAATATTTTTTCTTATTTCTTTTTAACCACTAGAGGATTGCCTGTCCTTTGGAGAAACTTCTACATTTGGTTTTAAATTCCCAGATATGCCATGCAGAAATACACATATACATTCAGCTGCTAGTTTATTAGGTACACTCTGCTTAAACTAATGATTATGAAGTTGAATCAATGCCTATTTAAAGCGCTTCCAACAAAAACTGAACATTATAACTTCACAAGGACAGGATTTATTGCAGGACTGTTATATTAGACTGCATTAGTTTAAGCAAGCTGTACCTAGTAAACTGGCAGCTGAGTGTATGAAATGTGTATAAAAACGTACAGCAATCGGTGGGTATCTCTTTAAGACAATTTGATACATATTTAGAAATTGTTTACAACAATTTGATAGAAAAAAAGCTACAGAACAAGTTTGGAGTATTGTGGTGAACAGAGTTTGGTCTGGTCTGGTCTGATGTGATTTGCTTAATCTCAGATTCAGTTTCAATTCACTTGTGGCGTGATTTGATTTTTTTTTATGCATATACAAATATAAATGTTTTCAGTTTTGACTTGCAAAAAACAAATCATAAAGGATGCACAGACCAGTTTGAGGTTTGTCAGTTTCACATGCAGTAAGTCCAGGGGACTTTTAAGGTGTTCCTGACGATGTTAAAATAGTCAGAGAAAATAATGTTCCTCAGTAACTTTTAGGCAAACCAACGTGCCAGACTAAACAAAGGATTTTAATATACCTTTGCTGCCTAAAAACGTTCCTCTAAGAAAATACATTCTTTGGATTTTGTGTACAAGAACCAAATGCAAATTATGTTTGTGAGATATTTTCTTCTTTGGAAAGTAGACAGCTTGAATGTGATTGGGCCACCTGAGGACCAGGGGAAGTGTGTGTCATACATGCAGAGCATTACTTGAGATCTGCATTAAACTTGTGTTTGACAGCCGTATTGATTTTAGAATTTGTTACTGAATATGGTTCGGATGTACATAGGTTTTTGTATCGAAGAAGCCATACCTTTCGTATTGATTTTCCATTCACATTCTGTCATTAAAATGTCATCTTCAGCTCCTTAATTGGAAAGTTAACAGAAACACTTGCTGTGTCTGAAATCACCATCTGTTTACTATATAGTACACTATATTTACCATCTGACATTTTATGTCAGTGTCCAATTTCTTAGTGTGATATTTATACACTATACGGTATGCTCCCTTGAAAAATACCACAATGCAATGCACCACATTTTATAGATGGTAGGGTTTTTTGGTTTTTCTTTTTATTACTGAAAGTTGTAGTTTTTCTTTTATTTCCATCCTGTTCCCCCTCAAAGAATTTGACTGAATGGCTTAGTAGAATTTTAGGAGAGATAAGAAAATTACTTGTGTCAGTGAAGATGCAAAATCATGATGAATTTAAAGTGCCAGAAATCACAATGTACTGCTCATTATAGAGTCTGTTATACAGGAAGTAGTGAATGATTGAACAAGGGAGTAACTTTGAACATGGCCTCCAAGACCATTAGGGTTAATGTTTTTAAATCTTCCTATCCTCTTTATCTGTCCAGGTATCCCCAGGCCACCAGGGGAAGAGTCTCACCACCTCTGTAGTGACCACGACCTCAGGTAGTGCCTCTGCCACCCAAATTGAAGCTGGACCTGCCCAGACCACTGAAGTCAAAGCGGCCTCATCAGAGCCTCCATCCTCCTCAACCCCAGCAGGACCTCCAGAGCCTCCCAGCAGGCTTTCTCTTCCCCTGGCTAGCAGAGAGAGCCAGAATCAGGCGACCACCTCCTCTGTATCCCCACCTGCCTCAGAGACGAGCCCCGTAGAGTTTGACAGTGCCATCAGCTACGTAAACAAGATCAAAAACCGTTTCCTGGACCACCCAGAAATCTACAGAGCCTTCCTAGAGATTCTTCACACGTATCAGGTACTGTAGAGATAAAAATCTGTCAATTTAAGTTGCATATTATAATAGACAGTATGCAATGTAGGGTTTTTCAGTTACTGGGTTGTAGTTTTTCTTACATTGCTTCTGTTCAACATCAAAGATTTTGACTGTTCTTGTAATGTTTTTAGCAAAGCAGAGGTCTCACAACATTGGTATTCTATTGAGAATTAGAGTCCTTTCTAAATGGCATTTTAAATTCAACAAATAAATAAAGGCCATAGTTAAAATGTTATTGTCCAGTATCTGATTTCCACAGCCGTTTGTTCTTTGGAGGACAGCGATGGTGCTTGTGTCTCCTGCAATTTCAGCCTGGCTCTCCTTTCTTAGACTTAAGTTTGATTCCTCCCCCTCTGATCACCATTCTCTCCCCTATCACCCCTCAGAAGGAGCAACTGGAAGTGAAGGAGAGTCGAGGCAGCCGAGGCAGCAGTGGGATGACAGAAGATGAGGTGTTTTCTAAAGTTGCCAGTCTTTTCAAGGGGCAAGAAGACCTGCTGGCCGAGTTTGGACAATTCTTACCTGATGCTAAGAGATCATTGGTCAGTAAAGCAGCAACTGCTCACAAATGTTACTCTCGTATATTGAATACAGTAGTTGAAAGTGCAAATCCCAAGCAACGCTGAAATGATTTCGTAGATTAATCAGTTAGTCGATTGAAAGATTCTTAATTGGCAACTATTCATCAAGTTTGAGACATTTTTCAAGGGAAAATACCCTTTTAACTCTTCTCTGACACTTTGTAACACTTTTCCCGTGTTCCTCCTCTCCTGTAGTTCACAGGGAGCTCACTGACAGGAGGGAAAGACACGCTGAAAAGGCCGGAGGAAGAGGACACGATAACCAAACAGAACAAAAAGAGGCCCAGGCCCATCCTACTGCAGCACATGTCCCCACTGCTCAAGGTAAATTCTCAATTTAGAATAACTGCCTCAGGCAATGCGCCAGTGTATGTATACATGTCCTTGATCTCGTTGCATCATTCCTGAAGCAACAATTCAAAAGTTCCAACTACAATAACTCTAAACTTTTTAACAGTACAGATCATTAAGCATTATTTTCTTTTTTTATGATTAGAAAAAAATGAAGTATTCCTGTACCAAAGATCAGTCCTTTGCCTCAGTTGGCAAACATGGAGTCTTAAGAGAGTTCTCCTTCTTTGATAAGGTGAGGCATCATTTTCCATGTTGGATTTCCTTCTTCCCTGGTTCATGCTGTTTATTTGACCCACTGCTACTGTGCTTCCTTTCTTTTTCTCTATTTTCTATATTGCTGTCTTTGTTATTATGTGTTTGAATGTCTTTTTGATAATGCAGTTGATCTTTCCTTGTCAACCCTTATACCATTAGGTTCGTCGCCTGTTTAAAAGCCAGGAAGTGTATGAGAACTTCCTGCGCTGCATCGCCTTGTTTAACCAGGAAGTAGTTTCGGGAGCGGAGCTGCTACAACTAGTCACTCCTTTCCTGGGGTGAGTGGAGAGAGAGATGATTGAACTGAATAAATGTGTGAAATGGCTGGATGGAATCAGAGACATGGATGGGTGGATGAATGTGGATATAGTAGCTGCAGGGCGCTGACAGAAGGTGTAGACAGTAATGTCTGGTCTTGTAGAAAAGACACAAAGGGCAACAGCTGTTAAAAATGTTGCCATTTATAAAAGGCTTTCAGGACGATTGAAGACTGTTTAAATGTCTATGCAAATGCTACTGATATGACTTTTATGTATGGAACATAATGCAATGTTCACATTCTCATAGGCTGGATTAGTCTGATGGATAACACATGTTTTTTTGGTCATCTGCTCTCCTCCTGATTCATCTGTCATTCTTGATTTCATCCATCTCTCCTTCCAGGAAGTTTCCTGAACTGTACACACAGTTCAAGTCATTTCTGGGGGACAAAGAGCTCTCTCATGCTGTGTCAGGGCTGTCGGATCGCTACATGGAGGGGGGAGGGGGCCGAGAGGTGGATTATGCCTCCTGCAAGCGTCTGGGGTCCAGCTACAGAGCACTGCCCAAGACCTACCAGCAGCCTAAATGCAGCGGACGCACTGCCCTATGCAAGGAGGTACACTACTTCCATTTTCCTGAAGAGTTGTCATTAGATCAGTGCATCGTGCCCACAAGGTGCCTTGTCTAGTTTCCTTGCAAAGTTTCCTTATAAAACATTTGCAAAGTACATGTTTCTTTAAAGTTTGAAGCAAGCTGTGTTTGCATCCATATTAACATGCCAGCAGTCTTCTTCTTGTTCTTTTTGTCTAGCTTAAATTGTAGTAAAGAACATCAAAGATATTCATGCAGAAACTGTTTCCCATTGATGATGATTAGCTTTGTTACTTTTGTTTCTGAATGTCTCTAGGTGTTGAACGACACCTGGGTGTCATTCCCCTCTTGGTCAGAGGACTCCACCTTCGTCAGCTCAAAGAAGACTCCCTATGAGGAACAGCTGCATCGCTGCGAGGATGAAAGATTTGAGGTTTGCACATCCTAACCATTCTGTTTACACCTCTTGTAGAGCCAGGCAGTTTGTACAAACATCACAACTTACTCTATATATGTTTTTATGTTTTTGTATTGCTGCTCTTGTGAAAGCAATAATAAGCTTTAACTGGTCAGCACTTGGTACTATGAAATAGCTGATGTCTGTCTTCTAAAGCTCCATGTCTGTAACTGTCCACTCATAGTTGGATGTGGTTCTGGAGACAAACCTGGCCACCATCAGGGTGCTAGAGAGTGTCCAGAAGAAACTCTCCCGTCTTTCACCCGAGGACCAGGACCGTTTCAGATTAGACGACTGCCTGGGTGGCACCTCTGAGGTCATCCAACGCCGTGCTGTGTATCGTATCTATGGTGACAAAGCCCCTGAGATCATTGAGGGACTGAAGAGGAGTCCTGCTACCGCTGTGCCTGTGGTGCTCAAGAGGTCAGGACTGTCTTTTCATTTCAGGTGTCTTCATTGGTAAAGCTTTTAATGGAGGAAGTTCAGTGGCTGAATTGTGTTTAAGATCTTGATGTTCATGCTTTGCTAATTTAATTACCAGCAGGGAAATTTAACGTGACAATCTGATAGAAATGTTGATTTGCTGACAGTACAAGTAAGATTCTTGTATCGGGCAGTGACCTTCATACGTGCTGAACCATACCAGCAACAGCTGTGTTTTAAAAAAAGAGTGCTTGTATATTCAGTGTAGAAGCATATTTCCAGGTGCATGTACACACCTGGAAATATGTGTTTTACACGTGCTTGCATTGCCTTACAATCAAACTGCCAAGAAAATTCATGACATGTTAGCGTATTTATATACGTGGTTTGTTTTGTGAAGTGTCTACATTTAAGGTGTGCCCTCCACTACAGGTTGAAAGCCAAGGAGGAGGAGTGGCGAGAGGCCCAACAGGGTTTCAATAAGATCTGGAGGGAACAGTATGAGAAGGCTTATCTGAAGTCCCTCGACCACCAAGGAGTCAACTTCAAACAGAATGACATGAAGGCCCTGCGGTCCAAGAGTCTTCTCAATGAGATTGAGAGCGTCTATGATGAGGTAAAAACTTTCCTCCTGTCTGCCATACTAACACCAGAACTTTCACAATGCGAATGGATGAGTGGGTTTTGAGATTTGCTGTTACATTTCTGTAGCATTCTTGCACTCAGTCGTAGAGTATTGGAGCTTGAACACAATACAAGTGATTATGATGCTGTACCCCAACAAACAAAAGAAATGAAAGCATTCTAAGAAATACCTCATTCTAGTGGTTATTGATGTGTGATGATTGTGTGAGTTGATACCAGGTCTTCATTTGAGAAAATTAGCCCTTTATCTTATTTTCTGGTTTTCCTGTATAGTTGAGCTTGACAGTTTGTTCTCGACATTGATGAAACAATCTCAGCTCCAGGGCCTTTATCTAACGTCTGCATCAGAACATTGAGTTGCCTCTTTTGCCATGAAATTGTGGACGGTCAAACTTTCCAGAATTCCCAGTATCTCTAGGGTTTGTCATCCGTTGTGACGTTAATGTTGGACCTAACAGTTAATTACTCAAGCACGAGAGTTGATAAGAATAATCGAAAGGTTGAATATCTACAGTTCAGTCTGCTGATGAGGATCATGTGACATGGTCAAAAAGCTCCAGAGCAACAAAAAAGTAAAAAGACCTCAAGTTGATATTGTTTTGTCATTTCCTTGTATGTTTTCATTTCATTGTTTGTGTAGTGCTGCTATTGGAGGAAAACTTTGTAGCTGCAACAGACAAAATTAATAATTTCTTTCCCTTAAATTTTACATAGGAGTATAAATTCTTCTGAGATCAATGAAACCTATTAGAACCCATGATTTGTCACAGTGTGTCCTTGCGTTGCCTACACTAATCTCTGTGTTTTCTGTGTATCTCAGCGTCAGGAGCAGAGCACTGAAGAGGGTGGAGTTGGCCAGCAGAGCCGCAACGGCTCCGGTTCAGCCACCACCAGCGAGCCTCACATGGTGTTTACATATGAGGACAAACAGATCCTGGAGGACGCTGCCTCGCTCATCATTTACCACGTGAAACGTCAGCCCACCATCCACAAAGATGACAAGGACCACATCAAGCGCATCATCCAGCACTTTGTCCCGGACCTGTTCTTCTCCCGCCGCGGCGAGCTCAGTGATACTGAAGACTGGACAGATGAGGAGGCTGAGCCTGAGGAGGGGGCAGAGAGGGGAGGAGGAGGTGGATCGTCAGCAGCAACAGGAGGAGGAGGAAATGGTAATTCTAATAATGCATCAGGAGCAGCCGCAGCCACAGGTATTCAGTCTCAACCCCAACCTGCGCAATCACAGTCCCAGGCCCAGTCCCAACCCCAGCAGCAGCTCAACGGGGAGTCCAGGCGGAGGCGCTGCAGCCCATCCCAACCTGCGGACACGGAGGCCTCCACAACCTCCAGTAGCATGAGCCAGCCTGCAGGAACTGCCTCATCCACTCCTGGATCTACACCTATGGAGACGGGTTCAGGTGCAGCCGGCGAGAAGGTGGACCTGCGTGACCCTGAAGCAGAGCACCAGAAGGACCTGGACGGTGTCTACAACCTTTTCTTCGTCAACAACAACTGGTATTTCTTCCTGCGGCTGCACCAGACCCTGTGTTCGCGGCTGCTGCGGGTCTACCGACAGGCAGAGCGTCAGCTGCTGGAGCACCGAGCTGAGCAGAGCAGGGAGAGGCTGCTAATGGCGGAAGGAAGGAGAGAAAAAGCATGTGACCTCGCCATGGAGCTCCGCCTCAAACAGCCCAGTAAGTTCAGCTGCTGGTTGGTTCTGCAAAACCTACAACGGTCCAGTTAAAGTATTAATTTGAGTTTGTTCAACCAGCCGTCAAATCTGACTCAACATCTGTGTGTAGGAGTTTGCTTTGTTTTTAGATCCCTGAACTATGATGTAGAGCTGTAATGTTCATTTTGCCTCATCACGGAGATTAATTAATTACTTTAATTAATGGGTACTGAATCAGAAAGTTGATTAAAGTCAAACTGTTTTTGATGTGATGCTGATTCATGGTGTTCAGGCACTCATACTACATAAGAAAGTAACTCTTTGCCTTGCCAACATTGGAAAGAGGCGTTAGAGGAAAAAGAAACTAAATGATTAAAACTGTTTAGTTAATTTTTATTCGGGGTGAGACGAAACATTGATACAGGAATATAACGTATTACTTCCCCTTGCGATACATTATCAATACACCGGCACCAGATATCAATATTTTTATTGAAACATGCAGGAGCTCTAAACAGATTCAGCTGCTGATTTGATTTACCAGACAAGTTGCAGTCAGTGTGTGTTAAGAGAAGACTCTATGCAGTTATTGTACATTGTTTCATCTCAGTTGTCAAATTCTTTGGTACTGATACATATATATACACACCAGCAAAATCTGTCGCAGTCTGACATATTTAAATCTATGTGGTCATGATGAAATTAATGTGTCTATATTCTGGCTCTAAACGCTGTTTTCCCTTGCTGCTCCTCTGATGTCCACCCTCCCTCTTGCTCCTCTCCTGATATTTTCACATCTTGCTTGGTGAATTGAGGGTTTATTTCAGCCAAAGCTGGACTTGGTGGTGATTTTTGGAACAGTGGAAAGACGAACTAAGAAGATTTTGGCGAGTTTTATTTTGTTTCTGTCAAGTTTGAATGAAGTGTGTTTTATGATGTTAAAATGACTGCTTCTGTAAATGGAGTCTGGTGGCTTTGGCAAGAGCGATATAGCAGCTGTTTCTGACTAAACAAAAAGGGATCTTACTCTTAAAAAAGGGCCTTTCTCTGTAGGGATGTTTTCCATAATGTTGTCAGACACTTAAAATAACACTCTGAGCCTGTCAGTGGCAGAAACAAACAATTGTAGTGAACGTATAGTGATGGTGCGCAAATGTCTCGAGGGATTACGTTGCAGTCTGTTTAACAGGCCACAACGCTTTTGCTCAGTACTGGAAAAACTTATATAATTGTTGTCTCCATTAGTCACTTGTACACAAAGACATAAGAAAATAACCACAGGTAATATTTGACCCAGATTTCTTCCATTGTTCTGGGACATGGAGCAGCACCGCAACGCAGTGAATACGTAATTCCTGCTTTTTGCCTGACTGACTGATATATCGTAGATGATTGTCTTGCAATGTGTCAAGTATCGCAGAATCGCTGTATCATGATACCGTCCTTATTGTGGGCATTGCACCATGAATTACCCTGTGATTCACAGCCCTAGTTTTAATTGGACTGGCTCACACAGTCGCTCTCGCACAGTGTAGTCTTGTATGACTTTGTGTCTTTGTTGAGCTGGATATTTTTTTTTTTTTATCTGTTGTTAGAGTCCTGTGGTGATGTGATTAGTATCAAGGCCATTCAGGACATTTTTTAAAAATGGATTTGTATTCTGTCTAAAGCGGGATCCATTGCAGCTCTACTGCAGAGCAGCACAAATGCTTATCAGGCAACTGTTTGAATGAATGACACTCACCCTGACCACCCTTTTGAAGTGCTTTTGGTTGGAAACTGCATTTGAACTGAAGTGTTTTATTCATTCTAGCGATCAGATACAGATCTGCACTGACCCTCGCCTCCACACAGATGACTTGACTACATTGTAACGACATGCTGTTGTAACAAATGTGACATCCCTTTGCTTCCACAGGTGAGGTGGAGTTAGAGGAGTACTACCCAGCCTTCCTGGATATGGTGCGCAGCCTGCTGGATGGCAACCTGGACTCTACGCAGTATGAAGACACACTGAGAGAGATGTTCACCATCCATGCCTACATCGGCTTCACCATTGACAAGGTCATCCACAACATCATTCGGCAGGTAAGCGGGGCTAACCGTCACACTGAGCTCTCAGTATCAGACAATGAAGACGTGCAGCATTTAAAATCATCCACACTTTCTTTGGCCGCAGCTGCAGCACCTTGTGAGCGACGAGGTGTGCCTGCAGGTGGTTGATCTTTACCTGGCTGAGAGAAAGAGGGGGGCAGCAGGGGGAAACCTGTCCTCGCAGTGTGTCAGAGCAGCTTGGGAGACGAGCTACCAGTGGAAAGCTGAGAGGGTCATGGCCGAGGAGAATTGCTTCAAGGTGAGCACGAGGTCCTGGTGGATGTAGTACTGGATTATGTATTTGTGAAACTTTCTACTAAACTTTTGCCGCAGTGGAAATATGCTGATTACACTCGTTGAGTAATTATAGAACATAATAAACATTTCTCACAACACTAAATGTAGCCAGAACAGCAAAGCACATCACTAATAGTTATTTGTAATGGAATGTTTTTAGAGGCTAATGATCAGAGAGCTGCTTCCTGTTTGATCATTTTCTTAAAAACTAATTTTCTTAATTTATCTGAGGATGTTCAATGTGCTATGGATGTAGTTAGTTGCAGTTTAACCCTCTATGTTATGACTAGAGCTTAATTTGGACGTGGAAGTGACACTACTACAGCAAGATGAAAACGGCCTCTTTAATTTCACTCAATTCATTGAATGCATGTAAGCGGATCAGCTGCCGTAACTGTCAGCAGCTTGAATCCCTGCTGTAAAAATATGAACTCTTGAGTCATTTGACCTTGTTTTTATTCAGCTTTGAGTCGGTTCACTCACCGTTTCAGTGTATTCTTTGCCATCAGGTGATGTTTATCCAAAACAAGGGTCATGTGACGATGACCATCGAACTGCTGGACACTGAGGAGGCCCAGGCTGATGACCCGTTAGATGTACAGGTAATCAAACAAGCCACATGTTTGTTTTTCACTCAGACTGATACAGACATACACACAAAGATGTAGCATTTATTAATCTCAATGGATCAGATATTAATGCCTTTGCTGTCTCGTCCCTCAGTGCCTGTCGAGCTACATGGAGCAGTTTGTAGGAACGGAGTCCAGTCTGTGTTCTCAAGCAGAGGGCTACTTCTTCAAACCTGTATTTCTGCCCAGGTACAACAGTTCAACCTTATCATCTCTAAATTTTTCTTTTTCTTAGAGACTGTAGACTTAACACTGTGCATGTACAAATCTTATAGCCACCTGTCTTGTATACACAATACATCCAGATCAGCTTCAGATCACACTATCCGTGCACTTGCAGATCTTTTTGGGTGTCTTACTGCTTTTCCACTTGTTTTTCCACAGTGGACAAAATATTTGAGACACCTTTCAGTAGAGAGCATCCAATACATCAACACCAAAAGACAGTTTGAATGTCTGCACAGTGTCAGCACCAGGTTTACTGAAAATGCAACATTTCGAATTACTTCATTATACATTTTCAGCAAACTTTGCCAACAGTGTGCAAAAATTCCTCATTACGTTATTTACTGCAGTTACTACATATGATAACCTTCAGGGTAAAATGTTGTGCTGATGTTGTGTGACTACATCTGCTTTAGATGAGATTTACACAAAGTGGTCTGTTAAAATGAATCTTATTTAATATTAGCAATATTTACTGGGGGTCCTTTGTAATTAAAAAGAAGGTTTAATACCAAATCAGATGAGGCAGACTATCACCAACAGGCAAAGTCAGCAGTTGTGGCCGAGATCATGGCAATATTGAAAGTTATTGTCCTGTGTTTAAAATGTCGAGGCTTAGTTGCCCACATTTTTTCATTTTGAGCCAGGAAAAATCCTGTTAAAATTTTGGAATTTGACTTATGAGCCTGGAAAAGTGAAGTTTCCATTCAAACAAGTATTTCAGTTGTCCTCAGAACATGCCAGACAGTAATCCAATCAGCCTGTTAAGGTCTAATAAATGTGTTGAATGTGTCTCTTCTTGTAGGAACCTGCGTCGTTTCCGCCGCTGGCAGGTGCGGCAGGTGGAGGCGATGCGCTGCAGGAGAGAGTGGCACCGCCAGCTGGGTGTCGAGAACGCCGGGAGTCTGGACTGTCGATTTAAACTGAACACTCACAAGATGGTGTTTGTCATGAACTCTGAGGATTACATGTACCGCAGAGGAGCGCTGGTCAAGGCCAGGAAGGTAGGTCATTGGTTTCCTGTCTTGACGTGTCGTACGAGTCTGAGATGTGATGTGGGGAATCTGGGTGATGATGTGCGTGGGGATAATCAAACCTTGCTTTTTCTGCTTGTTAAATCCCGTCTGGACGAGGCTCTGACAGTTTTCCTTGCACCCCCCGCAGTCGCAGCACAGAGTGGCAGCGAGCCAGCACGAACGCTTTGACAAGTGGCACCAGGGCTGGCTGGCCAATCACGTCACGGCCCCGGCCGAACGCTCAGTGCAGAACTGGCTAATGGGCGAGGAGGAGGAGGACATGATCCCCTGCAAGACGACCTGCCTTTCGACCGAGGTGAAAGGGCAAACGGTGAACAGATACCAGGTTCATTACAGCAGTAGCAAAGCCCCAGCCTCACCGTAGAGGCCCGCATAGAGATGGACATACAGCACGCACACACACACACACACACACACACACAGGTAAATGCATGGACGTACAGGACATTCATACACTAAACACAGACACAAACAGCTGCAGTCCCACTTCTCCACCTTCCTCCACGACATGTTCACTCATTCACTTCCACTCATGGATGAAGAAACTGGCAGAAACACAGTGCAGACTCTGGACTGTTTACACCAGTGCACAGTGAGTCAGTGAATGAGTGCACAGTGAGTGATGATGTGGAGAAAAAGGACCAACACAGACAGTGAAGTAATCCATGAGAGTGAACTCGGCACGATTGATGGGACGAGTTGGACACAACGGCACAAATGGAGCATCATCATCCTCATTATTCTAGCTTCTCTGCTGGCACTAAAAGTTGATAAGACTGATGGACAGAGATGGTTGATCAGGTGAGAAGTTATAAGATCATGGAATTTGTTTCAGAAATGTGAATGTCTGTTTCTTTTTCTTTTTTAAGTCAAGTGTAGTTTTTAGCTTCTAAAGCCAGAGAGCCTTCTGTTTGTTGGTTGGTTGGTTGGTTTATGCGTGTTTATATGGAGAGATAATGGTAAAATGTGTGTATGTATGTGTATCCTGCTCTCTTCATTTTGTCTGTTTGTATGCCCAGTACAGGCTCTACAACTCTAGTAATTGCATTATTACTGTATGTGCATATATACAACAGGGACCCTGTATTTTTATATATGCATCTACACGAGTTGATGGATACATCTTAAGTTCACGTGGTTCTTTACAGTGTTTGCTGTCAGCCAACTCTTGATGTTTGCCTTTTGTTTTTTTTGTATTTTTTCCCCTTTTTGTGTTGTAGCTAAACAAGATATCACCAGGGCAACAAGGAGTCCTTAAAATTAATTGGTTTAATATGGATGAAGCAGTCAAATTATGTATCATATTCATGATACTAAATGTTTACTTTGTATTGTCTTTTTTTTGCATACTGACATTGAAAATAAAAGCAAAATATCAGTGTTAAAATAGAATGTATAACATTTATCCTGTATCAGTTATCACAAAATAAACAACCTAGTTGTGACCTTCTTAGACGTTGACTGACAGGTTGTTTGTTGGCTTGAGAAGTTTAATATAGAAAACTCTCTGGATGCAACTTGATGAACTGATCAATTGATTTTTTTCAATATATTGATAACAAAACAGTCAATGAAGTGGCTGCATGTAAAACTAGAGTCTTTAAAATGACTAAAGTTTAGACAGCACCTCTCTGACACAGCAACAAAATTAAATCTTAACTCAATTGATTAGTTAATTGATCTAGCAAATATTTAATTGACTTTTCAGGCAGAAATTTGAGGGATTTGCGGATTCCAGCTCCTCAAATGTGAGGATTTGTTATATTTCTCTGTTTTGAATGACTGTAAACTGATTATCTTTGGGTTTTGGACTGCTGATTGAGCAAAGCAAGACAATTGAACGTCACCTTGAGCTCTAAGGAACTGAGACAATTTTCAAACATTTTATAGATTAAACGAATAATTGATTGAGAAAATTGTCAAACTGGATAGGGCTTTTGGGTTTGATTCCAAGTAAAAACATGACACACTTTCTGACTAAACAGTCAACCACAAAGTCCATTAAATCTTGATCATACCACATAATCAGCACAGAGTTGCCCAGTTGTCATACAGTTGTAGATCCTCAGATTTCCACTTTTTTTCTACATTGATTTATCTGCTGAGGAGGATCATGTCATGCGACTGAAAGCCTCTGAAAACAGCCACTAATTGACCTTGCGGTGAGACTGTCTTCTTAGCTGCTGTTCCAAGGTCAAGAATGGTCCTTAAATCTCAACTGACACACTTGTTTTTATTCTAAAAGGGGAAAAAATGTTGTGATTTATGTTGGATTATGAGAGCTTGTTTGATGGTGATTTGTCAGAGTTAACTGTGTTCTCCTTTGATTTTTGTGTCTGCTTTCTCTCTGCCAAGAAACAAGATTTTCAGGCTTTTCAGGATGATTCATTCGTCCTTACTGGCACACTGAACGTAACGGCATCAGACACAGTTTACCCTCCGGGAACGAAGAAAAAAAAAAAGCATCAAATTCCTAATGGCTGCCAGTGTTTTTGGACGAGTTCACTGGGTTTTTTTTTTTCGTCACAGTTGTCAAACCTAAATCCTGTCAGGACCTGCAATGCCCCCTTTTCACCACCAGGATGCACATCTACTTATAGGTAAGGAGGTGAATGTCTTGCAGCCTCTGAAGGTTAGAATACACTTTAAAGTACAATACAACATAGAAGTAACCATGAAACCACAAAAAATAACTAATAAAAGCACATTCCTTAAGAGGAAGCAGAAATACCTCATCAGCCACAGCAAGATAGATACTCACTCAGCAAAGCTTTTCGTCCTCATGGAGGTCGGAGACGTCCACGAGACCTAAAACTGAACTCTGCAACAAGCTGGACAATTGGGAAAAGGTGGGAGCAGCTTAAAGTTTTAATAGTAAAAGAGAAAAGAAAGAGCCGAGAGTCAGAGCGAGTTTTAAAAATAATCGTGGTTTATAAAACCCAGATATGACAGGATCACCAAAGTGTATACAGAAATACAAATACCATCAGGAAAACCATCATTGAACAGTGTTATACACTCGACATGTACAAACTACTCTGTAAAAGGGACTCGGGGGAGGATGGTTCAGACTCTAAGACATTTTCCTTTCTTTATGTCTCTTAAAATCACATTTAGCCACGATGTATTTATTCTATTTTTTTTTTTGTATCTTATCAAAGTAGAACATCCATCTACCAAACTACAGGTACTATCACGTTCAGCTAGATTAGAGGAGGGGTACGAACAACATCGAGGGAGGGGGGGAGGGGAGGGATGCACACATATCAAGCACTTTAACATCATGGGGGTCTTGGCAAGCAGTGAAAGCAAAATAATCTTCGATTTTCACCCATGAGAAAAATGGGATGTTGGGGCTCATTGCCGTCATCATCTCATCAAACAACACAAAAAGTACAAAAGGACCCTGTTCCTGTTTCTGTCAGCGGGTCACAAATACTGAACATCTGTGCACAGACACTGGTCACTCAAGGTTTCTTCTCCTCACAAAGAAGCATCTCAAAAAATGCTTCCAGCGAGCAAATAAAAGATCCTGGATCTGTTTGTGAGACATTCAAGAGAAGCTCAGGCAGATCTGGGATCAGTTTAACGGTATCTCGTTAAGGTGTGTGTCCTCTCTGGACCGGGGTCTGTTCCCCTGCCCGACAGTATGTCAAAGTGCTTCTGTCAGCAGGGCGGCTTATGACGACAGACGGAACGTCCACAATGTTTTCATGCACATTCACGAATGTACAAACAGTATTACAGCTTCAGGACACAGAAATCTGCTCCACCCCCCCACACCTCCTCTGTGAGCCCTGGACGCAAAACCCCCCGGAGATGACGGAGCCTTGAAATAAGAAGGAATCACTAACAAGATACAACCAACCACATTCTCCAGTTCTATGGATTTTTTCCCCCTATTTTTATACAAACACATTGTCAACAGATTTACACATGAAAAAGAGTGCAGGATTGTGACCAATCACAACAAAAGAGCTCCTCCTCACCTACAAAATACTGCTTGTCTTGGAGCAAAAATGGCAACATATGAACTCAATCATTGTCACTGTGGCTACAATGATTGCTAATATACACGTCGTGTCAAATAAATTAAGATCTATGTACAATGTGGAACAAAAGCAGCATGCAGGCAAGACAACGGAGCCTTTTTACAAAACTATCTGCTGTAGTGTTGTGCTCTCAAACATGCGAGAGAGAGAGTGTGTGTGTATGTGTGTGTGTGTTTTCAAATGGATCAGGAAGCTACCCATCTTCTACATTTTAACAGGTATAACACATTTTCAGCTTTCCAGTTCACTTTAGTCTCATTGCACACAGAAGCTTTTCAGTCTTCTAGCCGCTACGGGAAAAACAGAAGCAAAAGAAACGGGACACTCTGTAACACGTCTGGGCTTTGTCTTGTGACTGGCTGGTGGTGACTCGGTGCAGCCACAGGGAGGAACGGCGGAGCAGAGTGAGGCGGTCGCACAGGAAGAGAAAGTGAAACATGCACGCCAGCATTGAAGTTGAGATCCTCTCTCGAAAGCCAGGGGGCCCTTCGACAGCAGCAGCAGCTGCAACACGCTTTCAAATTGTGGCCGACAGCTGTTTAAAGTCAGAGCTGCTGGTTTGACAGGAAACCGAGGAGGCAAGATGTCACGTACAGCACATTCCTCCTCACCTAAGATCAGTAGATTACATTAGATCTAACAAGTAATACACTTGAAATTATGTTTTAAAAAGTGCTAAAATGAACGAGGCAACGTCGAACATGAGAGATAAACCTGTGAAAAGCATCACAGGTTAGAGATATTTACTGCTAAAGAGCCATGAATGAGCTTTAGTAGTGTTGCCAGATATATTTAATGCCACCAATTCAATTAGAGCCTCAATTTGACCAACTGTCATAAACATCCCAGTGTTTTGGATTTTGGGTCATTTCATTTCGGTGAACCCAATTCAAAAGAGGCTAATTCATTTGGTTATAGCTTCACTTTTTGTTGGAGGAAACCAAACGATATAAAATGTAGCCCAAGTTATCACAAAGCTGCCCCCGAACCATTTTTACCTGCACGATTACATAAAAAGTAGCCTAAGTGGGTACAAAACCGCCCAATTTGGCAACACTGAGCTTTAGTCCAGATGCTCAGAATTTCTAACAGTGCTCGTGTCTGGTGACCATGTGAAGTGTTGCAACACCAGGTGGTTCTCAAACTTCTGCCATGCCCCAGTTTGAAAAAATAAAAACAAAAAATCTGTTCATTTTTTGGTAAAACTGGCAACAATTAAGGGCCTGTGTTTTTGTTTCTCTTGTACTTGACGTATTGTTTTGCTGTGTGAATAAATCTCGTTGGCCTGAATCTTGAAAGCCAGACAGCGCTCTTGTTATTGTAGCCTTCGTGAATCAGATGCATTTCATTTTAAACTGAGAACCACTGGCATGTGCACTCTTTTGACTCACTAACAACTGAACCGAGCATCTGACGGTGCGTCATGCCACTCCGTTCATGACGTATTTCTACTCCGGCAAGTCAGAACCTACTTGCCAAAACAGCCCAATAAAATATGCACTTCTGTAAATAAGCTTTGTGCAGGTTGGATGGACAGAGCTACTGCAGCCACAGACACATTCATAAAAGTAAGCTTTGGTAGGTAATTCAAAGAATAGCAATGCACATACATATACTGCAGCTAATCGGGCACTTTCAGTTGACACGATGATTCACAAGTCAGTTTTGCTCTAATCTGAGGTTGGGGGTAAATCAACGTCTAACTACGCACTTATTAAAAACGTGGCACAACCGAGAAAAACATTCCAAACATTATAAAATACATTAACAATCATTGTGTGGATGCTCAAACTAGTCTCACTAGTATAAACAACACATGTAGAAGTACTTAACAACTACAATAGAGTAATAATGCACATCAAAATATATGAAATATATTACAAAGCAACTTCACAGACTAGAAATGTTTGAATCAAAACATCCCTTTTTGTGTACAAGTAGGGTTTTTTTTTCCATGTTTTGTGTATTAAATGCACTTTTCCTGCAAGTGCCTCCACGGCTGTGATCGACGTTATTACAACTCAACTAAAAACAAAAAAAAAAAAAAGAAAGAAAAGACAAAAGATGGAGTATAAAAAGAATCAACAAGCTGAAACCAGTTGATTTTGATATGCTGTGATGTGAGTCGAGTCCTTCCTCAGGTTTCTATTGATTCATATATATAGTCTTTTGATTGGCTTGTCTTCTCCCTGTTGATCCTAGGGTAGTTTAAAAAGGCGTGTAAACAGTCGTCTGTAGCCTGTATCTACTGTTTGTGGCTTCGCCAAAACAAATCCAGAGAACGTAAAGGAGGAAACAGCTAAAGAAACGCAAACATCTCAAAGTAAAGAACACATACTAAAAAAGTCTGTTTAAAAAGAAGAGGATAATCCCAGGGCAGTGTGGTCTGTGTTTCCAGTTAAGTGCAGAAGATTTCCCTTGACGTCTGTCCGTTTGTTTGTCTGCCTGTGTGTATGGCATTAGCTCTCTCCTCACCTGTAGCAATATTACACCATGCTTGTGCTTCAGCAGGTTTATCTTTATGTGTTTTTTGCATTACAGTGTGTATTATGTGTGTTTTTCTATAAAGACCAAGTATACTCACATGAGTGTAAAGATGAGGTAAAATGTCCAAAGTGAGGACAGCCTGAGCTCCTCACTGCTTTAAAGGTGTCGACTGAGGGCAAAGGTGACTACACGTGTGTCTATAAGGGTTGAGGTTGGGTGTTAGTGAATGAGGTCCTTGCAAGTATAGTATGTCTGAGTGTGTGTGTGTGTGTGTGTGTGTGTGTGTGTGTGTGTGTGTGTGTACATGTTGATGTTGTGGACTCAGCTGAAAGCCTCATCATCCGTGTCTTCAATTAGCACCTTTGTGTCCTTTTTCGATCTAGAAAAGAGGGAAACAAATGATGTATTATCTGGGATTCCATTTCCCATCATTTGAACAGACGCTGCTTTGTGTTTTAATGTATCAATTTGATTCATAGTTGCATCTTGAACCATGTCATACAACCACTACTGTAGCCCTGAAGCCGCACAGCTATCATAGATAAAAATGTATACATCCTTAGCTGGTTGTACATTTGATTAAATTCACTTGTTTTTTTTAGTTCTTGTCTTCTAATATTTCTATTTACGTCTAATAAGCCAGACACTGCATGTCTGCATCTTGATAAAAGGTGGTGGACTGTGAAAACACCTGAGACCACAACATAAATAAGTCCAAGCCATCCTTCTCTCCCTGACTGATTTATTGTATTTATAAACACATTAGAACTGTATAATCTAGTTCAGTTTTTTTTAGCACATTGCATCTAGAGCTCCAAAGGAAAAGTGTTGTTTTTTTCAAGGACATGATGAGAAAATCTCTTCAAACTCTTTGATTGTTTACATCTACAAATGACTTTTTCTGTATGTGTGTTTATAAATCAAACTAAAAGCGTGTGATGTCAAGTGTCCATGTTATGTCTTACTGTGAGGAGGACAGTAGGGGGCGTCGGAGTGACAGGCTGTAGGACCTCTTCCAGGTCTTCTTGCCCGAGCGGTTCCGGACGCCGTCCTCCTGGTCCATCATCTGCTCCAGCAGCGTCTGGTCGTCAGCATTGAGTGGCGCCACGGAGATATCCCTCACAGCCCGAAACTCACCACAGTTATTCAGGTGCTCGTTCTCCAGACGGAAGAAGTTCCACACAAAGCGCCTGCAGAGGGAAGGTGAGAGCGATGAATCAGATGCAAAGGGTCAGACTCTATTAGGAACCAGTGTGGGGGGTTATGGAAACTGTTGGCTTGAAAGATCATGCCTAGAGAGAATATATGCTATGGTAAGTTATGTAAGCACCTGAAGACCTCGAGGGGAGCCAGCACGGTGGCCACGATGTCGCCCACAGAGTGGATCTTGGTCATTGTGGTCAGAGATATTTGGATCGTCCAGGCAAAGCGCAGGATCACATCTTCTATAATGGCACAGTAGTAGTAGGCCTGGATGCAGAGGAGACAGGATTAGGGGGACTGTGTGTGTGTGTGTGTGTGTGTGTGTGTCATGTGCATGGGATCCCTGTCGGACTCAACCTTGTGCGGGTAAACAATCTCTTCTCTGAGGAAGGTGTTTTCTCCGGCTCCGCGGTCAAACAGGCCCCAGTCCATGCGCAGATCCCAAATCAGCGTGTACAGGGAGCTGATGGTGGAAAAGACGATCAGCAGGTAGAAGAACATGTCGGCGTCCGTGTGTCCTTGCTCTGGAACAAACACACAAACACAACAGCTTAGAGAAAACACAGTTTAAACAATCTAATTGAAAGAAGTCAAAGATCTTTTCCAAGTCTGCTTAGTGAACTGCCATGAAAGGAACTGGATTTTTTTTTTAAATGAAGCTTTACAGGACTTAAGTGAGTGGGTGCAACTTTTGCATTGTTGACCACTAGAGGGAGCCCTCCTGTCATGAATACACCAGCAAGGATCACAAGCTGTCCTGGGGGCAACAAGTAAAGGTAAGGGTTTAATTTCCAGTTACTTCATAACATTTTCCACCAAATGAAAGATGACCAATCATGACACTGCATGCCTTGGTCACTCAAAGCAACTTGCTGAGAAGTGAGATACCTGCGCTGTGCAATGATTAAAAATGTGCTGTTTTTGGCATAACACAGTAAGTGGCTTCTGTACTTCTACTACCTCTGTGTGGAGGACAGGTTATCACTAAAGAAACAGAAAGAATGTGTCGCAGCCGTGCAGTTCTTTCACGTTGACCTCATGAATTCTCAGCATTCAACAAAAAGACGCTTACAGCATATGTGTGTATTCTTCTGAGGCAATGCTAATATTAACTCTGCACCTGTTGTACGGTATGTGCACATATACAGTATGTGTGCAAGCGCCTTTCCCAGGACTGTGTGTGTATCCTAACTTGTGTCAAGCACCAACAGAGGAGAGACTGATGCAAGTAGAAGCATTTACATGTACATCAGTATACTGTTTAACTCGTAAGGTTTAACTTGTGTAAAACATAGTGTATGATAGAATTTGCCGACCTGTCCACAGGTGATGAGTATTGAACCAGCTCAGTTTGTTGACAGTGGTTTGATGTGCTGTATTATGTCAGAGCCGTCTGTGTGTCTCTGCAGCATCATTTTGGGTGTGATTTGCTTCTTCCTCAGTGGACTCTGATATATAAATCAGCGCCTGGTGGTCTAACACAGTGACTCACACAGACACAGACACAGACACAGACCGGGCTCGCTCCCATTTGTCACAGTCACTCCTTCTTCCTGCTAGCAGCCAACGAGACGCCGGGGAGCAGCGCCGAGGACATTTCGACCAGAGAATTACTGCCGCGCTGCTCTATTAACTGCTGGGTCCTTTGTGCCGTTTGCTTCTTCTAGTCCCTATGGCCACACTGAGATTTCCCAGCCGTAGATTAAACACAGTACTGGACAATAGACTCTTTTCACTGGAGAATATCCACTGATGTGATTTCCTCAGCCTGTAAAGTGTTGAAGTATTTAACCCTTCAGTTTCTGTTAGGGCTGAGGTCTCTTCCACCAGGCTGCTTGGCCAGCGGGCCATTAAACGGTTAAGCATGGTGAGATGAACATTGATTAGATGCTCAGTAGGAACTCGCTGGGGTCACTGGCTCCTGTCACACACACTCAACTGCTCGTAGACTGTCACACACACACGGTCGCTATTGTTGTCTACAGGCACCCATGAGTTTAAACACTATTAGAGACAGAGCACTTCAGCAGGCTCATTTTATGCTTCAGGCTCACGTCACACTGATGGAAACAGGTCCACAACAATAACAATCATATTAGGAGTGACTGTTCATCTGTTGCCATGGTAACCCAATCCCTCAACAAGGTAATTAAGAATCTTGGAGACCACTCAACAACGCTGAAAGGAGCAATTTACGACAAGTTTGTGCAGAATAATAAAAAAATGTTGTTGCAGATGAAGGACCTCTATCAGCTGACTGGCTCCTGATGTAAATATATCAGCTGTAGCAGGAGGAGCAGCGGGGGTGAATTAGAGTTCAAGCAGGCAGAGAGAGAGAGATTTGACGTAGAGACTGGTCCTTTATCTTCATCTGTTAACGTGTGTTTCATTGAGTGTGTGTCTGTGTGTGTGTGCTGCAATTCCTCTCTTTATAATGAGCGAGGGGTCAGTACATGGAATGGAGTCATAAAAGCTGTCAGCTCTGGGCTCATCCAGCAGACATGTGTTCAGCCGGAGGCTGGTAACTACAGCTCCTCACCTCTCCTGTGTCATCTTCTCTCTTCTCCTCTCTCCCCTTCTCTCCTCTCCTCTTTTCTCCTCTCCTCTTCCATTTCCCACCATCATGCGTGTTTTGATACCTATTAAACTTGTTATTCATCATCCCTTTCATGTCGATCTTTCCCGCTTTGCTCTGGTGCTCTCTTGTTCTCTCTGTTACTTCTTTCCTCTCTCCATCTAACCTTTCATTTTTACCTCCCCCTCTGTGCTCTATCAGGTCTAAATTTACTGATCCTTCGCTGAAGCTTGACTCGATTTATTTCTGCCTCTCAGCACCACGGTCAGCCTCTCACTGAGACCAGCAGCACTAATGGTCCTCTTTGGTCATGGCTATTTTAGCTGGTTTTGGAATTTGTTGATGTTGATGTCACAGATGAAGGGATGATTTAAAACATCTGTGTGTATGTGTGTGTAATTTACCCTGTGCGTTTTGTTTTATTTCCCCCTACAAACAACTTTTCTCTGTCTATCAAAGGCACTACTCCTGCCAACCATGTAACATCCTGTTCTCCTGCCTGACATAAATCCCCAGGTTTAGATAAGCATTAGGCCTGTAACTCCCCTGCATCTAAAACAGCAATAAGTCTCAAGCCACTGTACATAAAGCTGAGCCTGTATTGATCCTGGGTAAAGTAATCTGCTTCATTGTCAGGCAACACACTGTATCTCACAGGGTTTGGGAATTCTGCCCAAACCAGGAAATCCTCCATCACCTCTCTGGTTGCTGGCCTCTGAGCATCTGCTGAGATTACAGTTTCATGACAGTGTCCAATCAGTTCTTCATGGCGCTAAACTGAACGTTTCTCTGAGGGTAGACATCTGCTCTGTTTGCTGCACCGCATCAAACACGATTCAACCCTTAAATCCCACATTGACGCAACACAGCCAAAAAAAAAAAGAAAAGAAAAAAGTGCATCATAGTTTGCAACATGCACACCAGAGAGGAAACTGTACCTCTAATGTTACAGACTTAGATTTACAAATTGAAGAACTGGACACTGAATACCGCTCAGTCCTCTACAGAGAGGCCGTGATTTATCTGTTGTATTTACGGTTTAAGTATTCGGCTTTCCCGGAGCCAAATGTGTGCAGTTCCAGGAACGAGTGAGGTGGTGAGGCGGTGAGGTCACACAGAAACCATCGGGGCCGTGAGCAGGTTAGCAGTGAAGGTGACACATCCACAGACAGATGCTGGGAGCGCTGCCAGATACTGACTGACACTCCAACCACCTTTTACAGCTGGACCCAGCGGTGTGAACATGACACCACCCTGCTGTCTTTTCAGGCAGATGCTGGGTAATGCAGACATCATCTGTCCTGCCTACACTACACTACAGAAAGTATCAGTGGTAAAGGCTTTTTTTTTTATTACTTCAGAGGCTGTTTACTCATCAATTCCATATTTGGATGCAGGATTCTGACATTTGTGCCCCATGAAAGGCTTTAAAATTTACCAGAACAATCAGACAATTTCCTTAACTATCCATCCACTATCCATATGTGTATGTGTGTCGGCCTTCCCACCCTGCTCCTCCCCTTAACCAGCGATTGGTCTCTGCCCCCATTATCATGCTGGATGAAAGACAGCTTCATACAGAATAACACATGAAGAGAGGCCATTAGTCTGCAGGCTTCAGACCAGAGAAGGAAGGAGGATATGGTTTAATGGACGCCTTTCCTACCGAGCTGTGGAAGGAAAAAGGTCTATCCGTTTGTACGTCTGTCTGTCTTCCTGCTTCATTCAATATCAGATCACCGGCGGTCAGCTTAGGAAGAAAGCGTATTGATTTGAATTTATATCGGAAATGAATGAAGTCAAGCTGGAAAATAACATTTAGCGCTTTGAAAGGTTGAAGAGGAATTTCACAGCTGGCATTTTGCTGGCAAATAAATATATAAACTGGCATCCGAGAAGAGTTTAAATGTATGAGCGGCAGATAAAAACTGCTTTGAAATGAGCCCTGTGGACAAATAGCATCTGTGACGGACAACTGAAACACAAAGGCAGCTTGCTGAAGGGATGCTTTTATTGCCGGGCTGCTGTGTCTTTGAACATGAACTCCTTTGTGATATGGCTTCTGAATCAGAATAATTGCAGGCTAATTGTGAAACTGTCAGAGGGAGAGTGACTTGACTTTTAATGATTATCACTCTCTCTCTTTTCCTCTGTTTCTCTCCATCCAATCTTGTTTCTGATGGATCTCAAACGAGAGTATTTCTCATCCTTTCTCTCAATTTCTTTTTTCCTCTGCTCTATCTTTTCTCTCCTGCTCTCTGAGTGAAGGTTATATTGCGAGAGCAGAACCTTGTTTATCCGTGACTGCGTTTGACAGTCTTTTCCCATTTCCATTATAAAGCTCCAGGCACCAACATGGAAACCAAGGCCAACTTCTACCGTTTGCTCACAAGGTCACCTTTGGTGTTTGAGTATACAAGACTCAATACAAAGGCTCAATAGCCAGTGTGTCGTTGTCATGCTCCTGTGACAGCAACACACAAATATTGTTGCTTTGGTTTGCAGACGTTCAGCATTAGACACACTGACTTCTGTTTCTTCTGGGCTCCTCTGTGATTACAGCACTGCTACTGACAGAAAATGCACTTTCACACGCTTACTCAGCTCAGACCAAATCTACCTTCTGGGGTGCAAAACACATAAAACAGATATCTGAGTGCACACTCACCAGTCACTTTATTAGGTACATGCAACGCAAATATCTAATCTGCAAATCAAGGGGCAGCAACTTAGTGCATTTAGGCATGTAGACACTGTCAAGACTGCTGAAGTTCACACATCAGGATGGAAAAGAAAAGGTGATTTAATGGAGTTTAAATGTGTGTTTGGTTGCCACACAGGCTGGTTTGAGTAGTTCAGAAACTTACAGAGAATGTGCTTAAGAAAGAGTAAAGACCTACTGAGCAGCAGTTCTCTGGGTGAAAATGGCTCGTTCAGAGAACGGCCAGACTGGTTTGAGCAGATAGACTGGCAACAGTAAGTCTAATAACCGCTCGAGGTATGCAGAAGTGCATCTCACGTCAAACAGCACGTTGAACCTTGAAGCAGGTGGGCTACAGCAGCAGGAGACCACACCGGGTGTCACTCCCGTTAGCTGCTCCTGCCTCCACGTCAATATGGACCAAAATCTCAGAGGCATGTTGTGGATCTGTGCTGTGGAGGATTAAGGCAGTTCTGAAGGCAAAAGGGCGTCCAACCCTGTACCACCCAGTATCTAATAAAGTGGCCGATGAGTGTGTCTGTGTTTCCTACCTCTATGTGTGGCATACAGAGCAGCGAAGGTGACGACAAAGAAGGTGGTAGAATATTTCCCAGCGTTCACCAGGTGAGGGAAGGCCCTCTTGGTGTCACGGTAACGCCTCAGGCATTGGATGAAGCGGAGCCAGGCGGGCAGACACTGGATGATGGCGCGCAGACCGTACGAGTAGCTGTGGCATACGTAGTCATCAGGATCTAGATCAGAATAAAACAGTGCATGATAAGTTTGTCATCTTTTGTTCTTACCGTTCTACCGTTATACCCTCCCCACACATTCCCCCTCACACACAGGAGCTCATCTTTATGGGAGTCTCATGGCGACCTCTGTGTGGCCAAACATTTCCATTCCATTAGCTCAATGTTAATTGGCTGCGTGGAGGCCGAGGTGTCACTGCTGATGGAGCGGACGGACAGCAATTAAAACCTCATTCACATCACATTTCCTGACAGCAAAAGCTCAACTGTCTGGCACGCTGTCAAGTTTTAGTCCGTCACATTTACAACCAAAAGATTTGTGTGTTAATCTGACATCATAATACGATGGTAGGGGTAAGAATAAGCAATGTCATTACCAGCAGTTCATTAAAGCGTCCGTTTTGGTGTTCCCATTTTCAAGTGTCATCTATATAGATCTACTTCAGTTAATATATTTTTACTTAAAATTTCCTACATTTCCAAGAGACTTTTCAACAACACAGCTAAGAACAGGTGTGGAAAAACTGCATCCAGTTGATCTTAATACATACGCAGCATGTAGATACAGCAGTTCAGTTACAAGTACAGTTTTACCAGTAACGAAGAAACAAAACACATTTACTCAGGACTATAAATATTGTGTGGCTGAACTGCATCACTGTCGGCTGCTTTTGATCGTATTTCTGCCTATTCTTGAGAAATGCAGGGGGAAATGGTGCGTCTGGAAAAAGGGACATTATGTTTAACATGCCTGGAAATTCAGATTCAGAAAAACGTTATTGGTACCCGCAGGGAAATTGCTTTGTTGCAGTACAAGTTGCTCAGCTAACTTTGCCTGGAAATGTAAAGAAAGGCTCTTCCAGTCGTGCCATGAATTGTTTCATCTGATTTCACAGGGAATCAAACCCAGAGACAGGCATTAAGAAAAAGTGTATACAAATAGCAAATCTTCTCGCTGATGGTCTTGTTTGCTTATGCGGGACATAAAGGCATCAGTGGTGTGTTTAAGATAAAACCACGGTGAACATCGTCTCACCTTTAAATTTGGGCAGCAGGCCCTTGCTGTTGCTCCACTGCAGCTCAAAGATGTAGAAGCAAATGAGATACTCCAGGTCCATCAGCACAAACACCAGAGAGTTGAGCTGATCAGCCAGCCAGAAGTCTGCGAACTCCACCCGGTGAAACGGTGCAGTGAACACACGAAACTGGAGACAGACATGAGTGGAAAGAAGGTGAAAGAGACCAGTGATTAAAAATTAAGCCATTATTTCGTAAGAGTCTATAAAAAAACATAAAAAAAAACAACAGTATGGCAAACATATGCCGCATTTATAGAAAAATGCATTACAGAAAACACCTTGGCTGACCTCACGGCTTCAAACATTTACCGCGGATTTTACAGGAATACTTGTGTGTATGTGCCTTCAACGCTGGGACTGAATTAGTCAACAATTAATTAGCGTGTAATTGTCACAGTACTTCAGCAGAGACATGCAAAGTAGGGAACAACCTCCATTAATGATCTGCAGCCCACAAAGGGGATAGAGCATCCAGACTACCTTATCAGCACGCAACAGGAAACCCTAATGAGTCACGCTTTGTGTCTGTGTGTGCATGTGTTTGTTCACTTGTGTGTCACTACTCAATGCTGCACAACACAAACGCATGAAACAACTCGGCAGTGTTTTGTGCCGGCTTCTATGGGCATGTTATTTGGGATAAGACTTTTGGCAGGAGCTTGGTTATTGACCACGCTTTGTAAAACGATACAACCCTGCTCGACTCTTTCCATTTACCCCCCTCAGGCCACATCTGACATTCAGGAGCGACCGTACGCCTCCCTCCATGTACATTTTCAGACGTATACACCACACACGTTTTCCCCCCACTGCAAAATGTCAAAGAATATTGATCTTTTCTTTTTTACACATATCAGCTCATTACATATTTCTCTAAACCTGTCAATCAGCATCTGTATTGATCGAGTGGCCATCTCACTCATATCCGCTCAGTCTGTGTGGATGTCTCAAGGCTAAGCCTGCTGCAGACATGTGTTGAGGTTTTCATTTCTTGAGCAAACACAAGTAAATCCAGGTGCTACCTTCACAGTTTGTCCTGTAATGAAATCTTTGTCCTCTGTCTGGTGTTTATTGTTGAGGAAATTATGCTAACAGGCATGGGCACATTTTATAGCACTGTTAAAAATAAAAAAAAACATCCTTAATTACTTATTGCTTATTCCATGAGGCTACGTGTACGCCAATCACAAAACAAAGCTCATATCGGCTCTAATTCTGTGTAGGTGCATGATTGCTCGGGACCAATCAAACTGAAGCTGATCATTATCCGCGGAGGAGGGCTCAGGGAGCGTTGTTGAGAACGGTGGGGAAATGTGAGGGAAAGGACACGAATTAGAGGAGGGGGTCTGCTGCTGCTGGGGGAGATGCAGGCAGGGAGTGAGGAGAGCTGGAGGAGGAGGAAGAGGAAGAGGAGGAGGGACAGAGGAGCTCAGGGCATCAGCATACTGATAGATCTATGCCTGTAATGATTGCACAGTCACAACCTCCACCTCCCCTGGGAAGAAGCTGCATTCTATTATCCCTCAAACCCTCTGCCCTCTGTTTCGCTACACCCCCCTACACACACACACACCCCACCCTCTCTCCTGCAGGCCTGTAGTTCAGCTTAGACAAAGAACAGAGTAACATACGAGGGTTTTGTAAACATGAGATGATATCTGAATTGTACATGCATTCATTGTGTGAGATAGAGACGCACACACACACACACACACACACACACACACACGTTTCTAAGTGTTTTCTCTGAGCCCAGTGAAAACAAATCTCCAGTCCTTTAACTTAAGCCAACTCTGATTTTGTCCTCATTTCACTCATATGGCAGACAGTATGGATGGTATGAAATTCTTTCATTGTATTACATGCCACAAAAAGTGGCATTTGCATGGTTGTATAGTTTTATATATTATGTACAGTACATATAAGTGTTCTGTCATTATTTTGGGGGTTTACAATTTGGAAATTGATATTGGTTAATATTAAAGTAACATAGCTTGTTTATGTAGGGGTAAACTGACTGGTTGAGTACAAATGTTCTGCAATTTTGTGCACATGCATACAAATAACTGTCATTCTCTTATAAGAGAATAAGTACAAATCATTAAAGGTGGCTCTTGCATTGTCATTCAATCCTCAGCCCATATCCTGAGCAGATTTCTCACATCGTCTTATCTTGTCTGCATCTTGTTCATTTTCTTATGGCAGCCCTCTGAAGCATTCATTACTGCTGGCTCACAGCTGCAGACATTTGTCTTTGTGTATCCATGAACCTTGACTGTGTCTCATTTATCCAGTTCTGTAATCAGACACATTTTCAGACGTTCTCAGTGAGTATGACTGGTGGCACCAAAGATCAAATGTCATCACTGTGATTCTTTCAAGCTATAGTTACATACGTGTCAAAGCTGAGGTAACGGTAACTGAGTGGACTGACCAGCAGCTTGAGGAGCCAGAAACGGGATTTGTAGTAGCATGTCTTGAAGGGGTTGATGAAGAAGAGCAGCATGAAGCCGTAGAGGATGAGCGGGTTGATCTGCATGGGGAGGTAGGTGTACTCTGAGTAGAGACAGGAGAGGATGCTGAGACACCACAACACACCCAGGAAACCAGCGATCTGCAGCACACAGAGGAGAAACAGAAGAGACTTGCATTAGAAGAAAGCATTTTTGACACATGACCACAATTAACAAGGTAATATGAATAATTCAGTGCAGATTATGCTGTGTTTTGTATAAATAAAACCCTGAGGACATTGGGTATGTATTGTTTTTGCTGAAGGAAATCTTCTTATTTTACATGCTAATGTATTTCTTGAGTCTGGATTACCCTCCTGACTAAACAACCCCATTCATTCCTAATGCATATTGTAAAAAAAACATGATTACCCAGATCAATCTGAAAACAAAGTGGGTTTTCTTAATTACATAGAAAAGCTAGATTTTCTGGAGACTCGATGCTCTCATTCACTAGCAGAAATAATTTGTTCCCCCATTCTGACCTCAAACAGGTGTTGGTGTGACAGGTTGTTTCTGGGATTGATCTCGAAGATGAGGACATGGTTGACTCCGGCCTGTCTCCATCCGTACGTGTTGATGCCCAACAGGAAGAGGAACTGGATCAACAGGAAACCACCTCGATAGATCCGCACCAGGGGCCACACGTTCTCGAAGCGGATGAACACAGCGCCTGATGAAACCACAGTGGATATTCAGCTTTTTAAAGATAAGACATGTGGGAGAAAACAACAATAAAACCTGCCAATCATGCTCCCTATTAATCTTAAACAGTCTACCCGAACTACCGGATATCTTAGAGTGACACATTACAAATTGTGCAGGTCTCAACAGGATATGAAAAATGTATGAATCTGGATGTTTATGTGACTTACCAGTGAGAACGAAGGAGATAGCAAGGATAATAAAGAAGCCGCAGTAGAGACCGACACGAAAGGTCGTCCAGGCCAAAGCAGGCTGAACCAGAGAGAGGAATACAGAAAAAACATTCAGAATGATTTATTAATTTAAGATTTAATATTAGTAAGACCCCTAATTAGTGTGCATATATACAGGATCACAGACACTGTGTGTGCAATAGATTCCAATCATTTTAGAAATTCAAACTTATTGAATGTGTCTCCATATAAAGCCACTCAGACTGCTTTTATCCACATGAATATATGTGCTGTACACATGCATGCAGGGGAAATGGAGGGATCAATAGTCACATTGCACAATTCAAGTCAGACATGACAGTAATTAATGCAGTAATAACAGTAGATATAACATAGGAGGCTAAAGTGCCACTGGCCTCGATTGTTTCTGAAAGATATCCTGTCTGTTCAACGGTGGAAAGGCACTTATAAAATCAATACTGGAGGCTTTCATGGTTTCTCTTTCTTTGTCTCTTCCCATCTTCCTCCCTCTCTCTATTTCTCTCATAACAAACCTCTCACCTTTTGTTTTCAATGTTCATCATGCATCGTAAATCCAACATTTCAGTAAGATGGATGCAAAGATTACGGAGTGTAGGGATATTCTCGGGTACGGACAACGAATCTGTTTCCAGGTAATTTAATACTCTAGAGTGAGGGGTTAGAGATGACAAAAAATATGATATTTATATACACTTTCATTTACTTGTAATTTTGACTGTTTTGTTTAGTAATTTTGTTTCAGTTTATAGCCACCTTTGCTTACTTTGAAAATAAATCAAATGACATGAACTGAAGAGGAAATATAGCTGAAAACAAATGAATACTGTCACTCTTCTACATTTACAGCCTGTGAGCACAGGTTGCAAGAGCAGTCACAATTATTGCAGTTCTTCACCTGATGGCGTCTATTTGAGCTGATGGTGATCATTTTGCATAATAATTATAATAATGCTACAGGTGGATGGAAACCTTGCCAATGTTAGAAATGTTTCAGCAAACAGAAAGTGAATTAGGTGTGTTTCCTTCAGCTGGTTGAGGCAAATATCAATCTGAGCGTGAGGTTCCAATGTCAGGAAAAAACATGAGGGGAAAAAAGCATAGGTGTGCGGACCTCACTGCTGTTAGACAGGTTTTTCTGTTTCAGGTCACATGAGACCATATTTTTGGCTTGATAGTGGCATTTATTTTTACAGAAAAAGACAATAAATCCGTTGCTTGCAATTATTTGTATAACAATTAATTGTCAATAAACAATTCATAATTGTGACAGCCCTACTTCTGACCTGAGCTGCCCCCAGCGGAGGAACTCTCAGCCTCTTCATGGCCCTCTGACGATCTCCTCCCTCCAACTCGGTGGTGACGAGTGTCTACACACAAACACAAACAATAATTTTTATGTATATGTTTTGCTTTCCACCAACATCTTCATGTCATAGATGAGTATCTGTGTGTTTGTGCATGAGTGAGTGGGCACCTCTGTCTCGGAGATGAGCTGCGTGATCTTCTTGCAGGTGTAGAAAGGCGCCACCTCCACGTGAGCCACACGCCAGTCGGCCCCACGTGAAGTATCCAGGATCTTGTCATGTTTCTTCAGGATTTTACGGAACCCAGTGAAGTTCAGGTTCTGTGGACAGCAACAAGGAAACAACTGTTAGAACGCATCTATACCAGACAAACGCTGCAAACAAACTGCAGCAGGAAACATCAAGCACACATTCATTTACACCGAGGAGCTTTTCAAACGTGACTGCAGGTGTGTCGGAGAATGCGCGAGCTGAAACCTGGTAGTTCTGGAGCAGGATGAGGCTGAGGTAGAACTCGCTGAAGGCTAGCTTCAGGTCCTTGATGTTGTGGTGTTTGCAGCGCTCCTCCTGCGACAGGTGGAACATGGTCTTGCGTTTCCGCAGGCCGGGCGGAGCGTTGCTCTCGCGCTGAGCGTCCAGTGAAGACTGCAGCTCATTCTGCAGCGTTGCAAAACGCCTCTGAGCTTCAGCAAGCTTTTCTAAAGGTGAGAAAAAGAAAAAAAATATTACACTGCACCACATTCATGCTTTTTTTTTTTTATATAATGTACATATTCACACTGCTACGCAGAACAACTGAAGCATTCCTCTACTACTCTAAGACCATTTTTACTCAGTTGGTCTATTTCATGTAGCCTGACCCAATGACTTAAGTCCTGTTCTACTACATGTATAGTTGATTTTGCTGAATTCAATTCAATTTTGCCTGACAAACTACAGGTAAAAGATGTCAAATAGCCGCTTCAGCTTGGCACCAGTGATCTTGGTAGAGGACAAGGAGAAGGTGACCAAAAAAAAAACACCTTTTATACACCCTGTCTCCTCTGCTTTCCTGCAGTCTGATCCAGGAAGCAGAAGCATGGAGACTATTAGGCAGAGCTGACATGTAAATGCTGCAGAGGGAGGAACCATTATCTGGGTCAGAGATAGGTTAATATACTCAGAGAGGGAGAGGGAATCACACAGGGCCTTGGCAGTAGCCTGCATTTCATTAACTTCTCTTGCACTTCTACCTACTTTCCTGACAAACAGAAAAGATTAGCCTCCAATGTTCTGCTTTTTCTTTGAACCAATCAGAAGTCATACCAGGTTCAGTCACTGCACATTGAAGCCCTTGTCAATTTTTTGTCCCTTTACCACAAACCCAACACCAGAAAAGATGGGATACTACGTAAAACGTAAACATAAATGTATAGTAACATCCTTAACTGAGCCTTTCAAGGATGTCCCTTTCATACCCAATCATGATACTATCACCTGTTACCAATCAACAGGTTTACCTGTGGAATGATCCAAACAGGTGTTTCTGGAGCGTTCAACAACTTTCCCAGTCTTTTGTTGCTCCTGTCCCAACTTGGGACATTTTGCTGGCATCAAATTGAGAAGAGGCAGATATATATGTAATGTATTGTGCTGTTGTTTACACAGTGACCCAACTTCTTTGGAAGCACAGTTGTATCTCCTCCGCCCACTCTCCTCTTTCTTCTATTCTTATGAATGATCTGCTAAAAATAGAAGTACAGAGTACGGCAGTTTGACTTGTTTAGACCATAAGACTACAGACAGCAACAAACTTCACAGTCACACAGACTAAGACAAGCAGTATTTTCTAATGAAAATGAAATGTCATTTTCATACAGGCAGCATGGTTTGTCAGCTGAGTGTGCTTAATGGTGTCCAGGCTGGCTGGCAGTTTTAATGCACATCCTCTCTCCTTGTCGTGATGCACCACTGCTTTTAACAGTGTCATGATTTATTAATGGATGTGTATTTTTAGGCTATATTCATCCTCGTTAGCTTGCATTAGCATAACACCAGTGTGTTTACCTCTTGTTTTGAGAAACTTGCAAACCATGCCTACTCCTGCTGTGACTTGCGAGCCCTTCCGGCTGGCTTGGAAACCATGAAATGAACTGACTTGGAGTCACAGTAAGAACAGTGCCGTATGTGACAGCAGTCTGATAACACAACACATTTGTTTTTGTTTGAAGCTTACTGAGGCTCCAGCAGCTGTTCCTCTGTCCTACAATGAGAAAAGCAGCAGCGATGATGTGGATGGCTCACTGGTGACTTTCACACTTTGCTGCTTGAACACACACACGCACACGCACGCACACGCACACACACACACACACACACACACACACACACACTCCAGATATCACACTACCTTCCTCATAGGAATCCCACAGCCTTTCTTTGACATCTAAATTCTCAGTAATCCTTCTGCTCAACTCGTACAGTCTGTCATAGCAATGCCTGCTGCTGTTGTGTGTGACCACACAACAGCAGCAAGAGCATGCCTGCCACGAGCAGGTTCAGATTAAATCTGAGGTCTGGGATCGTAGTGGCACTTCACAACAGAGGACATGTCAATAGATATGGATTTATTGGAAAAAAAGAAGAGTCTGTTGTTCTTCCTCAGCTTTCAGGAACAAACAGGGTGAAAGGATATTCTATTAAAACAGCCGTCTGCAAAAATGTCTTTACCATCGTGATGAAAGTGTTGTCCAGCAGGCTGGGTTTCAGTGCAGTGCAGCAGAGTGCCTTCGAGAGGTCGAGGACCCCTTTCAGCGGCAGATACAGAGGGAAAGAGCTATGTGGAGGCAGGTGTCTTATGTAAAGTCAGCACACGATTTACCTCCATCTATCCACCGCTCTCTTATAACCTCACCAGCTTTTTCAAACTACTACACACTACACACACTACACACACTGACACACACAGTAACTGGCATCAGATAAAGCTGCCCGTCGGACACAGCTCGGCAATTTCTTGCTTCACCCTGCTGTGTGTGGAGGATAAACAAGACGTCTGGGAGGAGGAAGGAGACACTGACGTTTTCATACACAACATTTATCTAACCTCACAGCTCAGGTCTGCTGAGGAGGCGGTGACTCACTGACTGTAATACTGATGTGATGTGACTCTGCTGTCAACAGACTTACACATGTCACATGAAGCACGGAGAAACACACACACACACACACACACACACGCACGCACGCACGCACGCACGCACGCACGCACGCACGCACGCACGCACGCACACACACGCACGCACACACACAAGAACACAAGCACAGACACAAGCAAACAACAATGATTTTTATGCCTTTGTTTTGCTTTCCACCAACATCATTAACATACACTCAAACTGTCCTTATATTTGTTTAGAAGTACATTTTAGTGTGCTACATTCTAACCTACTTATAAAATGTTTATATACTACTTATAAGTCCTATTTGGTGGACTGCGTTACCCACATAATGCTCTGTCTGAAGTAATATGGGATCAGCATAATAAAAGACAGTTAACAAGCTGCCACAGCAGCTAACAGTAAGCGACTGGCATAGTATGTCAGTACAAACTCAAGAAGTTTCTTCAGTACCTCAGTAAATGCCTCTCCTGCTAACAAGCTCTGGAATGATTTTTATCTTGTTTGTTCGCTGCTCTCGACATCCATCTGCCAGTTATATTCCATCATCATGAGCTGGAACAATCTTGCCAGTCAACCTTGGCCCTCAGCTGACCTGTAGTTTCACAAACAGCCTCTAGAGGAAGCACCGTCTGTCCTTGGACACCTCCCACTTCCCCCTGAGCTGAAGTTCAAAACCAGAAGGCAACCTTCCGGTACCAGAATACCAGAATATATTATGGCTTCCATCTCATGTTACACAGCACACAGATACTCCCCTCTTGCTCCCTGAAATATACACAGGCAGGCCTGCTCACCTAAACATGACGACCACTGGCTACTTCAATCAAATGACCCAGATCAGAGGCAATGTCATTTGGCACTGAAATGGGCAGCTTAGTACAGAGTAAATAAACTCTAATATCTCAAATGATGATAGATACCTATAGCAGTCTTTATATCATACTTTATACATGTATATGATACAATACATGTAAAATTATTAGGGCGATAAGTTAATTTGAGATCAGGCAGGAAATATTATTCTAGAGCAGAATCATTCATGAAGAATTGTTTAAATTAAATGATGGTGATATTGCTTCATATTGCAACAGATGACTCACACAGTCAACTCAATATTTCCTCTGACTACCACTCCAGTGATCACACAAGTGATCTGAAATTGCTTTCTTTATTTGACTTTGATTTAATATACTCAGCATTAATTGGTGCCTCAAGTGTAACTGAAGTAAATGAATACCTGAATAGAATGTGTTGATTTTCAGGAGCTCCTTCTCGCAGGTCTGGAAAAACCTTTCCTCAAACTTAGCGTAGTATCTCTTCACGGTGTCTTCATCTGTGACTGGAGGAAGAAAAGGAAGAGGAAAACAAAATTAGACTAGCTGCTTGTCGAAGGACACAAGTATGTAAGTACATAAAGCACTGTTGCCAGTTCATCTTTACCCAAGGAGGGGTTATTGATTATGTTCACCTGAGAGCTGAAGACAACGTTTACAGTTTGCACAGTTTACATTGAGGTGAGGAGCAGTGAAAGATGAAGTCATGTCAAAACTTTCTCTAAAGGATTTTAACAAGAACAGTGGAAATACATCAGGACACATAGTGCAGGACCAGAGCAAATGTGACAGAGTTATAGACACCAAAATCACCCACATGTACTCGCGGAGCTCAAGTAGCTTAGTGCAGAGTTCAGTCTTTCAACAGTGAGTGAAAACCATTGCCTTGCTGATAAGTAGCTGAAATGACTGTTTGCATGATGTCAGTAATTGAGTTGGTATGAAGCTGAATGGAAAAAGTCATCAGTCGTGTGAGTCCACACAGTGTAAGCAATTACTACAGAGAACAAGGGGGATAGGATTGCTTATTTTGGTGCATATGTTTTCATGACCTGTGAGGTATCCAAAGCAACTCAGCCAATATTCCAAAAACATATTCCTGTAGGTGCGTTCCTGCAGGTTCGCCCTGACCGAGCCAAACACAAATCCATTCAGTGTTACAATTAGATCAGCAGCTTCCTTCCGTCTCTCCTCAGTCTGACAAAACCCTGCATGTCTTTTTCTGGATCAGCCAATTCAATCAGCATCGATGCTCTGTCTCAAATAATCCTGCATCTCATTCACAGCAGGCTACCTGACACCTGAAAGAGTTTAAAATGTGGCCGCTGGCCAGTTTCCCGCCAAGCCCACACACAGACACATAGACACACACATACTGAATGGCTCATGTCAGTGGCTCTTTAACGGTATCAATCTTAAACTTTATGCCAAAGCAACAACAAAACTATGTGACAACCAGGTCTGAGTGTTTCCAACAAGATCATATATATTCATTAAATATCAAATAATATCCATCTGTGTATGCCTCACATATTCTTTCCAGGAATAGTTCAACCTTCTCATCACTCAGACCTGGTGTGTCACCAGTATCACAGTGTCAAATGATGAAAAGATGTTCATTCCAAGGAGAATAAAGAGAGATGTGGGTTTTGCTGGGTAAAATAGAAATAATGTCGGATCAAATTGTGATAACACATTGTAAACATTTGCTGTTATATAAAGTGAGCCTCGACTTCAGCTGGTAGCTGGAGAGGCTTTGTATTCAGCACAGTAATAAGAAAAAGGTGCCCCAGGCAGCAGCCTGTCAATATCACTGCTTACTCACGCATACCTACATTTGCAGCAGGGGTGTATAACTCTGATGAAAAGGTGGCAAAGTGTTCAACTCACAGCAGCTTTAAAGTCCAACAGCTTTACAAGGAAAATAAATGAGAAACTGCCTCCACAGCCATGAAGATAATCAATTATAACTTAATTAAACCACCTTCTGTTGGTGAAAACACTGTACAGCTTAAAGTAGAAGGACAAATCCCAAGGAGCATAAGAGAGGAAAACTTTCTACAGCAGATATAAGACCTGCTGCATAATAACCTTCACTCTGAGTTCACTCAAACTGTATGAGTGTATTGAAGCAATGCTCATTAAACATCCAAAACAAGATCATTACAGTAATGACAACAAGCAAAAAATGGGGCTGCATTATGGTAGTAGTTATAAAAAAAAACAGACAGTGAGCCGGAGAACGAGGAAACAACAAGAGCTCATGTAGTTCATTGATGGTGGTACAAATTCAGTGGAAAAGACGAACAACAGTTCAATTGAAAGAGAGGTAAAATGCCAAAAAGATGTATCTAGTGCATACTAAATATCACTGTGCCTGCTTGAATAGGTCACCTGCATGTCAAACCCACTTAATAAAGAGAGTGGGAGAAGGAGAGGATAAGAGTGGAAGAGGAGGAGAAGATGAAGCTTCTGAAATAGGAAGTGAAAGAAATGTAGGCGGACAATGAAGAAGGAGAGAGAGGGAAAAAAAGGAAGCAGATGGTCTCCAATCTGCCTGACACTTCTACACAATTACACAGTTCAGCTGCAGTCACAATTCCTTCAGCCCTACAACCATGCAGCTGACAGGCCGACTAGCTGTCTGGGTGGAGGGATGCATGCTTGAATTGCTGACCCATCGGCTGGCTTGCACGTTAGTGGAATGACTGAGAACCTGGCCAGTCAGTGTGCCACAACAGAATGAATGATGGTCCAATATGCTCTTTGAGTTAGACCTGCAGGCAAGCAGCAAACGGAGCTGCACTGTAATTCAAAGTAAAAAGGTACACAGCTAATGAACACTTTGTATGAAAGAGCACAGAAGGACAGAGATGCAGAGTAACAGGAAGGAAAAGACATGGACTGTGGTATGTTTCCTATACATCAAACATTAGGTTTAAAATAACCCCCCTATGTCAAATAAATGAATAATTAGGCAATAAATTAAAAACCTCCATCTTAATAAGAAACAGCTGTTGGCTTCTGATCTAAACCACCTGCTTGGACAAATGAGGACTTTTGGGATTTTCCTCCTATGGGCAGCATCTTAAACTGAGGTGTACTGTTAAACTACTGAAATCATCTGAACCACCTGATGAGTTAATGAGGGAAAACAATTTAACTTTTTGTGATTGCCATGTGGAATATAGATCCAAGGCCTCTATGCAAATTCAGAAAAAAGATGGGAATGTCAATAAGATTAGCTGTAATTTCATGACAGAAAATTACATGTTATCAGGTAACATTACTGTTTTTAAAAAGTTTTCTAAAATCATTATAAACTGTCAAGTGTCCTTCTCACTTGGATTCTGACTAACAGTGTGTTGGTGGATGAAAGTGTAGATGTGAGGGCAGGTATAGAAGGGGTTATGAAATTACCTGTCACCCCCGCCTCTTTGTTTCCTGCTGACCTTATGCACCACTGAGCACAGTGGAGGTGTGTGTGTGTATTTTCACATTTCAGTACATGCACGTGTCTTTTTGTTCCCACATTTGTGTGCGTAAGGTGTGTGATGTGTAAAAACAAAGGCCACAGCTAGAGCCAGTTCATCTTCACAGCTGTGTCTGACTGAACCCTCTCCAACAGACTCTATGCTAACATCTCTGCAGCTTCTGAATCAAATCTCCTCAACCTGCCACACACGTCTCAAATCTTAACCTGCCTCCTCTGATGAACTGTACTACCGTGTAAATGCAATGAAACCTAATTACAAAAACATTCTGAACTAAGCCACTCTTTAATTGAATCTATGGTGTCAGTGCTCATGTAAATCTGACAGCATCTCTTTCGGCTACACAGTATGGGTTCTCATTATCAGCCTGGTGAAAGATAGTAGGTGTGGCTTTCTGGAGTCCAACAGTGTTCACCAAGGGATTTCAAGGTAGATAAAAGTTTGGACATCATGGCCAAGAGCTTAAACACAGTGACAGGATGGAAAAGTGTTGGTATTCTAAGTCTACAAATATGTTCAGCACCAAGAATACACACACAACTGTGAGAAATCTAATTCAACAATCATGATATTGTTGACTTCCTACACAGATACAATAAACCATCCTGTGCTGTGTTTGTTTTACAAAGCAACAAAAACAGTTTCACTAATAAAATCCCATTTCAAGATGTTATTTCCCTGTTTTTGCAACTCCACTGTCAGCGGTCTCCTCTAGGTCTTGGATTAATGTCCTCTCCAGAGGGATCGCTGCCTCTATGCTGCCATACAGACACCAGGGCACATGGGCACATAGAGGACTCTGCTGTCTCTTGCAGCTCAGGCATTTGGGGTGTGTGTGTGTGTGTGCGTGTGTGTGTGCATGCACGTGTGTGTGGCTGATGATGATAGAGCTCCTCAGTAGGGAATAATGGTTCTGTCCCTGTAGGGCTGTGTGGTGGTATATGCCTCTGCTTTGTGTGTATGTTTGTGTGTATGTATGTATGTGTGTCTTTAAACTGTGCACTCGGGACAGTACTTCAGCACTGATGCTTCAAGTGTCAACAATACACACTAGAGGACCAAATGGGCATTTTTTTGGAGTATTTGTGAGGGCATTCAGGAACAATGATGTATATAAAAGTGACCAACCAGAGTAGAGAATTAAAAGCAGATAAAAGGCTGCATTTTGCTCAAGGCGACATAACCATTATGTGGATATAGGATCCAATTAATCTAAATGTATAGAGAGATCAATATGTGCTCTAGTTAGATTTAGGAACATTGATCAGCTGTAAATTACAATCATACACCATAAAGTAAGCAGCAGCAGCGGTTAGGCCTATAGTTTGTTTTCTCACCCTCAAATTAGTTGATAAACCAGATATGTGATCAGTTGTTTGTCAAGTGAAAAAAACAAACATTTGCTGGCTACATCTTAAAGACAAACATGAAGAATTTACTGATTTTGTCCTTTTGGATCAATATAAATTCACCAATTTGGATTTATTGACTGTTGATCACACAAAATATATCAGAACTGTGAGCTGATTATAAGTGATTTGTTTTTAATATAAACATTTTATAGACTAAATTACACATTACAAAACAATTAGCAGATTACTCAATAATAATCCAATTATTAATCCAACAATAATCCATTGCAGTGCAATGGCACAATCGGTAAAAAATAGAAATAAATGAGAAAGTACGGGTATGTATTCAATTCACAAAATCAAGCATTTTTAAAACCAGCAAATGTTTGGTATTTTCACAGGACAAATGAATTGCTGATGATTCATTTTGTGCCAACTTCCAAAGACAGGCATTTGTTTCTTTGTTTCGGCATCATCAGCACCAACAGCTAAATCACTGGACTGTCTAAACAGGAGATGTATGTACAGTCGTGTATCAAGGGGGCCGAGAGGTTTAAGATAATGAGACATACTTGGGTACAACATGCTATGAGGAGAGTAGATCCATGCCGTATAGTGTGTTAATTTATTGGCTTCACTTTTTCAGACAAAGAACTGCGCTGGTAGCTAGAAAAACAACTCTTGACCTACAGTATTCCCAGTGTGGCTTGTAGAAGACAGCCCCCCTCTCTTTGCTAACCCCTTCTTCTGTAGATTGTATAAATAAATGATGAGACAGCTTCCCCAGAACGCTACTACTCTAACCCCCGAAACCCTTCACACACACCCCACCCCCAACTTCTTATATTCCCATACAGGCATTCTATGACAAGACCCCATAAAACCAGCACATAAATCCTTCATGGAGACCCTCCAATCTGCTGACAGTGAGCGAGAACAGCAACTGACACAAACACATACATGTGTATCACATCCTTCTCAGAACTGCTTCTGGTTTTTTGCAGGTGAAAGATAGATTACATTTGTTGTTATAATCCATTTTTATCGGATCATTCACTTTTATTTTACATTTCATCTGCAAACAAACAGTTTCACAAAGTGCTCCTGAGCCCATGTAGTAATATCCTAATACAATCATGTGTCCACAGAGTGGTGAACCTCGCTCCATTCTTGTTCTTATTCTTGCTTGTAAACAACTGATGATGCTCCTTTCATACCCAATCATGATACTATCACCTGTTACCAATCAACCTGTTTACCTGTGGAATGATCCAAACAGGTGTCTTTGGAGCATTACACAACTTACCCAGTCTTTTGTTGCTCCTGTCTCAACTTGTTTGACATATATTGCTGGTATCAAATTCAGAAACAGCAGATATTTGCAAAAATCAATGAAGCTGATGAGGTAAAGCATTAAATATATTGTCTTTGTACTGTTTCAGATTGAGTATATTTCAAAAAGCTTGTATTATTCATCTGCTCCATCACCTGTGTCATGCTGAAAATCTATTGCCGTTAATTTGGGAGAGGCAAGAATGTTGAATAGGCACTGAGAAGAAGAGCAGTAATAGCTTCCTCTGTGTTAGGAGCTCAGATATCATCTGTCATTATACTGGATTAAACTATCTCTTCACAGTCCCCTAAAACAAACAGGCTCGCAAATCCAGACACACACAAAGGCTCACACAAATTGTTTGTCCCTCATTTTAGGGTCCATTCATCTCATTTAATGACACCTCACTCTGGGGTATAAACTATGTTCTGATAGCATTACTGTCGGGGGAGCTGAGGAGGCCATTACATTATGATTGTCACAGCGTTAGCCTCGCTTATCTCTTCCCTCCAAGCACACAGGTGTAAATCACAAATGAAGAGAAGGACAAACTGAGCTATAAAAGAAAATAGGATTGAGTTAACTGCAGGCTAATATTAATCTAAAGAGACAAAAAGAGTGAGTGTATAAAAAACAACTTCAACATCCTCTTATGCCAGCCTTTAAGGGAGGAAACACAACACTAAAACCAGCCAGATAACCCCCCACCATTCCTCCATCTCGCCTTTTCTTCTTCCACTTATTCCCATTCGGCCCTCCAGCCACAATTAATTCTACCAATCATCTCTCTCATCGAGGCCAGGGGAGCATTAAGAATGCACACTCACTGGGCTAGAAGACTGCCAGCCAGTGAGGACCGGAGGCAGGATGAGGAACTACTCCAGCTCCAGATCCATTGTGTACTATTTATACTGCCAGACTGCAAGATAAGCAGCTCCAAAAAAAAAAAAAAAAAAAACACACTACACCGGCGAGCAGCAGTGAAAATGATATGATGGAGATAATCACATATCAACACATTCTGAGAAGTGTTAATATGTCTGTCTTGGAAAAAGAAAGGAAGAAAGATGGAGAGGGAGAGTGTGTGAGGCACATGTGATGAGTGTATTACCAGCAGCCAAGTCAATGCTTCATAAGAGGGAAAGAGTACAAGCAAGAGGCCAGATGGGGTGTGAGATGATCCTGAGGACCAACCAGAAAACATCCAACACCCCAAAATGGGATGGATAGGAGTGAGACAGAGACAGACAGGGGGGGGTATGGAGGAGACAGGGCATATAGGGAGAGATAAAGACAGACAGCAGGAATGGATGAAAAGTAGATGTGTGCATGACAACACCAAAAGCAGTGTTTAATAGTTTAACATCTTAATCAGCTAATTATCGTGTGGAGGATACAGTCCAAATGCTACTTTGTTTGATGGGACTACTGTAATTACTGCTGTATATGACAGGCTAAATCACTGTACTGTAATGTATTATGACCACAGAACAGCTTCTTGTAGAGAAGATGCAGGAACATTGTGATTTTAAGTCAACACAAACAAAATAAATAGAGAGGAAACACTATACAGCAAGAAGCGACTGGACTGGCTTGGCTAATTGATTACATGATATGAAGAGAGTAACAATGAGAATTAGAAATCAATCATTTGACACTTCAGAAATTTGGTTAAGGTGGAACATTACTGAGACATCTACTTGTTTATGTGCATGGTTCTATTATACGTCACGTTGTCTTGTTTTACTAGTTATGTGATTTCTTAAATGAAAACAAAACAAAACAAAAATAATCTAATGGTTCCCAGTATGGTAAAACACTGCATTATAATAGCAACATAGTGCTGATGTACTGCATAAATACTGGGGATCTGTCCAAGGTGCTGAAATCACACAACAAATGAGTTGCAATAGGCCTTTTTCAGCAGAAGACTTTTGGACACGTCCCTGCAAGAAAACACACCTGCAAATAATATTAAAATGAGCAGCGGTTGAATGCCATTTCCATTCAGTTTCAGGGTGCTGGTATTGTGCACACTGTCACGGCTCAGTGGGACACAGAACGGAGCCAGTCTTAATGTTATTAACACCTGTGTTTTTCCTACTATGCTGTGAAACACGTCTGGTGTTGTCAATATGGAGCCTTAAATCTGCTTACAAAGTCACACTGTGGGGACTTGCCTTCCTTATGTTCAAAGATCTGGACCCAGGCAATTCCTTATGGGTCAAAACACAAGTCCACATCACTTTATCATTCAATTTTACGGTGAAGACTTGGGCTAAGGTTAGGGTAAGGTTAGGTTTAGGGTAAAGGTGATTAGGATTAGGGGAAGTGAATGTAAGTCAATGTAATGTCCTCTGAAGTGATACAAACATGACAGAGTGTGTGTGTGTGTGTGTGTGTGTGTGTGTGTGTGTGTGTGTGGTGTACATATATTTAGAAAAATGGTTTCAGCTTGTTTAACCTGGAACAGAAAATGACATTTACCTACATAAATGAAAGTAACTATATGAGTTACGAAGGCATAAAAGACAGAAAACTTTTTTTTTTTACTGTGTAGCAATTATCTGAGTGAGTCCTTAAACAAGACGCAGATGTTGAGACAGTGGGCTGATGGAAGCACACTAACAGGCAAAGTTGCTAAGTTTCTGAGAACTTTCCCAGCGTACTCATATGAAGGCCTGATAGTTCCTGTACCCCTTATAAGGCCACATGTACACACCCGAGTTGACTGAAGAACAGGGACACACACATTTGGGACAGCACACCACAGAAAAAGCATTGTGGCGACTCAGTCTGGAGTTCAGAGGAGGGCTAAATGGCCATGGTCGAAAGCACAGAGGAGGCTAAATGAGAAAAAGGGAGACGAGGGAAGAAGCTAGATGAGGTGGAATTGAACAGAGAGGAGAAATAGGCCACAGATTCTTCCAATCGGACAAACAGGAAGTCCACAGAGAGCAGTATTATTGACCAATTGGGCTAATGGGAGAGTTAATTACTCCTGCTCTTTATTCTTCAGATGGAAGTACTTCTCCCTCCCTTCTTTCCAGCCTTTTCTTATTTTACTAAGCTGCTGCTGTGAAGCCTTATCTCTGTCAGTCAGAGCGAGGGAAAGTTTGGCCCCGATATCTCTCTCTCCTCCCAGCACCACACAGGGCCTTGAAGATGAGGATAGTTTCTCTCAGAGTCTCACCGACTCCCTGCATCTCTCTATAGGTAGATAGAGAGCGAGGGAAAAGGCAAACTGATAACAGTGTGAATTAAAAGCTGTCTGATTCATCTCATCAGGTGAAATGTTCGCCTGGACTTTCCAGCTTCAGTCACCTCTCTCAAACTTTGTCAGACATCTAAAGCCCTTTGAAATGCAGACTGTTTAAAAATATATTTGTCTGTCAGTGAAGTTAGCTATGGGGATATTATGCACAAAAATGAAGAATACTGTCTAGTCTGGCCAAACTTTATTTTGATTAGCATGTCTCATTCCAAGCCTTTCCAGTGCTTTTTAATGTGATATGTATTGCCAATATCACATTTCTATACACACTCAGCCACAGCTCGGGTAATACAGATTTCAGTCCTGAGGCAGCAGTCCAATAAAGGATGTGGACGCGTATCAATGTCTCAGTATGCAAACTCATGCATGCACAGATCCCTTATAAAACATTAATTGAAGCAAATCTAATCTTAAGATATCAGGTCTGATTTCATGGAGGCTCTTTCAAACAGAACAGCCACTGTGGAGCCTGGAAGGTGAGTGCAAGATGACTCTGCTGAGATCTTCCACGACCGAATTATACATTTTGACTAGAATGTAGGCAAATGCGCAATATAATTTCATCCAGAACATGGTTTTGTGGGCACTTAATTGTTTACACTATTGTCTGAAAAGAGCACATTATACTCAATATGTCAACAGCAGCCAATTACATCTGATTTCTAAAGATATATTTGTATTTATCAACTATTTGCACGACTGTAGAATTTGCTAATCAACAGTTGATCTCAATACATTGGTACCAAATACAGTGCATCCAGCCATGGCAGAATTAATACTAGGCACTGACTTGCTGAATCATTGTATAAACGTGACTTAAACACTCACTGTAAAACCTCACTTGGAAACACACTGACACACAGTTCTAGTATAAACTCTTAGCCTAAGCTCTTGAACAATTTTTCACTGATTCACTGAGCTGGGAAAACAAAAGTTATATGAAGCAAACCTAACTAAGAAATTAGGGGGGGTGTGTAAGAGGAAGGAGAGTGTAGGAAGGAGATGAGGAGTGCCAGAGAAAGAGGAGTAAGGGGAACGTGGGAGACAGGAGGGATTCTGGTGGTTGAGTGAGGGCTGGAGGGCACCAGGTCTCATCTGCATAGTGTCAATGCACAGCACATGCCCGGTGCCTGAGGGGAAACTGTCTATTTGTGTGACTGCATGTGTTTGTGTAAGGATGCATTTTCAACTGTATTGTATGGTTTTATATCATAAACTGCTTTATTCCAATGGCTGTTTAACTTCATCTTGAGTAAAGAGAATACACATGTAAATAGTTAAGGATATGTTGCAAATATAGGTTGAGGCACAAAAAGAGAGTGATAGGAGGTTTGCTGGGGTGACCGAAATACTGCAGTTTTCTCTGTACGGTACAGCAATGAACTCCTTAATTTTGTCTTGCTCCAAAGCTTTTACTCTCCACAGTGTCTTCCCTATAGGATCAAAGTAGAGAAAGCTAAAAAAAAAAAAAACTGTATAGTGTGAACCCTGTGAGCAGACACAGCACAGAGTCTCTTATCAGGGTCTCCAACTAACAGCTTAACCCCATTAGTCAGGGCTGGTCTACATGGTCATGGCTCATTAAGATAACAATAAGGTTTATGTTCTGCTCTGAGCGTTAGGCAAACATGATTGATATTAATCATCATCTAGTCTGTGGAGAAAATAGAGCATCAGAAATGCTTGACTGTGCTGCTGATGTCTCATTTTAGCACTCTGCTGGAGAGGAGAGGGACGACTGCAACCTCTAATCTCCTGCTTTAGCAACTCTTTTCCTTTTTGCCACCTTGGCTGACTCCTTCATCGCTTCTTCCTCAGTTTTTTTTGAGGCAGAATGTGTGTTTACGTCCTCTCTTACCTCTCTCCCTGCCCATCTTTCCTCTTCACCGAGCATGTTCAGTCGATACATATGCAACCAAGTGGAAGGAATAAGGGCGGCATCCTAGACTCAATGCATTCATACGGAAAATGTCGGGGCCACGTCTGTACTGTGAAGCCACAGAGGAAGTCATCAGGGTCCTGTCTGCAGCTGCATTGTGCTACATGTAGCAGTCAGTCAGTGGGAGAGGTTGTAAAAAATAAAACTGTGTCCTATTTTCAAAAGGAACAAAGAATATTGAGGGCTATCAGACTTTTCCCACTTCATGATATGCTTTAGGTATCAACACCCGACAAAGAAGATGGAGCAATGCCGCAGCCATTTCACAGCAGATTAACAGATGCAGAGGCTTTAAACATATATAACGAGTTCATATTAAACATGTCTGGTCTCACTTCATTTCTCTGTGCAGTTCACTTGGTGACAAATAGCATTCAGTTTTAAAGCCTGCGTGAAAAAGCACCCAATTTGAGCAGCAGAGCGGAGTAGCTGTCCTGTAGGTTTTGCATGACCTTACATCATCTTTATCAGCTCCATTGTAATCTTGGCCTGTTGTTACACGGAAAACACACAGCATGTCGTAAGACAGAGGAGTTCTCTGGTCAATCTGAATGATAAAATGTCCAGTAAGACTGGTCATGATACTAAGATTGGGATTAGATTGCTGAAAAAGAAACAAACAGTTGTGGACAACAACTGATGTTGGCTGCCACTTGATTTGATGTGGACCTTGGAGACAATAGACACTGCTGATGGATGGAATAAGGAAATTAACTGTCTGACAGCTAAAGGACCCATAACACACTGGAGGACCAGGACAGGCTCAATGAAAAGGGCAGACTCTCCCCGCTGATACAGTAAAACTGATAAAAGATGCAAAATGCATTAAAGCTAAGGACAAAAGCTGTGATTGAAAAAGATAACATAATTTGGTCAGACAACAAGAAAAGTAATTGCTAGTTTACCTTGAATTTTAAGTGAATGTGTAGGGAAATCTTCTGTTGATTATAGTGCCTGCAGTGTACAATAGAAAAGAAAATCCTTTATTCAAACATAGGACCTGGAGCCATTATTGGCCCTCTGGAGACGAGTCACTTTTTCATGGTTATAATAACACAAAGCCACCTGGTTGGAAGAAAATTGCTCCTCCATTTCAGCATCTAGGTGTGTGTGTGTGTGTGTGTGTGTGTGTGTGTGTGTGTGTGTGTGTGCATGTGTGAGCTACAAATGCACCAATAGACTTACATGTGTTTGAGTAAACGTATGTGTGTGTGTGCGTGTGTGTGTGTCCTGTCCCATTTTCTAGAGCTGGTTGGCTGGGAGTGACATTGTCATTATCGACATCTCTCCCTGCTCCCCTGGATCCTGTAGCCGTTAGCAACCAACTCCGGGAGTTGGCCTCTCCTCTGCTGCAGCCAATTGCTTTCACATCACTTTGTGACTGTGTGCATGCATGCGAATGAGCAGGTGTTCTTTTCCATTGGTGTGTGCGCGTATGCACTCATCTCTTGACATAGCTCTATGATAACACATGATTGAGCGCTTCTGTGTTGATTATTTGATAAAATGCAGCCTCACAGTTACTCATTTATTTCCAATTTATTTCTGTGTTAAGACAAATGTTCCAGGAACAGTGTTTCATTTCCACAGCGACAGAACTAAACACACAGACGCACGCACACATCTCATACCAGACATGCTGAACACAAAACTGCACAGCAGAAGGAAGTGGTCAGCATAGAATAATCAATAGGTGTTGATTAGGCCTACTCAGTACCTTTGTATTGCATGGCAAGCAACAGCCCTTTTTTCTGCATGCCTGGGAATCAATAGTCTGATCTCTGATTAGGCCGGGCTGCACATCTCACTGAGCAGGGGAAAAGAGCAGTACACGCCAACTGACTGTGAAATGAGACTGAAAAAGCACCAGTCCATGATAGATGGCCAAATAAAACAATATTGCAGGCCTAGCTTCCCAGAACACAAATTAAGCTGCATGCATGTTCCTAAAAGGCATCAGAGGAGAGTGTTTTAGTTTTAGGGCATTATGTTTACTTCCAGCTCCAGACCGAACAAAAGCCAATACAGAGCTGCTCTTTGTGCAGCACAGCTATTATTTTCCAAGATAAGCAGCACAGATGCATGTATGATGGGTCTTTACGACGGAGGTACATATATATTCATAGCTCTGCACCCTCTAGCACAGCCATTACACAGCTGGGAGGTTGAAATGCCTTGCTCAGAAGCACCTCAGAAACAGCTGAGAGAGAGGACTCACTTCTCCCGTCTAGACTCCCACAGACAGATTTGGCAATATTCTAACCTTTAGGCTGACACTGACCCTTTCCATAGCGGTGTCAACACTCCAGGCTCTTATTGGCACAGTAACATGAAAACCCTTTTACACTGAAGGCCCCGCTGGGAGTGTGTGTATAAAAAACTCTCCTCCTTCCCGTTTCACCTGGAATCTCTTGATGTGTTTTAGGAAATGCCACAGATGTGGGAGAAAAAAAAACAATTTTAGATTATGTTTGTGCCAGCTAATTGAACATTGCCATAGCTTTGCAGAGGTACTAAACAATAAAACTAATTAACCTAATGCAAATTTCTCTTTGGAGAGTAATAAAGTATCTATCTATCTATCTATCTATCTATCTATCTATCTATCTATCTATCTATCTATCTATCTATCTATCTATCTAATTAAGCAGGTATAAAAAACACTTTATCCATTAAGAAAACATGAAATGTCTTCTGACTTAAAACATCAGACTGAATAGATTACATTAAGTGGGTGATGTTCACTAATATTGATGCTGTAGGAATGCAGTTTGTGCATGAATATGATGAGACGGTGCCACAGATTAAATGGTGAAAAATACACAAATATAAAGCACAATTTGGTCAGTGTCGATATAAATGTACAAATATGCAGTAATTATCAAGTATGCTAATACGTCTTTGTCTCTGTTACCATGGGAGCTAGTCATGTGACAAACTACAGGGGTGTGTCCATACACATCTAAGAATACCTGTGAGACGCTTGTGTGTGTGTGCGTGTGTGTGTGTGTGAGTGGGAGAGGGAGAGAGAAAGAGAGATCATATATTATAGCTACATTACTGGCTGGCGGGTGAGTTTAATCAGGCCAGTAATAAAAGTAGGGTGGGCTGATGGAGGAGAGTCCTCTGGGACCCACAGCTCTTTGTGTCTCTCAAACCCCTCTGGACCAGGACAACCTCTCCCTCTCACCCCACCCCAGCCCACCCTCTTACCACCCGCTTCTGACAACCCTATTCCAAGGTTTCCCTCACCTCCCTCCCCCTTCTTTCTTCTTCAGCTGTTGTTCCTAAATTCACAATTAAGAAACAGCAAAAAAGAGATTAAATCTTGTTCAAATCATGACAGCTCCTTAGTGCCACTGACCCTGCTAGCTGGACGTAAGACAAACAAACCTCCCTCTTTGGACACACACCTGTACCACACTCCTTTGGATAAGCGGCCGTCCCTTTGTGCTGAGCAGCCCCCCAGCAGATGATGGATGTGACAGGGAGGGCCCTTGTGGCGGCTGGTAGCCCCAGCCTAGCTGATGGCTTATTCATTACAGCGGGCTTCAACTGTCCTTTAAGGACCCTAAAATGCCACAGAGCAGAGCTGTGCTCAACACAAACACCTTTATTGTGATGGATGTGGCAGCAGAGGCCCTGCTGCAGCTACAGGTATCAGCTGTGCTGCTGGTTGCACAGAATTTGACTTTTGTAAATTCAGCCTTTGAGCTGGTGATCCTACAGAGGAGAGGAAGCAATTCATTACACTTAGTTAATTAATTACACAGCTAGCACACAGCTTCTTGGTGCATTTAGACTTAATCCGTATAAGTGCCATTTCTCTACCCACCATACCGTAATTATAGCTTCCTAATGTTAAAAGTAATATTTTATTTTTAGACAAAGAAAAAAAACAACCACTGCCATCATAGCAAATACTGAATACACAGAATGCTGCCCGATCTGTATCTTTTTGCACTTTAATTACACAGTAACGTGCATCTTTGAAGATTCATTTTTACCTTTTACTTTTATCTATATATTTCCATCATGCATGATGAAGGATTTATATTTGAAATCAGTGTCATCAAAGTGATTTAAGTCTGCACAGGTTTCTTTTATTGAACAAACATTCTAGAAGGGACCTTGAAAAAAACAACAAATTTTATTTTATTTCAGTTTTTTGTTGTGGCCATTGATGATCATAAATGAACTGAATTTCAGGAATAAATGACCATGTTGTGGCAGTTACCAACAACAAATTTACTGTTTTTAATTATTATTATTATTATTATTTAATTTATTTAACTACAACAATGACAAAAACCTTCTGTAGTCAGGCAGACAGCATGTTCTTGGGGCTTAAGTTCTTCTTTCTCTCTGTACACTAATAGGAAGATTAATAGTCTGCTTCAGGGCAAATGTCTGTTAATATTTTACAGAGAGAGCTGCAGTGGTCTCACAGGGTCACACATCAGGTGTGTCTGAATGTGCAACATGTTGTGCATATGAGTCTGTCTGCAGCGTCAAGTGTGTGTGTGTGTGTGTGTACACCTGCAAATTATGTGAAGGCTCTTAACAACATGATAAATAGGATTTAGTCAGAAACACCAAAGTGAGTTTTATCAAAATGACGCACAGTTCTCACTTACGTATGCACTTGTAACATTCAGCTCTTGTGTAACAGCCAGAACACTTTCAGAAGAGTCATCTAACACTCTTTGCCTGTAAGGTGCTTCAGGCAAACACAGACTTCAGGCAATAAACACTTATAACTTTAACTCAGGGTAGGTTCAGTCTGAATTACATTAGTCTCCTTACCAGACATTTTCTACATAACACTTCCCCCAGCTGTCTGCCTAGTGTGATTATGAACCATCCTGCAAAGGGGCCCAAACTGCTGCCGTCCTTCCTCTGTATCAACAGTAGCAGTAACAGTGCAAAGGTCCTGTGTGGGCTGGCAGGCTAAAGAGGAGTGATTAAAGCTGGGTGGACTTTGGCCTCAGGGCCGGCAGGAGATGGATGGAGGCCAGAAAGCAGAGCAAGTGACAAACAAGGCATCTGCTGAGAGAAGGACGATAACAATGCTGAGAAAGAGAAAACACAGCTGGAGATTCAAGTCCATTTATCAACTAACTAAAATGGTAAATTAAGGTCATCTCTCCCCTTAATGACCTCTGGCATACTGCAAACATTTAGAAAAAGTCATTTCACTTGTATTCACCACTAAAAGTATCCCTTTCATGTGCAATCACAGCAAATCACCACAGCCCTTTGTTTCTGAAGTGACATGCTCTCTGTCTGTCTCCACCACCTCTCATCTCATTTTTCCTCTGTCCAACACATGAAGGAGGAGGGTTCAGCCCCTCCTTTGCAATTCCTAATGAGGCTCTGTGTGCGTGTTGCATGCGTGTGTTTGTGTGTGGTGCGTATATGTGTGTACATTGCTGAATGCACTGGCCTGGTAATGGGTGCCTCATTGTATTACCATGGATACAGCTTGATGTCAATGTAGAGAATTCTATTATGTGCTGTTTGTCCCTCTGGAAAATCCTTAACAAGGAAATCCTTCGGCCAATTTCACATCTAATTACACACAAGGCAAGAAGATTAAAAAGAGCATAGTCCTTTCTTTCATTTTAATAATTTATGAATGCTCAGCCTTGGAACTGACTAGTCACTAACTAATATTCTAGGACTGCCACAAACAGTTGTTTTCATTATTGATTAATCTGACGATTTTTTAAACTAAGAGGCCAATTTATAAAATATCAGAAAATAGTGAAAAATGGCCATCACAGGGAGACAAAGAAAAGCAGCAAATCCTCACATTTAAGGAGCAAGAACCAGTCAATGTTTAGCGTTTTTTGTTTGATAAATAACTTAAAAGTTTAATCATTTATTTTTCTGTCAATCAACTAATCCATTAATGGATTAATCATTTCAACACAAAAAATACTGCCACAACTTCTGGTTTCTTCACTTTGTAATTACAAAGTTGTGGGACAATTAGGAGTGTCTATACTGACCTTTATCAACTGGCACCTCTGCGGCTGACATTGTGGTTATTAGTATTCTAATGTCATTCTGATTCCAGTTAGGAGGACACCAGGGTGAAAATTGATCTTACTCTGCTACAGAGCATGTCACTGTGTGTGTGTGTGTGTGTGTGTGTACGCGTGTGTGTGCGCACACAAGTGCATCTCCCATTTACAAGCAGTGCAACAACAGCAGCAGCCATCTCTGGTGTTCAGACTGCTAATGTGGCCATGATGGGCCAGTCGCACAATGGATGGCAACAACACACAAGGTGAAAGGTCAAATTGCTACTGATGAAATGTTCGCATTTGTGCTGCTGTACACCTACTGTGGGGGCCTATACACACAGACACACACGGAGGAACTGACACATTCTCCATCCCTCTTCCAGCAGAGGGTAGATGAAAGAGCCTGTAGCTGTGGTTGGAGGATGGGAGATGAGGAGGGAGAGGATGGGAAGATGGGTGGATGCTGGGTGAGAGAGAGGGGGTTGGAGAGAGTGTGGGCGACTGACAGGCAGACAACAAAAGACCAGCGCTGCCCAAAAGTTCAAAAGAGCCTTTTCAACCAAGCATATACCAATGTGCATACAAACACGCGTGCATACGCCAACAAACATGGTCCCACTGAATCATCTGTTAGAAGTATATTTTCACACATTGCTTGTGGGTCCGGTTGTGCATTAAAAAGCTTTATGGTAACAGTTACGCAAGTACATGTGTGTATGTGTTTAGGAATGGTTGCAATCATTAACTAGGGCTGGGATGATATGCTTATCCCCCGATTCAATATTTGAGTGCTGACTCGATATGTATTGTAATTCTTAAGAATTGTGATTCTATAAGTAACTCAAGTCGACATAATGATTAATTGCGATTTTTGTCTGCATTTTTTTAAGAGTAGACCCATGAGAAAAATTTCTTAAAACTTTTCTAGAGACTGTATATCATGAGTGATATTTCCAAAAACAATACACACCACATGTCTTACTCTTCATTTTATTTCAGCAGTATCATTGCTATACTGCTTTTAAAAGTAGTACAGTGATATATGTTGAGCGTATCGATTTTATTTCCCATCCCTATCATTTATTGCTCTATATTAGGTCATTAGAGGCCACTCCAGAGTCAGACTCGATGGCCACATGCTCAATGCTGCACATACACAAGAATGAAAATTGCCTTCAGACCAGTTCGGCTGAAAGCCGCCGTGTCAAAGGAAAGAAATGTCTACGCTCCAACATAAAAGCACTGACTCTCTTTAAAAACACCATTGCTGATGTAGCAGAGCTCCGCAGGTGGCATTGGCTTTGTGGTCTTAGCTGTGGCATCACTCCCTGTGAAAAACAATCATCTCTAATGTACACTCCCCACTCCATTTCATCTATACAAGCAACATCTGCTTCTAAGGGTATACACACACATATACATACAGAGAAACTCTCCCTTTCTCATCGACTTGGTAACTATCTCATAATTTACTATGTAGATGCAATTCTAATACATTCTCTCTCCATTCTTCAGTGATAACACACTTTTATAGTACATTTTACTCTTTAGTTTTAATCAAAGACTACACAGTAAGGTATGCATTCAGAAAGTGGTAAAGCTGCACAGACAAGAGGGAGAAGAATGGCAACACAGTGACAACTCGGGATCTAAGCCATAGCTCTCCAGGGATACACTTTAAGCCTCCTAACAGCGGCAGAGCTCGTGCCAAAGCCAAACTCTGCGGCAACGCTGCTGGTGTAACTGTAGCAGCCCCTGAGAGTCCGTCTCTCAGGGACAGGATTGTTATTATAAGCCAGAACAAGAGCCCTCTCAAAATGCGCACATGCATATGCACACGCCAAAACTAAAGCACTGCTAACAGGATTGTGGAAAGTGTGGTCAGAAACAGATGATATGAAAGCACAGAGGGTGACTGGGAATAAAAAGACATGCATACATGAATCCAAGAAATTTGCTGCTCTAACAATGTTTATGGAGAAGAAATGTCACACATCTGTAAGATAAATCTGCAAAACAAAACACACATGCCTTTTAACATCTGCTGTCTGCTTGCAGCCAATAGTTGGGATTTGTGAGGGCTTAAACTTTTTGCGTGTCTCCAAAATAACTAACTTCCATCTCCCTAGTGCAATACATTTACCCTCTGCCATCTTCTCTGAGTGTCCCAATTCTCCATATAAAACATATGCATTATATGGTGTTCTCAGAAATGCCCACGGTGGCAACAACAACCACAGAAGGCAATGCATTGTATGATATACGTATGAAGTTTGAGTTAACACTCATAAGCGGTGACAAAAAATGATGATAATTCATTAGTGTCTGAATCATGAATTGTTAATTCAATGCTTACTACAGAGACCTATTGAGTATCTGGTGGCAGTAGTTAATGAGTAAACAGCTATGGTCTCCATCTCTTTATATATTCAGTTAAATACTATAGATAAATCTCTCAATATCCTAAGTATATTAAAGTGCTTTTTTTTATCTATATATCTACTTAAATGGATAGTTTACCTGCTTTCCCATCTCCTTCCTGCAATTTTTTTTGTAAAAGAGAGAAAAGATGAACAAAGGATAGATTCAGAGGCGAGCAGTAATGCAACAATGCAGGAAGGATTGTTAGCTACAGAACTTCAGAGCTGAAAGCATCGGCCCGAGAGCTTTTCAGATAGCTATGTCTAATCTGCAAAAACACTTTGGTTGGACAGAATTTACATAATTGTAGCACTTATCACACCATCACTGAGAAAGTGAGAGGTACCCCGCCCAGTGAGAGAACAGTTGTCAAGGCAACTGAGGCGAGGGTTCAACGAGAGCATGTCACTGGCCTTGAGAGATAATCAGGGAGGGAGGGGCTGAGGTAGCTGAGGTGAAGTTAACACCGGGAGCTGACAGGAAGTCATTTAGCCATGTCTGTTAACAGTGCATTGTGGTGCAGGTAAGTGAGGTCAGTTCAAATAATTTCAGAGGGAAATAAACATAGATCCTCGAGGCTTCTGCTGCTGTGAACTGCACAGGTCCAACTCACAGCAGGCGATAAAGCAGGTTAAGGGACCTTGCAATGGTCCCATTTAACTACAGTCCAGTTGTGGAGAACCATCTGTAGGTCTGTTTATGCTCTGCTGGCCACTCAACTGACCACTGAGCACATTATGTTTAATGAGTTAATCTACTTTGTGTGTCCACAGATAAATGACTGCAGAGCTCTGGCATAAATCTTCCTCTCTCTGCCTGTTTCCTGCTCTTGTTCTGAAATCTTTACCTCTCTGTGCTCACTCTTTTTATGTCTTTATCTCACTTTCACATTGCCTCACTGCCTCTGCACTTTCCTCTGCGTAATAGACATGGCTGCAAAGGTTAGAAGGCTATCTTATGTTTGTCAAAGTAAAATATTGTGTATATTTTTGTGCATCTGTGCGAGTGCGCGATTAACACCGTGCCTGAAATACGAATCATCAGCAGAAGACGCTCACAGGATGGCAGCGATCCGTGGCCAAGCTCCCAGAGAGCCGAAAACGAGCCACCTCTGACTAACCGTCTACGCCTCTATCACACACACACACACACACACACACACACACACACACACACACACACACACACACACACACACACACACACACACACACACAGTGTCCAGGAGAATGTGCAGTCGTGGAGTCCTCTAGTCCTCTGTCTGTCCACCGAGAGAGAAACAAATTAGCAGGCGGTCTGCTGGGCTCAGAGTCTGGAGCGTGGCCAGAGTATGCAGTACTGAAGGAGGAACCACACAGTGCAGTCAGTGGCCACAGACCCAACAAGAGTACTGTGTCTACATTACTGCTTTTGCTCTTGACAAATGGAAGCAACAAAATTGTATTTTGTATTGCACATATGACGTGAGATTATATACAGTGAGTTGGGCATTGCTGGAAAATAAGCCCAAAAGGTTTTGAGACCTTGGGTTCATCCTCGGAGAACCATGAATGTCCACAGCAAATTTAAGGTATTATTGTGTTATATGTGTTCTGGACCAAAGAGGAAAAGTGGAAATTGTGACCTGATGGTGGCACTGCACTAAAGGGCATGAGGGGACAAAAACTTATATAAAAAACTTTTATATCTTTAAAGCTCTATATTAATGTGACAGACTGACAGATGGGCTGTCAGACTCAACACTAACAGCATAAAAAGACATTGTAAGAAACTGGTGTTTGAATTAATATCACAGGAATGTGAGAAACTATTTTTTGTTAATTTGCTTGCATTTTATATTGTACTGTAAATTTTAGACTTTCATGTCAATATAATGGCAAATGCATATAGTAATAAAGAGAAAAACAGAATGAGAGCGAGAGAGATGAAGAGACTCAGAGAAGGATACAGATCCATTACAAAGATGGATGAAGAGATTCTCTGCAGAATCAACAGACTGACAAATTCCTCTGCAGAGCAGTTATGCTGTCCGTCACTTTGCCAAGGCCACTAACACAGTGAGGGATGGCTGTATCTAGGCAACCGGGCGGCTATCATCAGCAGTCTGTATCTAACCACCATCGACCAATCACAGGAATCAACTTCCACCTTAGCCAATCGTGACTGATGTCAAGCAGCTGCTGTTCAGCGGGGAGCATTTATCACGGCCAAACGACTCTGTGGATGCCTGATTGTCTGGGTACCGTCGGTGGATCCAAGAGGTTAAAACCCACCTTCAGCACGTCATAGCTACCTCAGCTAAAGGAAGGATGTGTATACTTGTGTCTTAATACTGCTGTCATAAATCAGCTCTGGGACAGTGATTTCAACAACTCATCAGCGAGTCACAGAAATTAAATTAGTGAACTGTTTCCTGTTTTGTTTATTTCAATCCCCATTAGCTACTCCATACGGCAGTCAATGCTAAATCTGATTATTTCTGTATAGGGGGGTTAGTATTGAACCCTCAAACTTTATTTTCTTGCAGTATCCAGAGGACTATTTGTGCTTTTCTTATCTGCCTTAATCTACATTTCTTCATTTCTCCCTCGAACTTTGGCAAATGCTGCACCATTCAAACTAAGCTATCCCTGTGGAAAAACATGGTCTCTGAGCTGTGAAGTGTAAAATAGCGTGACACCGAACATATTCAATTTTTCAAAACATAACGAGATATTGGACTATTTCCACTTTGGTCTGGTGGGACTCAGCAGCTTGCATCGTAAGCTGTCTGGATCTGACAGATGAAAATATAGTTATATTAGAGCATATTATTACCCAGCATGCTTGGTGAACGGACCCACTGTGTGTGCATGTGTGTGTGTGTCAGTATACTACTGCCAACAGTCACCTCAGTATGGACTGAGGTTGGCTACATGTGATGAAATAGTTTATATTGCTCCAATTGCTCTCCTCTCTTCTCTTGCTGCTCACTCACACACGCACGCATGCACGCACGCACGCACGCACGCACGCACGCACAATCCCCCTCTCTTTGACAGACATAAGTTTGGGCAAGGCAATCTGTTAGCCTAACTGTGGCTGACGGTTCCTGTGATGTTTGGTTCACTCTTTGTGTTTGATCCTTCAGGTACAGAGGAAGCGAAGCCTACAGGGACATCTCATCCGCTCATTCTCATTCTCTCTCCCTCTGATCTACTGCAAAGCTGCATAACAATACAAACATTGCCAATGCGCAGTGCATGTGCACCTTCTTTCTACCTGTATTTAACAAGCTGGTGTCTTCGTCTACATTAGTTTCTTTCTGGTGTTTGAAAGGTCTACTGATCTATGTTTTCAACTCTGTAGGTATTTTGTCACAAATCAAAGTTAAAACCTCATGATGGTGATAGATGAAATGTCAAGGGATCACCAAAATTGTTAAAATTCATCCTCAGGGAAACATGACAATCCATTCAAAAGTTGCTGAGACGTTTCAGTTAAAAACCTCAAATGTCAAAGTCAGAGAGAGTTTGGCGGCACAATGACTCACTGTCTAGAAACTGATATTAGTTTCATCTTAACCGTTTGTACAGTACATTTCTGTGATATGGACCCATCTGTGTTTGGATCTATTGTACCTCACAGTTCAGAGACTGCGGTCCAAGATATGTTTGCTTTAACTCAAATACTTGAAGTAGAGGGAAAAGCCACCTTAATAAAAAAAAATATATATATTTCCACATTTAATCTTCTTTATCCACAGAAATTCAAAATGAGGCTCTACCCAAAGAGGTCCAGGAGCTGAAGGGTCAGCTGAGAAGGAACACAGTTTCCTTCAGGAGCAAAAGGCCTCAGAGCTCTCCACCAACCTGGAGTCAAAGGTGAATGAAAACCAGTTTCTCTGGAACCAGGTGGAATATTTAATTAACGCGCTCCACAGAGCACAGACTTGGACGCAGCTACAGAGCAATCTGTTTTGTAAATAGAGAGCCAAGTGTTTGAAGGAGCAAACACAGAGGATCCAACCTGACCAACAACTGGAGGAAACAACAACAAAAAAAAAACAAACAGCTGGCTCATCAGAAGAGACAGGAAGAGCTGTTGGTGACTAAGGAAAAGGAAACAACAAGTGAGCTCCAGACACTGAAAGTTTCATTACAGGAGATCCAACAGAGGAATAAAACTGAGCTCAGGGCTGAAAAGCAGCAACATGAGACTATAATAAGTCTCCTGCTGAAAAGGTGCCAGAGTGCCAGATGCAGAGGCTGAGGGCTGAACAGGTTGTCCTCCGATCAAAAATGGAGCAAGAGATCAAAACACTGCCACAAGATGCCTCTGAGAGGGAGAAGTCCTTCCCCAGGGAGATACAGGACCTGAAAATCAAACTCCATGAACAGACGTCAACAAACGTTGACACCACAACGCATGGATGAGCTGAGGGTCGATGTGTCCAGGCAGGTGGAGGACGAGTCCCCTCCTACTTTACAGGCACCTGAACTCCTGGAAAAAAGAAAGGACAAAAGGAGGACATCTCCTGTCTGAAGCCCATGACTTCTTTGATTTGTGGAAAAAAAAGAAGGAGAAGTGGGAGAATCGATGGTCCACATCCAACTACGGCTCCAACAAGAAAAACAAAAGCCAATAAAAATAATGGTACTGCATATATTGTTGTGTTTTTTAGTGGTAGTATAGGTGAGTTGTTAAGTGGTACTTAAAAAAATGGTGCATTGGTAATAAATAATTACATAATTGGAATTGGTCACAAAAAAAATGTTAAAAATTGATAACAGCTGTAAACAACAGGATAATGACAGTTTAGAGGTTGGGATGGTTGAAGGCAAAAAGGTGTAACTAAATTACATTTTCAGGAAAGGAGTTACTTAGACATGCATTTAAAGAGAACACAAGTCATATGGGTAGTGAAATGCAGTGCAGCGTCCGACCAACAGAGCCATGCCGCTACACTGTTAGTTTTATGTAAATCTTCCATCTACATCACATATCATCCTCTGTCTCTCTGGGTGCATTGCGTAAAAGGCCACTTCAGGTCCTCACATTACCTTGAGCTCAGGACCATTAGGATTGAGCTGGAAACATCAACTGCACTACACAGAGAAACATGATGTATAACTGTAACTAAACTGTACGTGCAGGAGCCACGGTGAGGTAAGTGTGTGTGGCTGTGCACACGTGGGCCTCTGAGGTTTATAGATAGAAGCGAGTCATAAAAACAAGATAAGTGTTGTGTCAATAGTCCAAGCTGGGGCCATTAATCTAAGCAGAATAAGAGCCCGGGCTCCGCCACTGTATGGCAGACACAGCGAGGCCGCACTGTAGAGGTGGAGGAAATTCAGTATCCATTAACCTACAGGGTGGCCCTGCCATTAACAGAGCAGGTCAGAGAGGTAACGTTACAGCCAGCACACCGGCAGCATGGATGCTGCCATAGCTTGAAATACATCATCACCCCTGACAGTGAGTATGTCGCCTGAGATATGTCGGCATATATCATCATGGAAAGTGCAATTTTGCTGTTTTGCATGCTATTTATATACAGTACGTTACAGCTCCTCTTCTCAAATTCATAAGCAACACATGCAAATGTCAGGTGTAATGATGGTAATGATTGTGGCACACAGTCAGAATCCTGTATGAACAACAACTGACACCACTGTTGGCATGATTGGCACTGTATGAACGGCACATGCTCACAAAACATGATTTTAGCAGTGTGCAACTTAATCTGTATACAATTAATGAGATGCACTTTCATTCTCAGGAGAACCCCTCAGCAATTGCAGGTAAATATAACAACATGCTACTATTCATGCTTGTTTAGTGGTGTATGCCTTAGTCAGCTTAGTACGGATAAACCAAGGTGTGTGTGTGTGTGTGTGTGCACATTTGTGTGAAGGTGTCCCTCCAGGCTGCCGTGGTATTCTCACAACAGCAGCTGCAGCCTCTCGATAAGACTCACACTAAACAGCTTCACTTTGAGGACAAAATGAACTGAAATGTAAGGAGAAAAACATTTAAAAAGAGACACACACGAACCCACACACATATATTTCTGTGACATGGCAGATATTCAGAAGCTAGTAGATTAGCAGACATGAAACAAGGCATTTTCCTCAGAGAGGGAGGACAAATTTTGTCTGGAAACTCTGCAGTCAGACACAGCTGACATTATAGCCAGGAACATCTTGAATGCATCCTATAAACAGCACAGCCCGCCATTATGTCAGAAAGTCACAGCGATATTCCAGTTCTGCTCAGTATATGTCTCTGTGTAATAACTTTCTACAACATGTTTATTTTATGCGGAAAGGGGGAGTAGAAGACTGATGAAAAACTGAAGAAGAAGTAGAAGAAGTGAAAGAAGGAATAGAAGCAGAGATGATTAACTGTGTGGCAGAGAGAATTAAAGTCGAGAAGGCAGCACAAGATGGAAAAAGAAAGTCAATTAAAGAGGAAGAAAGGGTATTTGAAACATCAAAGAGGGTAAAAAGGAGATATCAGAGGTAGAATAAAAGAGTGAGGATGAAACATGGAATCAAAATACAATTAAGAAACAAAGTGAGGATTAAAAGAGTTTCTTGTCAAAGTAACACAAAGCAAAACTCCACATACATTCCTATGAATAAGTAAAATATGTGTCACACAAGATTGTATTTGGGTAGCACAACACTGTAAGGCCTAATATGAACCCATTCCTAACTTAAGTAGTGAAAGGAGTGGTAAGTCTTTACTTTGGCAATATTCTCAATGAATCACAAATGAAGTACAAAGTATCACAACCAAGCTACCAACATAAACTGAGGTCAAAGTCGATATTGTTGTAGGTAAAGTTAATTCAGGTTAAAGCTGAATATAATTTAGCACCTGATCCTCCCCCCTGGAACTTCTGTTTCCATTCCCTCATCGTAATACTGTAACTCTAACTTATGAATGAGCCATCATACTGCCCATTCTACCTTTGCCATCCAGCCAGGGCGGAAGGAATCCAGTACTTGATATTATTAGATCAGGAGCAATTTCCTAACTCAATCAGATTAGGAGCACACTGACCTTGTGGTGTTTGGGAGTCATTAACATGATTCACATTAGCAGGAAGTACCCAAGGTTTTTTTTTTTTTTTTTTTTTTTTTTTTTACAAAGCGCTTTATGAAAACAGTACAAAAACAAACATGAATATTACATAGCATTTATTAGCAATTTAGTATCTTTCAGTCACAAATCATGAGCCTTGAACAGCAGAGGTGGCTTAATTAATCTTAATTATTATGGATGGGGTTGCAGTTTTTGATTTTGGCTTGCTTTCAAACTACTGAGATTTAATAAGCATCATCTGAATATTGATCAATCCTCCAATAAATAACTAGATGCAATTATCAAACAATTACAGAGTTTAGGCTGAGAAGTGTGTTTTGTTATTTGAGCTTTTGGGAGTGAGGACGTTTTGACCGTCAGTTAGAATGTAGGGAATGTTTTGTCAGTGACGGTCACAAATTAGGGACGTCGGCAGTTAACCACCGGGGGGCCTTGGGCACGTGGCTTGTTCGCGAGCATGCTGCGTAAATTAAAAAATATTTGCGCAATAAACAAACTGAAGAGCGGCCGTTGTGAGTGGCATTTGTGCTGTGTGTGTGCGTGGGTATGTGTGAGAGCCTGTGTGTGTCACTCAGCAGCATGGGGTAGATACTAGCTGAGTTTAAAGAGCGGCGTATAGAGGAGAGGCAGCCGCTGTCTGTCAACCGCCAGCGAGCGCTGGGACTCTGAATTCCCATTCATCCCCTTCATCTGGCCTCAGTACAAACAGACCACCAAATCAGAGCCGGAGATTTCTGTGGTTTCAGAGTGGTGAATGTTTGTGTGTAGATGTGTGTGTGTCACTGGATGAACCATGCCGACTGAGCCTCCTCAGGCCCTGCAGCAAACAGCATGTGGATGGTATTTTTTTCAGAGCAGACAAATCGACCCTTGAAGATCTGGTCTACTCCTTGTTAACCTGGGGTGTACACAGACATAAACACATGCACACACACTATACACACCTCTTGAGTTGCTAAGGAAGTATAGCCAAGGCAAAAAAAACAACATATCAAGAATGGAAAACACAAGAGAAGGGCACACAGACATTTCAGGTGCACCACTATAATGGTGCTTATTGTAGCTTGTATGTGGTGCGAAGATTTTAACATATTGCCCAACCCTGTGAAGAAGTATAAAAAATAGCCTGTTTGTTTGTGTTCTCAAGAGGTGTCCACATGCTTTCACGAGACAGTATTAAAATTCAACCTAAGGCCCCAGGCCTTAGTCCGACATGTTCTACTGTTATTGTGTTTGGATCCTGAATGTCACTGGAACAAAACACGGCTCAAGTGATTCTGGTCTCTTTCTTTGGTGCCATGGTAACTGTGATGGTGAAAGTTCAGCTCTGCTTTGTGTGTCCGCAGAGAGGTACAGAAAATAAGGTTGCGATCCTACACTGAACTACACTACACTTTGAAACAAGGTGCCACTCCTATGCTTTCAAAAATCGTATGCAGCATCTTAATAGAGGGTTTGAAACAACTGCCATGATTCTGCAACCCAGCTTCCTGGCAACATTAAAAATAAAGGCTTCGGAGATTAGCGTTAGCAGTACAGCAATTTAAGTCATTACAAATATGATTCATTCTAATAAAAACCCTAACAAGAAATTTACAATAATCCTCTTACAAATGGCTGCTGCTCATGCCAGGGGAACAATGAGCTGTTCTCTGCTCAATTGAGCTGCATACTAATAGGGTGATTACGAGGCCTAATTATCAGATGGCACTTGTCATGAAGAAGCCGTGCAGTTTGCCCCGAGGACGAAATGCAAAACAGAGACAAACTGTTGTTTCTGCTGAAAAGCCACTGAAGAGTGTCTCTATTTAGGATACGGCTGGTTTAAAGTCAAGAGGACGCTTCTTTAGGTGACCGGAAGTCAGAGGACATACCAGCAGGCATAAATATGCAGGACAAATGTAATGTATACACAGGAGGGTAAGTCAACCCTGCCAGCACTGAAGTCATTAGTTATTGTTAACGTACATCATGAATACATCAGTCACATGTTGAAGAAGATATGAAATATGCATATTCCCTGAGGCCTGCATATGGTAGCAGGGATGCTTAAGAGGAATTGTTAAGAATGATAAACGGCAACAGTCCTGATGTGGTGACTTCAAACTCACTGATACAAGGCTTGAGACATTGAATGAATATGAGTTTGTGTGAATGTGTGTGTGTGTGTGTGTGTGTGTCTGTGTGTATGTGTGTGTGTTTATGTGTGTGTGTGTGTTGTCTTTGAGTGTCAAATCCCCCCGCTGTTTCTTATACAACATACAACCATGAAATGCTCTCATACCACTTTAATTTACCATCTACTTAACAATTGAGCTGTTTTTGGATGGAGCTCTATTGGCTGCCAGTGAGTGAGAGGATGAGAGGACAGTTTTTGAAGACACATGAGCATCAGGAGGGAGATTTGCCACATTTCCAATCTCACACACCGTTAATAATTCAACATTTAATATAAAAACAGACGGTCTGTCCGGGAGGGAACAATAGCAGTGAATTATTGATATCTCTCTCTCTCCTCTTGTCTTTGGATTAGAAGAAGGTGAAATTATATCTGGACCAATATTCTTCTGCCCTCTAAAGGCAATCCCCTGACCTCAAATGTATTAAACTTAAATTACTACTTATTGCTGCCATCTTTGGAAAGCAGTTGATGTGCTTTGAATCCAAATTAATTGAATAAGCAAATGAAACAGCTTCAGCCAGGCTCTTTTCACCCACATTTTATGTGAGTAACGTTTGGAAAAGGAGGCTCCCCGAGGCTTTTGCCTCCCGTCCTCCACCACCTTACCACCTATATCATCTCTCTTTATTTCTTTCAAACTTTCTTTCTCATTTTATCTGCCACTCTCAGCCCTCAGTGCTCCTCTGTCTGCCTGTCCACTTGTTTGTCTTTCTCTGAGTGTGTCTCTCTCTTTTTGCCCATGGGCAGAACAGTAGAGGATGAAACATAGGGTGACTCACAGCAAACACAAATAAATGGCAGCTCTGTAACCCATCCTCCACACACACACACACACATACACAAACACACACATGCATGTAGAGCAGGCACATTGGCTCTGACCCCATGGGGCCACACTCAATTTAAAGTCAAACTCTCTGCTGCTAGAGACATGCTTCCATCAAATATCAGCTTTGAAATAGATCCCCATGCCACCAGGTGCTGAAGCCTGTGATTGTGTTGACAATCAGCTGAGAGTCAATACGGCAATATCGAGATGAGTCTCATATGAGCTTCATGTGATTGGTACATTTTCACCGCGTTCCCGTGCCTCTGAGCCAATCTCAGCCAGGTTCTGTCCCGTTCTCCAGAGAGAAGATGCAGCAAACTGGTACAGTGAAGGACACTGTGTCTTCTGCAATGCCCTACTCAAGCACACAACCTATACACTACACACCCACCCACATACCACTACCATGTATCACTGGACTATCAAAATCTGCACACACATCTATAACAAATACATAATTTGACTTGTAATGCAAATAAAAGCCCCCCAATCCGACCACAGAGATTTAATTTAGAAGAAAGTGTGTGTCATGGCTTCAAGCTTTTGTAGAGCAATTAAGGTTTTATCATTTTCTCACAGCATTTACAGAAAAAGTAAGTGTGTAGAGCAGAGTATGGACACTGTGTGATGATTTCAGTGGTTGTACTCGAATTGCAGTGCCAAAAAATCCCCCAGAAATAAATCGGCATATGGCCCTGCTGTCATCACCTATAGCTCACAATCACACCCACACCCCCTGTAGCATTCAGCTCCTTATGTGCCTTTGTGTGCCCGATTGCAGAGAGCTGCAGTGTGAGAAGATAAAAACATCAAAACACACACAGCAGAGACAAGGTCACATGTCTCTGGTTCTTCTCTCCGTTCATCCATCATCACCTCCCTGCTTTGCATTGCTATTTCCTATGACTCAGACTGCTGATCTTCAATCTTTGAATGCAGGACAGATGCCACATGAGTGTGCATGACATCCAAATCTGCAAATTGCAATTCACTGCTAAGGTTTTTTTTTCCCAATTTCAGCCGAGCAGTGCAGTCGATAAAGAAAACTATTCAAATTAATCTATCAAAACAACCGTGTGTGAATCCTTGCTAGATAAATGCCATTCTGTGAGCTATGACTGATTGGTTACACCCAGCAGAGCCTGGCTGATCTGATGGCAGACAGCCAAAGCTGTTGATTAGGCTTCTCATCACCGATTAAAAACAATAACTTGCCTAATAACAGAGGTTAGATTATGCTTTGGAAGCCCTGCTAATGCTTAACAAATATACCAAACCCTGAGACCTCAACAGCTGATTTTTAATCAGCAGAGACAGATCTCATTACATGCACATGCCACCCATGTTTTAGATTGCTGCGATCACTGCTGGTGCTATATGTATATGATCTCCAGCTGTGTGCCTGGCATACAGCTAGATCATATGATCTTTCCTCTCTGTTTATTTAACCTTTACAAGATTGTATTCTCATTGGAGTAAATACTTGGTGTCTGAGGAAACGATTTACTGTTAATCTTATGAATTAGTGCTAAGCTTCTGTGCATCTTTGAAGATGTCGAGATCACAGGCCGTTCCTGTCATCTACATTCGAGAGGCAGCATGTTCATAAGACATGGAGATCAGGAGGCCTCGCCAAGGCCCGAGCAGATGCACACACATATGCAAATAGTCATGGATACTACGGTAGAGAGGTGCAGTCATGACAAGCTGTTGACTACAGGATTCATAACCCTTAGAAGGCCTCATAACTACATTTAGGAGCTGAGACGGCTCCAGGATGACCTCGACTCCTAAGAGCATCACTAACCTCTCCTTCAACCTTCCCCCTGATTCATCCCTGCCCGGAAACACACAAATACGTCATCATCATTTCTCCTATGCTTGTACCCCAGCCCCTACCACCTCTGCCCTTTATTTGCCCTCTCTTCTCTACACCTCAAATAACTATACCCTATTTTGCCAACTCTGCATTTGCACCAGCGGAAATCTTATCCTCCCGGACTCCTGTAAAATGCCCAAAATCTAAAAATACCATCTCTGCTGGAGCCACATCCTCATCTGAACTCCTCACCCTTTCCCAACACCACAACAGTTGCTATCCAGATCCCTCCTCCTCTCAACCACCCCATACCTTTTCCCTCTCTCCCCCTCTCCTCCCCCTCTTTCCTCTACTTTATTCAGGCGAGATCTAATTCACAGATGAATAATGGATGGATGGATGGATAGAAGACTTTCATCTATCAAGGTTCTCTTTCTCTCTGTGTCTTTCTCTTGCGGGATGGCTGTAGTGCTAATGCAGGGCAACATGCATTGGAGATGAGCCCAGGGACCTCCCACTCGGTCTGTTTGTCTGTCTGCTGCCTGAAGGATCTCTTTCTCTCTCTGTTTCTAGCTCTCTCTGTTCCAGACTGGTCACTAACGATCCCATTCAAACCATTTATCGTAGTTTTCCAACCTCTTTTCCTCTTCTCCATTCTTTCACAATCATCATGTCAAACATAAAACCAAAGAGTGCTGGCCATCTTTCTTCATCCCTGTCTTCATCCAATTACCTATCACCTTTTTCATCGTTCATTGCCTCAGTTCGATTAGTCCCTGACCTTGGGATAGCGATCCTAGATTTGTATTGACCCTGACCCCCCTGCTTCCCTCCCCTCTAATACCCTTAGAAGCCTCATCAAAGGACCAATCCCACAATCCACTGCCACCTCCCTCGTTCACTGCTTTGCAAGATGATAAACCTGCTTGAGTGAAGGAAAACCCGCTCTGTAAGCTTGAATATGGATGTAACTGGTCAAGCTCAAGAAATGTCTTGTTTAAATGGCAATTGGTGTCTAATTTTGAAAAGATCTTGATGCCATGACAGTGTATTGTGGAGTATTAACCTCCACTGGATAAAGAGCCTCAGGTGTCTTTCCTTCGCCTGGAAATATTGATGGTATGGAGAAGAGAAATGCTGAGAAACAGCCTCATACGATTTTTATAGAAAAATAAATAAGGCTTTGTCTAAAAGCAGCAACAACAGAATTTCTCTGCCTCAGAGCTGTAAAAGATCTAACTCAGTTTGGGACTACTCATGTACAGCTGTTGCATTTCAGTGTCGCTCTATTTGATTTAGTTTCACTTGGATTTTCTCTACGTCTGCTTTCAAGGTGGCACCAAGATTAAGCACAAAAAAAAGGAGCGATCCCCACAAAAACCAAACAATTAGCGCTTGGAAGCGAGAAAGAGCGGCAGCTTGTCAAAGGGCCCATCAATAATGCAGGCTGGTGGGAGACCCTGGCTGCCACACAACTGTCCTGCTGAACCCTCCTGCCTGTCTACCTGTCTGTCCGCCTGTCCATCTGTCTTCCCTCTATCCACTGCCTCTCTCACATTCTGAGTGCCTGCCTGACCCCCTGCTATCACCCTGTCTTTCTAACCACACACAGAGCTGAATATGTTTCTCAGAAAGGCTGCATGGAAGTCGGTTATGCACGTGTCCTTGACCTGCTGTGGCTGGGGAGACTCACTGTATACTGTATGTATACTTGTATATATTAATTTATTTATCTACTGTTGAGTTGCATCCAAGGTTGTTCATAATTAACACATTACTGTAGTTCTGTAGTTATCATTGTTTATTACTTGTACATTGCATGAGCAGTAACACAAATAAATCACAAAGAAAGGATTCACATGAAGGAAACAAACTGATCCAGTGGCTTGGACCACAGGCACAAGGTAAACAGCATCAGTTAGAATAAAAAACACAAAACAGATGCATATATTTCTGTAAGACTGCTTGAACAAAAAACTTCAATTACCAACATGCCAAAGCAAGAAAATTATAGAAATCAGAATGCTATTCCATGCAGGGGTGCGGGGACGGAGTCTGAGGGGAACCAACAACAGTAATAACAGCTGCTGTTCCATCATATACGCCAGCAGAATAATAATCAGCACTGTATTACACAGGCTAGCAGCCTTCAAATAACCTCATCACGTTCGTCAACAGCAGACAAAATGGCGGGCAAACAAGCGGCATGGACGACAACAGAATAAGTGCTGGCCGAAAGGTGTAGTTGAGTTGATATGCGGCTGTGATTCATGTTGCCGCTTTCATCAAGCAGATTTGGTACGATGGCTCACGCACAAAATATTCATTAGGAAGTGGTAAAAGGGGTGCTGGCACAACTGAAAAGGGCGCAGCACTGAGCAGGTTTACTGTTCTGTTAATTCTATTGTAATCGAAACCACAAAGAGGCAAATGAGAGGGAGCTAATATTGTCCTGAGGAAGCGTGTGAACAAAAGCCTCACAGGCCGCATAGCAGAGACACAGCAGCTGTGATGGTGCAGGTGTCTGATGGGAAAATGAACATCTGGCTTTGTAGGTGCCTTGGTCTTCTGACTCAATGTGAAACAGAGCAAAACATTAATTTCATCCCTCCATATGTCCATCTGGCTTTGTGGAGAGGAATTTGTATAAATATGGGAGGCTTGATGAGCTTGATAGAGCAACTGGTACACTAAGAAGCACTGCAAGCATAAAATTGTCACACCACTACGTTTATACTGTTATTGATTTGACTGCATAAAACATGAAAAGCCCTAAAGGGATAAGGCAACTAACAGCCAAGCCACAAGACAGTCGTGGAAATAAAGTGGACATCTACTGAGGAAGGCGCTTTACTGTATAAGATTTTTAAAAAGTAACGTAACATGAGAAATCATCCATTCATTATAGTTTTTTTTTCTGATTCATTCATCTTTGACATCCTGACCTTGTGATTCAGAAGAAAATCCATTCTCTGGTCCCCTGAGCTGTAAGTCAATAACATAACACCCCATTCTCCTCCTCGGACAGTGTGTGTGTTTGTGTGTGTGTGTGTTCATGGGACCATGCAGGAGCCCCACCCTTATTCTCAGCGTGAATCCAACAGTGCCATCCCTGCCATCTTCCCACAGCTCCCCCTTACTGAGGTCCAGCACAGATACTATCACAGTCATAGGCCGGTCATTTAAAGCAGCAGAATGAAGGACACAGTGAATGAGTGAATGAATGAGACAGCAAATGAATGGGTAGCAGTGTGATACTTCCTCCCCCCGCAGGATTACAAAAAGGCTTCATAAAAAATGTAGGCACGTACAGCACATCAACATTGCTGGAAATAGTATGACACACACATACGCACACACATATTCCTGTTAAAGCTGTGTGCTTTATTATCTAGGGTCATTGTTCTCAGAGCTCTGCAATAATCAACAGAATAATTGAATTAGATTGTGGCATAACTCATTCTAATGGTTGGACTAGGGGGAACCAGAGATCCACCCAGCTGTTATCTCTGTTGTCTTCCACTAGCTCACCACAATACAGAGACAGGCATGTTTTAATTACAATTACACACAGACCAATGGAGGGACAGAGGACATGAGAACAAAGGATCTTAACAACAGGTGAAGGGTCACATGTGTCGTTGCATGTGTGTTTGCATCAAGCTCTGATTGATTTGACTAAAATAGTGCTAAGAGTGAATGTTCTGTGGTACGTTCCCACAGAAGCTCTCTGGGGTGGAGGTGCTGATGGGTAATGTCTGTTTAAACAAAAGCCAAGCCAGCACTGCAACACGTAACACAGCATGAGAGACAATTATGCTCTTGTGAAAAGATCAAACCATGAAAATTGCACATATTTTTTTAATGTTGTTGCCCACGTGTAGTGACAGTCTGGCAATCTGACAGCGTTACATATGCAGACAGAGGCCCTGACAGAGGCTTTGAAGTGCTGCCTGTTCGGTGTTGTGTGTATCTACTGCACAGCTCTACAAGGTACAGCAGGGTGTCCAGTGAGATAGCGTGTGTGAGTGAGTAGTAATAACCCAGTTAACTGTCTCCCTCAGGCAAGGGAAACATCCTCTGAATACCAAAAATGCTGCTTCTTGTAATGAATGAGGCTGCAGACAGCGAGAGAGAGAGCAAGAGAGAGTATTAGCGAGAGAGAGGTGGGTCACACTCTTGAATCAAATCCTCATAATAAGTCTTCCACTGACAGATTTAATACAATGAAACTGGTCTTAAAATATATTGTTTCACCGTCGATGTCATGAGTTTCACTTTTTCAAGATGTAGTTATATATATTTATCTTTCATTTGATTAAAAATACAGCAGGCACAATTAATCACATTTGTTTAAGGGTTTCTCAAGATGAAGAATCATTTAATTAATCAATTTAATCATCATCAGAAAACTAATCTAATCAGGACCAATTTTATCATTGATTAATCGTGAAAAAATGCAAAACAATCCCATGCTACAGCTTCTCAATTACGAGGATGTTTCTCGCCATCTTATGTGATAGTAAACTGAATATCTTTGTGTTTTGGACTTTAGTTGGACAAAACAGGTAATGTGAAGTTATCACCTTGGACTTCAGGAAACTGTGATTTGATTCAATTAATTGACAAAATAATTAGTTAATAGCTGATTCCTCAACTGTCAGCTGCAGCTCTACTGGTTTGCCTGCATGTTCTCTCTGCATTGCTGCATTGTCTAGTTTGCATGACACACAAAACACAAAAGAAGACAAAAAATAAGTGTTGAATATTGATTTTAACACTCAACTTTAGAATGAGTGTAAAATCCCCCCCCCCCCCCAAAAAAAAAAAAACAATAGAAAAAACAAAAACAAATGCTCTATCTGCTGTTTCTGCTGTGTTGATTTTTAAAGAGATAATGTGAAACAACAGGGAAGCTATGGCTCAGGAGGTGAGCAAGTTGTTCATTAATCGCAGCGTTGGGGGTTTGGTTACTCATATCCAAGACGGTAAGACATTGAGCCCAAAATTGTTCCTGATGCTCCAGCACCTTGCATGCCAGCTCTACTGCCATCGGTGTGCAAGCGTTTGGGTGAATCGGTGAATGAGAGCTAAATTATAAAGAGCTTACTAAGGTTTAAAAAAAAATAAATTTTTTCATTATCTTTGTGACCTAGTTTATATTCAATCAGATTTGACAAAGAGGGTCAAGTGAATGTGAAGAGAAAGTGCTGCAGTTGGATTTTATAACACCTGCTAATCTTGTTTCCCTTATGAAAAGTCAACAAAATCTCAGCCACAGGAGAGAGTACTAGACGGGGCTCAATGCTTCTGTTTTCATTACAGCCTCTCAGCCTTCCCCATAAAAACACTAAAAGGGACAGACAACTGTCTGATACATTCAAAGATGTCTTCTCTCCTGCACAACAAATGCAATTGTTGATATTCCTTTCTTTGCACTTGGCTGCTTCAGTGTTTTGGTAGCATTCTGTTCTGTGCAAAAAAAAAAAAAAAAGTGTGAAAAGCACACAAATCAATTTGATTGAGTGAGGAATGTTGAAACATCACAACGATACCAGAATAATGACACAGTATGATCTTCTACTGATTGATTGATCCCGTCTCTATTCATAAGACACCTTCACCTATCATGCGACAGGCTGACAGAGGCAGAGCAGTGACCCATGAGTACAGCTCAGACCTGAGACAGGAAATGATTTATCATCAACATTGAGCTTGCCTAGCATTGCTGACAGCCTCTGGAGACATCACTCAAAGGATAGACACAGACCAAGATGCATGTTCTATAGTGGTATTAAATAGACTATTTAGGAACAGGCAATACCAATAGAAACACACCATGCACACAAAGCCAATGAGTATTCATATAAACAAATCACATTTCATAGAATAATTTACATCATAAATACGAAGGGTCTCCTCTAACGCCCACTGCAGCAAAACTAAAGTCAACAGACATCTGAAACTGATCTGAAGCCACAGGCTTACACACACAGAGCTCTGGCAGCCACACACTCAGTGAATGAGTGCTGCGTCTTTGTCGCTCATGTGCAGAATCACATCGTACTCCCAACCACATCAAGACCGCTCAGCTGGAACGGAGCTCTGGGAGTCGCAGCTCTGTGAGGGGCATGTTGCACAACACAGAAAAATCTATCATTATACACACACACACACACATACACTTGGGCATGGGCACACACACTCATCACAACACAGACATGCAAGCATTTTTTCCTACTCCGTCACAGACACCCCAAGACACACTTTCGCAATCACATAGATGGAGCTGCACGTCACCATATCGTAAAGTAAGTCTCAAGCCTGCAGCTAAAGAAAGTTGTTTACCTCCACAAATGGGTTACTAAAATAAAAGCAAATTGTTTACATTCTTTCCCTCATCACACATCACTTGCAGTCTAACGCCAAAGATTAATTTTAGCCAGTGGCCTTCCTTATCATTGCTCTGTTGAGTTCTGCTGGCCACTGAACTCCAGCTCTCCTCAGCCACTTGTTTTAACCCAGTTTCCTTTCCTCAATAAAGTTTAAGGACTGCAAAACGTCTTTTCAACCACAGCAAGCGACAACACAAAGACTTTTTCACATAACCAAACTTTCAACTTTACTTCACAGCATGTTTTGCTTCATATGTGCCGTTCATCACGTCATGCATCTTAAAAAGCTAAGCCAGTGAGGTAGAAGGTAATGGTTCGGTAATTGGCCTGGTCTGGTTGAGTCAGAGCCAACTGAGTGAGTGGCAGCATGTTAGCGATGATTGCCACCTATTTTTAGCAGATGAAGGGCTGTTATTCTGGGGATGCCCAAACAGGCCACGAGCAGGGGGCACTGGGTACAGAAGTGTGTGTCTGTGGGAGTGTGTGTGCCTCTGTCTGTCTCTGTGTCTGGGTTTGTTTATCCACACGGGGAGTCTCCTTACCTTCTATGGATGGCGCTTGGTCCTGGGCAGCATACAGCATATCCTTGAACGCCTGAGGAGGACATGGAAAAAGAAATCACTCTCTGCAAACACTGACCCAAGCAACACAAAATACTGCATTTTCCCAGGGTGTTAAAGCATGTGTCAAATCAGTAGAGTCCATAAATACAGAAAAAGATAGACAGAATGACCTGAGTCAGTTCTGCATTAGATCAAATGAAGAAAGTTTATTTACAGTATACACACACACTAGTGTGAAATAGAGATTATAGTAGACCGCAGGGCACAATTGTTAGCACCATCTGCTTTTACAGTAGCATTTAAACCATCTAAAGCCATTTGCAAGCCATTAACTAAACTCTTGTTCTCCATATGGGAAGATTACAGCAACTGCCACACAGCTGTTAACATAATGAACAATGCACAAACTCAGGCACAGAGATTCAAAAGCTTGTGATAGCTCAAAAAACTGAGAACATATACTGAAGATCCAACAAAGAATGTCCACTTGCAACCAGTTTGTGTTATTATAATCTTTTGCTAATAACCAAACTCCACAAGACTTTACAATAAACAGCAAAAGAATGAACAAGAACTGCAAGTTGAGAAAAACCAGGAGTATTCACTCTAAAGTGCTCACGCTTCTTACAAAGTTGTAATATTTGTTACATTCTTTGTCTGTTGTAAAGCCTTGCAGAGCCAAGCACAGCTCCCCTCCTTACTTGTTTCATTGCTTCAGTTTAAGGAAATCAAAGCAAAGGCACAGCAGCATTCTAATTCACCCAGCAGATTAAACACGATGAAGGATAACACAAACTGGTCTCAAATCACTTCAAAAATAATAACAAGGACTTTTGTCTGGAATTTTAAAAATGAACGATGGTTTCATGCGAGAGGTGTAGAGTTTGATAGACAATAATGTTTTAGCAAAGTGTACATCTGTCTAATTAAAAGAGCAGATTGGGGGGGAGAGATAGGCAGACAGACCAACTGACAGATACAAAGCAAAGGGAGAGAGATCGCTGCAGTGGTTAAATGAGGCTGTGTCTCTGCAGCAAGATTGATCTCGAAGATAATGGAAACTGACAGATAATTGCAAGCTGGCTCATCTGAACATATCAGCGGTAATCAGAGAAAAGACTGGAACTGTTTCTCGATAAAGACATCTTTATGACTAAACTTCCCAGCGAAATAGAAAAAAAACTTTAATAAGTTTTATTAAGTTTTTTTTTTTATTAAGTAAGCCAAAAAGACAATGCTTATATTTACAAGGCTCTGGGTGCACAACACTGAAATTTGTCCATTTCCATTCAGCATCAGATCACACGGTCAGTAAATAAAATCTGTCATCCAAATCTGACAACAGTCATGTCTTGTCCACTGATCGCACCAAACTGCTCTCTGACCAGCTTCCTATATAAAATGCTGCTTTTGTAACATGGCACTGAGAGAGCAGTGTGAGTAATCCTGTGTGTGGGTGGAAACCACTCAGAAACTGCTGTACATTAGTAGCAGCCTGGATTGTTGTTACTTAAGTTCCTCTGCGAATTACATGCTCAATGAGACTCTGACGCTGGAGTCTAATCCGAGAGGTGAAAATTTCATATGTATGTAGCGTTGTCTCTTCAATGTCTGACAAGATCGCAGGAGACCAATTGTGTACACACAGCACTGGAGCAGGGCCCGGTCCTGGCTAATCTCTGGTGAGCAAAAAGGCCCCCTCCCCGACTAATAGGTGGGAAATAGACATTCAGATTCAGCGAGGGGAGGCATTGCCATGGCGATGGCAGTGATGGGAAAGGGGGGCGGGGTGGCTCTTTGGGGAACTGGGATAAACCTGCAGGCTTGGCAGTTATCAGTGGTGAAACCTGTAGACAATAAGCAAGCCAAGCCTAATGGGGCCATCAGTATGAATGACCAAGCATTAACGTGATGGTGATACATACTCACTAAGCCAAACATGCTTGTACACAAGTACCAGCCTTAAGTCACTATGTCCGACTGAGGCTTACACTGCAGAGTGTTCAGTCAATCCAGTGTTGTCAATAGATCCTTTGAGTGGACACTAATTAAAACATCTGAGCATTAGATGGTGAAATCCTTCCTCTAACATGCTTGAGACTGTTATCCTGTGCTTGAGAACATCACACAGCATGCATCGTTACTCTGAAGAGATCTCTGGCACTAAGAGAAAACCAATGGTGGATCACTTGAATCCCCAGCTCTGTGTCTGAGTGGATCCCTGCGTGTAGAAAGAGGAGCAGAGAGGATGGGAGGAGAGGATGGAGGGAAGGGAGGAGGGGTGCAGAGGGCAGGTCTGGTCGGGGACCAGATGTCCTCCCAGTGGGGGAGGAATGATGAGGTGAGGATGGAAGGAAGGAGGGACGTACGGAAAGGGGGGTTTCTCAGCAGTTGCCATGCCATGCCTGTTGTATACACAATGTCCATATTGTTAAACATGCTCATAAATCACTGCAAAAAATATAGAAGATGTAAGCCATGTTGTTTATTCCATGTACCATTTCCATTACGTCTGTCGCAATGCAAAGTTCACTGTGCTGGCTGAGACATTTAAACTACGTCGCTCAGATTAATTAGGGAAAGGCGAGGCTTCACCTTTGAACAAACGACAATCACTCGCTGAAATCACACGGGCACCTGTTTTTCATCAACATAATATCACTTTGCTGGTTTGAATTGTAAATGTGAGTCTCTACATGCTGTCTCCTCCTCCTCCTCCTCCTCATCTAAGCTTACACAAGTGATTAGACTGCAGAGGTAAATGCATAAGTGGCCTTGTTCTCTCGCCCACCCACACACACACACACACATACGCATACACATATACATATACACACACTCACTCACTCACACACACACACACACACACACACACACACACCTGCATCTCTATTTCTCACTCTTTCTATAACTATAATGTTCTATGCACATCAGTTATTCAATATAAATCTGAATTCAGCAGCTGCCTTGCATAATTATTGGCTGTACACATATTACATGCTGAAATAATAAAGTTTGCTTTTGCATGAAAAACCCTCGGGCATGTAGAGACATTGTCATCAGTCAGAGTTCAGAAAAAGGCTCTTTAAATATTTTTGCACTTAATAGCTGTTACATTTAAAGGTAAGCCCTCTCTCTATCTAACAGCCTACATCCACTGCCCTGTGCACAAGCCTCTGGAGTCAGCCAGACATGCACACCTCCATACCAAACAGCTGTTTAGCATGTAGGTTTATAACTAAAATCCCAGAGGATAAAGCATATACCTAATTACCCTATCACTCAATCGCCTTGTCAATGCCTCTATGTTTGAATGAAGTGCCATCCTAACTAAAGCCTGGATTTGTTGGAACAGCCACTTTGCCGCATCCTTCCTATCTGCATAGAAACTGGCTGACCAATCTAAACTGACAGCACATGGTTCTCCACACAATAGCGCGCTCTAAAAAAAGGAGGAGAGCGAAAACTGGGCAGCAGGTTAATTAATCCAACTGGCACACAAAGACAAAAATATCACTTCAAACCACAGACAATTTGGATGTGGGCAGCAGTAATATTGCATACGCCACAGATACAGCCAGTGCCATATTTTACTGCATGGACTACGGGTAAAAATGATGTGTTGCTGGAATGATGTGTCAAGTATGCAATTTAGTTGACAGACAACTGCATTGCACTACAGCAACTGTGGCCACTGTAACATACAATGCAGAAGAAATACACAAGAGGCTGTTTGTGATGGTGACCACTGCATGTAATGACTGAATGTTTTTATGCATTTCTTAAGGTATCTGTTAATATCATACACCCCAGCAGCATATCACGGCTTTGCATTTTTCAGAATGATATTAAAATTGATTTCTGTTTCATCTAAGTGACCCACTTCACTAAAGTCTTTACTCACTGCACATAACTTTATTTTTGTCCTTGACTTGTTTCAGACAGCATAAAAGCCTTGAATAAGATGTCCATCATCTGTAGGTGTCAGCTCTCTCCCTGATCTCTCCCTATCCCACCCACTCAGGAGGTAATGGTGCTTACAGAGGTCACACAAAGATGGAGGGCAGCCTCAATAAAACAAATACATCCTTGCTGCTAACACTTTATATTATTCAGATTTGAAGAAGAATACAAACAGTATGGCTAGGGAACAGGCCCTGTTGTTCTACATAATTCAACAACAGCTACACATGTGGCAACAATAAGTCTGTACATTCTGGATTTTTGGGATGTTAAAAAAGGGTGAGGAAATAAGGACTCTGCTCCATATGAATTGTGTATCAAAGGTTGATGACAGTTGAGTTCACACCACATCTATTGTTTTGCTTTCAATTTAAGTCTCATGGAAATAAGAAGCATTAAATATAGACTGACGTCAATCTTTCACGCTCACAGAAATCAATTATTCCAGTAATAAAGTATCCATTGATATATCTAAAAAGATTATGCATGATTCCAATATAAAATATGCAATTATCTCTTCTCAAGAGTTTTTGATTATTATTATCATCTAAATGCCTCTATCGATAGTTACAGGTGTAAATATATTGCCAAAATATTAAAGAATCAAAACTTTAATGTCACTTCGGGATTATATAAGTGAAGAACAACACTAAACAAAGATGACAGAGAAAATCTATCATCATCCATCTCAGGTCAGTGAGTGCCGAGCTGAAGACTGGAGGTGTAAAATGGCTGGTATGGCCACGCATCTGTCCCTGGGCTCACTGTGCGTCAGTCTGTGCATACAAAGACCACACATAGGCTGCCAATGTCTGTTAATAATCAATTCAAATGCAATTTTACAGTACAATTGTCCTCTTTTCAGTATGTACACTACATAACTGACATCTGACATTTTTTCCCAGTTTAATTATGCTACCTGAAGATGCTGTTTTCATTGCACAATGGCAGGCTGGACCGAGCCGAATGTCCACTATAGCACTTATCCAACTTAATAATAATACTCAGGTCGTGTTTCCAAAATAAAACCAGTGCGGTGAGCTTCTGTTGAGTCTGGGATGTAGCTGCTGAGGTTGAAGAGAACAGGGTCTTTGTCTATAATTCATAGAGCTAAATGGAATGGAGCAGCCTGCCCTGTCACTACATGTCTGCACTAAAGCTCTTAATGCAGAGCCAGCACAGCAAAGAAACAGGGTGTGAAAATAAAATACTCCTCAAGTACTGTACACCACCCAACAAAGACTATGTGTGCACACAAAGGTCTCTTTAAATCCACAGACATCAGAAACCAAACAGAATATTGTGCTGGATGAACACTTGCAGGTTGATTCCAGGAGACAACCATTCTTACTCAATTATGCATAATATCAACTACATCATGGACTATTAGAAATACTACAAATACAGATCTTTTTTTTCAAAACTCTGCTCAAAAATAGGAAATGGAAGGAATAATCCCAGTAGAATATTTGCTGTTGTTTTCCAACAATGCATAATGGATGCCTGAGAGATTGCCCTTGTGCTAAGTTATATTGCTGCGAATAATAAAAAATAAAAGGATAATCCAAAGAAGATGATTTTATTTGATGGAATTATCACAGCAATTGACCACAAACACAATCATATGACTGAGGAGGCATGTGTAAAAAAGGGGGAAAAAATGAACAAACTAAAAAAAATGCAACAAAAAAGAATGTAACTGAAATCAACTGTATCAACATTTCTTTTGCAAAGAAGGGGCTAAAAATAAACACACAAAGAAGGTAAAGAAATTAATTATTTATAGAACACTCCGAAATATATCTACTAAGCATTGTTAAAATAAACAACATGATTATTTTGTTAATTACTCCAGTATATAAGGCATTAAATTGTTCAGTAAGCTGTTCTTTCTGTTTATTTTTAGGTGCTGTAAACTCAGCAATAATAAACACTGAATGCTCCCTATGGCTCTTAACACCCGCAGTCAATTTCCTCTCCATAAACAAAAGGACTTCCCTTATCTTTCCCGTCGTTTACTGCTCTCAGGAGAAGGCTGAAAAAATTACAAAGGCTCCCTAAAAAATGTGCCATAGTTAATAATGTCTCTTGTCTCCCACTTTCCATATTAAAAAGCGATGTATTCGCAGGAGTTTCGCCCATGAACATATCAATAACGCGTTTATTTCAAATACAAGATAAATTTCACTTTACCTCATACTGAAGATATTGTTTCCTCCACTCTGGAGTGATGTGGGACGAAAGATGCTCCGCGAATTTCATTTTGCCGGAACAACTGTCCCCTCAGACCTCCGTTAAATCCGAGAGCGGCTGTCCCCTTAGCCCGTCGACGCGACTTTTGTTATTTCACTCAACTTGCTGGCTCAACATGCGGTGCGTCAGCCCGGCGCACTCCGCTCCCTTTCACTCCACTTCTGGCTCGTCCCGGTCGGTGCACTCCGAGCAGATGCCGTCCCACATACTATTTCACGGAGAGGGACGGCAATGGCAGCGGCCTCTCTTTAACAGGTGGTCGCACGCGAGTGTAACGGAGCCGGTGAGAGTGGCTCAGTGACTTTGCTCCGTCCCTCCCCGGGCAGGTCTGGGGACATTGCGGTCCGCCATCGCATTGAGCCACAGCGACGTGGTTGCGTCAGCAGAGCGTGCAGGAGCACCGGGTGTTGTTGGGACCTCCTGTGAAAACTAGTCGGCGGTGCGGTCAGGGAACCCCTCACCTCCTACACAGATCAGTCAGACCACAGACTCCAGTTTCAGGACTTTTTTGTCTCATGCCGCCGTCCGAGAAGTCTGTTGGTGCCATTAACGCGTGTCTGCAATGAAACAGGGGATAAAGTCTTTAAAATAGACATATATCATCTCATTTGAAGTTTACATTCCGCGTTTGCTGTCCAACCAGCGAACGGTGCAAAGTCCATTCAAACATCACATGATGATTGCAAACGTACTTTTTAAAATCATGGCAGATTGTCCTCATTTCTTTGTCTCTATCAACTCCGCAACACTGATTAAGTCCTATTCGAGTTATGGATAAATAGGCTTCATCGCAGAGTCCTCCTGCTTGTTTTTACATTTCTGTCTTCCTCAGAAATTGGGGCAGCGAAGTACAGATAGGCTACTTGGATGCTTAGTTTCATGCAGAAACCTTAATTTGTGCTCAGGAGACGCAGAGAGTTTTAAGAGATCAGGATAATAGGCTACCATGAATCGTATGATATGCCAAAAGGATCGCATTATGCAGTCCATACTCTAAGTCCACTAAATTTATGGCAAATGCAGATAAAGATAATGAGAGTGAAACTACAGACATCCGCAAGCTGTATAGGCTATTCTGTGTGTTTTGTATAAGAAAAATACACATATATGATATAGTTTTGACCTCCAGAGAGTCTAGGACAGCCGCTCAGTCTGTTGCGGAACAGGTGACAATTCATCACCATGCCAACAGCAACATCTGCTGGACACACTGTGCCAATGCGCCTACAGTTGCCTTATGACAGGCGTCAACAGTCACCTTCACACATGCTATTAATGTCGAGCTAATTGAAGTAAAACATATTTAATCGACCTGAAGGTTTAAACTGACATTGGAAAAAATTCACAGAAAAGTTGAGAAGTTGGCCGTAAAACCGCGGCAACTGAACTACCAACTTAATTTCACCTGCGTAAGTGGGCTGTGGCTAGAGGCTATCATCAGAAAGTAGTTAGCTAACATAAGCATCGTTGAGCCAACAAGCAAAACGCAGGTCATGCACTTAACATATGAAAAAATGTAAATGTTGGCAGGTGCATGTCATAAAATGCGAAACGTTTATATTTGAAGATATTTTAATAAGCCAATGTTCGACCAGTTCAAAGAATCAGTTGTCCAACTGCAAGCTAGTTAAGCCATTAGTTAGCTATCGACGCTAATATTAGATTTAGGCTAACTTTACCGGTGTCATCCTTAATGTTAATTGTTTTCACTGGCCGAATGGTTACCACACACATACTAACACACACAACAAAAAGGCCGCACAGATTTTCTTTTCACACAGACTTTGTTATCTACTTTAAAAACATAGTCCTATCGAAATAAGATGACAATTTCACTTTTCCCCCCTTTGTTTTGTTATTTCTAGCGTGTTTTTTTCTCACCAAAGCAGCGCCGCCAATCTCAGCAACGCAACCGGAACCTTTCTTCCTAGCAGTATGTGTAGCCGGAGCTTTTAGGTTACCGTACGAGAGACGGACCAACGGTAGAAACAAATCCGACTGTCACGGATTCTTAACGATAACGGATTTTAAAAACAAAATCCCCGCTGAAACACTTATCTAAACTAAATATCAGGTAGCTACTCTGCGTTCGTCTTTAACGTTTTTTCAGACGGATTTACGGCGCACGTCCTCTCTGACGGTACGTTAACGTTATAAACAATAATAACAATGGCTTCTGGGTCGCCGTCGTCCTCCCCGGACACTGCGACGGGCTCAGGTACAGACCCAGCTCGGCCTGACACAGGGGAGCCCCTCGGTGGAGCAGGCTCAGACTCTGACTCGGACCTAGGTTTGGGTAAATTTGACTGCAGCGCCATGGAAATGGGGGATCGGCTGGAGGGAGACGAGCTGGAGCGAGAGTTTGAGTCTGCAGCCGACCGCGTACGAGATCTGGTTCAGACGGCCACCAGGGATCAGCTGTTGTACCTGTATGCCCGCTATAAACAGGTGAGTATCAGATTAAATGGCGCTGTGGTTGGGTCAGTCAAAATTAGCCCATCGAAAACTAGCACCATGGGGCTTTAGATAAGAACAGCATACTAATCCCCAACATCCTTTTGCCACCACTGGTTTTTGACAGGTGAGGTAGGCCCAGGACCTCAATGTTGTCATTAATTTAATTAGGTCTGAATAACACTAGAGCACATTAATATCTCAATTGTTTTGTTTTCAGGCTAAAGTGGGAAAGTGCAATACACCGAAGCCTGGCTTCTTTGACTTTGAAGGACAAAGAAAATGGTATGTAGCCTACAATAGCACGCCAGTTGAAATCACCACTATACAACCACTTGCTTTAAAGTATCAGAGCAACATGGATTGGGTTAACTAGTTCCTACATTAAGTAAGTGACTCTATTAGGTGGTCAGATTCAGATACCTGGTTGAAAGTGAAATTCTATGATAATCCCTCCATTGTATAAATTTAAAACAAAAAGGCATATAAATTCAGCAACTAGTTTATTTATGTATTACTTGGACAATGTGTACACATCACTGACACATTTTCTTTCAGTTGTGAGAGAGGCTACTGGCAAGGGAGACAATTGGTGGGAGAGGGTGATTATATGAGTGGATGGGAGAGATAGTATAATTAGTGGAGCATGTTTCTGCACTCCAGTCATCTGGCATATTTTACCAAAAGCATGACTTTGACCGACGTTGCTCTTTATTAATTACGGGTAAGCCTCCTCCTATTTGGTGAGAGAGTTGCACAAATTTGTAGACTTTTTGGGATGTACTCCATCCCTCTCATGTTCATCCTGCTTTTTCCTCTACTTTTTTTATTGGTGGGTGCTGTGTGAATGACTCCTCATCATTAGACGTCACAGCTAATGTTCTACATACTGCCACCTGCTGTACTGGGAGGGAATGTTGTAAACATCAAATAGGCAAATAGGCTGTTATACTTATACCTCCTGTCAACTGTTATTTTTTTTAGAAAGGTAAATAATTTGGGAGATTACAAGGAAGTACTTAAACAAGAGAGCAGCGGGAAAGATGGGTAAAATACAGGAGAATCCTGGGAAAAAATGGGAGGGTAAATTGTTTTTCTTTTCCACTCTGAAAGTTTTTATGAAAAAAAAAAGACAACTCATGATCCGGGTGAAAATGCACACCTCCAGTTTAGAACTGTAGGTTGTGATTGTGGTGACATTTATGATATCATTACAGGCAAGCCTGGAAGCAGCTTGGGGACATGGAGGCGGAGCAGGCAATGCAGGAGTACATTTCATGTGTCAATGTTCTAGACCCTGAAGGCAGCACAAAGGTAATGAGATCCATTTGTGAGAAGTCAAAGCTGATTCCCTACATTAATCTTGATTTAAACTTCTGTACGTAGTGAACTATAATGTATAACTTTGCCTCATTCTGAATTGTAATATAGTGTTTTCTGAAATGAGCATTGAAAGCACTAAACATATACAGGTCTAATTCATCCAATCAGACAATATTGTCTGAAAGCTCCAACTGTTCTGTAGATGATACCTTAACAAAATTATAGCTACCTCATTAGGTACCTCCTTACCACAGTGATCTGGGTTCATTTCCAGCCCGGGCCCCTTGCTCAATGCCACTCACCCTCTCTACCTTCTTTCCTGTCTTTCTTCAGCTGCTGCTACCCAATAAAGGAAATTTAAAAAATCTTAAAAAAAAACAAATCACACACCCTACAATTGATATTTACCAAAACTAGCCTTTGGAGATAAAGGCTAATAAAGGCTAATGTCAAATAAACATAAGTGTTTGACTCAGCTCTGCTTCACAGCATGATGAAAAGAATGACAAATATAGAAACATTCAATGTCATTGCTGCCCGTCGAAGATGCAGTACAGTTTTCTGCCAGTAGAGGTCAGCATCACAGTGTTATTTTGTCCCAGGCCTTTTAGTGGCTCTTTATCCTGCACATGTAGCATGAAAAATACATGAGAAGATTATGTTGTCTTCCTCAATAGCTGACATTTGGGTTATGAATTATGCAGAAAAACTGTCATAGTATTGCTGTTGAGATGTGCCTGACATAAGAGGGACTGTTTACATCTCTGCGCCCTCCTGCGTCATGTCCTCCTTCAACTGTGTCAGGAGAGTTGTGTTGCCATGGGCAGGCTGTCCTCTTGGGCAGCAGCAGAAGCATACAGTTACAACAACAACTTTGTACTGGCTGCTTAGTTGGGAAAAGTATTATTATTGGAACTCTAAGAACAAACTTGTCATGGTAAATATTGGGCAGGGCAGACTGAAGTAATTGTGCTGTGCAAGGCAATACTGTTCATACGTACTGAGGCTATCAACAAAGAAATTTAGTGCATTAGTTTGGGAAAGAATGAGCCATTCTTCCTCTAACTTTAGTGAATTTTCATCAGCTAAAAAGTTTGATGGCCTGAACCTCATATTAATTTCATATTTGAGATAAAATGATTACTTCAGCACTCAAAAAACACCTGTTTGGAACATTCCACAAGTTGCAGCTTGTATGTACTGTAAGTTGAGGGGTTGATTTAAAAGTCTGTGATATGATTGTTTTATTTATGTCTATTTTTATGTACCTACTAGTAATGGTAGTAACCACCAAAGCATGTTGCTTTCCACAGAGTAATGAGATTTTGATATTTAAAGTACCGGCATGGATTGACAGTCACATCATGCTGTACAAGCACAGCTCCAGATAGGTGGAATTAGGTTGATTTCTCTACAATTGAAAAGCCAAAGAATACATTTAAGAGTGTCTTAAAGGCCTGTCGCATGTCCTCTGTGACCTAATGTAGGATCTCACATTTTCTTCTTTCCATTTTCTGCTCTTCCTCTGCTTTCCCTCATCTCTTCATTACTGCACTCTTTCCTCTTTCCTCTATGCTCCTTGCTTTTCCTCTATTAAATCTTACCCTGACCCTCTTTTCTTCTTTAACCCCTTTCTTTACCCTCCTTTCATATTCATCTCTCTTTAATAGCGTCACTGTCATCCACATGTCCAATCTCGACACCTTCCTTTCTCCTCTTGCATGCTGCGGGGCAATACTCGCTGACTCTGCCCCACAGCTGCACAATGCCAGGAGAGAGCTCGGCAGACAGGCCAGCAAATGCACAAATGCCCCCCCTGAAAAGAAGATGATTGTATTAGCGTTAACAAAGCACCATTGCATGGCATTGGCTATTCCTTTGGAAGCACAGTCAAAATAGTGTAAGTAGAAGTGCATAGACAGAGAAGCAGGGGAGAGAATAATAGCCAGAATTTGACCTCAGTGCCCGCCTCAATTGTTGAGCAGACGCAGGCCTTATATTACATTATATCGCAGAGGAGCAGGGCCAGTGCATCAGCGAATATTCTGAGTTTCTGAAGTAAATTAGGTTCTCCCCAAAAGTGCACGCACAGTTGTTTTGCTTCGCTTGTCATGTTCTCTCCCACTCTCGCTATTTTCTGAAATCAGATTTGTGCGGGTTCTTTTGTGAGTCGAGGTTGGTCAGCGAAGAATGGGCTGGGTAATAAAGTCTCCGCTGAACTGAATGTAATATGGAATTCCATGAAAAACACGGAAGATTAACAAGGGTCACAAATTAAGGCGCTGTATATTTTATATTGGTTTTGTGCATATTGTTGGACATTTATTACCTATGAGGTCATTGTCTGAAGGCCCCAGAGAACATCTATGTCATGCGTTAGCTTTGCAGAGGCAATAGATGAAAAGCTATAGGTACCGGCATTCATGGTGAGTAGGTGAGCCCCACCCTTTTGTATTGTATTGAGCACACAAAACAATAAGAGCCTGCAACACAGGCTGCAGAAGTAAGCTGAACTGGACTAGGTTTGTGTTTGACACTAGCTATCGGTGAACAAGAAGTACGTTTGTTGACACTGACCAACATCTGCATTGCGTCATTTTTGAGTTGTAACCGTGGATATTGTTCTTTAATGTGGGACTGTCTTTTATTTGACAGGAGAGACGAGGAGCAGAAAGAAGAACAGGCTTTGGAGGAGCAGCAGTCAGCTCTCTGTACCAGGAGGAGACGATTAGGTATTTATGTCAGTAGTAACACAAACACGCATACACACACACGCAGATCCTGACGACCATACATCAGAAACTGCCCTTTGCATTGATTATACAGGGAAGGACTTCTAGAGTGTCACAGACGGCACTGACTGTGTAGGAAATTGTGACACCGTGTGAAAAAAGGAGGCACCAGCGTTTGTTTTGTTTGAGGAAACCGTTCCATTTCCACATCAACAGAACCGCGATGACTTTATTATATTCTGTTTTCATTGAACCAATTTTTTCTTTTTTTTTGTTGCCACGGTTTAAAAACCTAGCTTTGAAAAAACAGAAACTCTCTGCACAGACAGTTACAGTGGATAACAAGCTGAATTTTAAATGACAGCTCCCACCTTTGCACAGTGAATTTCAGCCTTGTCCTTCTGGACGGAGGTTTCTACTCTCCAGGCACAGAATAAAGTGGGATAGAAATAGAGTTTGCTGAAGCGGCCATCGCTCAGATGAACAAGTTGGAGCAACATTGCACAGATGCTATAGAAGCGATTTTTATTTACCAGCATTTTACCACATCTATTCTAGTGGTTATTTGAGTGTTTTTTTTATTGTTGCTTTTCCTCTTTCAATCCTTGATGATTGGAGCATTGAGCACTTTTATCATGTTTATCTATGTCTGTATTGTTAGAAAAGCGTGTGTAGAGACAGATGCCCTTACGACCGCAAACCAAATCTACCTACGGGTACAAATAAAGCCACCTGAACCTGTGTTCTTTGGTTGTGTTTTCAGAGGACAAAGCGTCTAAATGCGTTTCCCAGTTCTTTGGGATGCTGGAACACACTCAGCTTCTTTCCTCCAGCTGTGAATCACCACTTGCTCAACGCTGAGGTCAACTCGATCCAAGTCTGGCATTGTTAACCACTGATCTTGATGCTGTGTTTGATTATATTCAACAGACCGTAACGGCAGTTAGGGCCCAGAGACGTCATACAGTTCTGATTTATGTTAATGAAATATATTCTCCATTTACTTCTGCCTGGCAGAGTCACTCAAGCTTAAAAAGCTCATCTTCATTTCAATGAAAAAAGAGCTCTTTTGGAGAGGAAAATGAGATGTGTGAATCCTGCAGGTTTTCCTCCTAAATGGCTGGATGTGATTGGTATGCACGGCCTTGGGAAGAGGCGGCCAGAGTCTCCCCTTTTTAATTACGTTACGATTCAGGGGGTACTTTGGCAGGGGGGGAGGGTGGTGAAGACACGGCGGGAACAGCGGAGAGAGGCAGGTACATCAGGTTTCCCAGAACGATGCTCCCCTTTGGTAATATCCAGTAGCAACGCTGCCCCGAGGGAAACTGACAAGGAGGAAGTCATTAACGTGGCACGTGCACACACTTATGCACATGCGTGCACACATAAACATACACTTGCTGCTATACGTCGACGCGATTGCACCCGAATCCATGCATAACCTGCCGGAACTGTCACAGTCACTGCTCTGCTGCATTTCAATTTTCTCTTTCTCTCTCTCTCTCTCTCACTCGCACACACACACACGCACACACACACACACACACACACACAGACCGTCTCCACATTAAACAGCTAAGCACCTGTTAACCAGACAGAGAGTTAATTGCATTGCTCACTGCTCATCTCTATCTGTGTGTGTGGATCGACAAAGCGGGATTGATTAGCAATATCCCTGGGCTACTGAGCTGATCAGTGTGTGATTGAAGAGGCTTTGAATGCTACATTTGTAATTCTCTCACCCACCTTGAAAAAGGATTCTGATAAACACTGGAGGCTTTGTTGTCTGGACACTTTGCTGGAAGCCGCCGCGGAGTTATTGGAGTTCTCCTTTTTTCTCGTACTCCCGTGGAACTCAGCCATGTTGAGAGCGTGGGCCAGGGTCCTATTGGGTGTGTGTGTGTGTGTGTGTGTGTGTGTGTGTGTGTGTGTGTGTGTGTGTGTGTGTGTGTGTGTGTGTGTGTGTGTGTGTGTGTGTGTGTGTGTGATGGATGGTGTGGTTGTACTGCTGATCAGTGTGAAGCTCGGGCCAGGTAGATGAGTGTTCTCCACCACTGTCGCCAGTTTAGCCTGATGGATGAAGGACATATCTGCCAGTACACCAAACTGGACACACACACATGAGCACATAACGCACACACACACACACACAACCCTTGGTACCCCAGCTGTTGTGATGACAGAGTAGCCTGTGACCTTCCCAGCATGCATTGCGCTGCTGTTGATGTCACGTCGTTTATAGGACTCACATTAATCATTTGTTTGTTTATAGTGGGTGTGTGTGTGCGTGTGTGTGGATTCATGTGTACTCTCTCTGTTGTATGAACCATGCACAGGTGTTGGTCGTGTGTGTACGTTCATATGAGAGCTTATTTTAGAGATTGTGAACATTATATAACCTTACACTACATGCTTAGATGTGTGCTCATGCTTTATATGTGACGCCCGTCAGGCCAGCCCTGTCCGAACATCGACGAAAGACTGATGAGCTGGCCTATTGATTAGTTGCCGGGGGAGACGGATGGCGGCCACACATCAGAGACACTTGGGGTCACCATGGCCATCAGACAAGGAAGTGGGTGTGGCCCAGCGAGGAGACTCATGAATAAACATAGCACTGGTAATCAGGAGTATGTAAATGAATGTGCTCATACATAACCTAGCAGTGATAAAAGTGTAATGAGTTATTCATAATTCATCACGGGCTGATGAGGAGGTGGCAGAGGGGAGAGGGAGGGGAGGAACGAGAGATTTGGGAGAGAAGCATGTCGATGAAGAGCTGAAGAAAGGGGAGCAAAGAGGCTCATTAAAGCACAAACAGCAGACACAACTTTGTTTGTGGCTGCTGTTTGTGTCAATTTTGAACAAGTATCCTCACAGCGAACAACAGAATGTGCTGACTGAGTCAGACTGGTTTATCTCCGCTGGTAAGCTGTAAAGATGCAGCTGTGTGTGGGGAGAGGGTTGGTGCTGGTGGGCAGCGGGTCACTGTGGGACCGAGAGGTTTCTCTAATTCAGTTGTTCTTTATATCAAAGGTGATCTGAGTTTGTTTAAACAGGCACACACAGCCTGTCCAGCACTTACACATCATAGGCACCTTGTGACGCTGCCAACTGTTCGTATTTATGTTGCTATTTTAACTTCTGCGAGTAGGATGGATGCATAACGACTTTTATTCCACACAGCGTCCTTCTCCTCAAGCTCAAAGGAGTCAGAATGAAAAGGCTTTTAGAAATCCTCAGAAAGCCATTTCATTGGTTGTGAGTTTGAAAACAATCATAGTCCATCAGTGTCTCTGGTGGGTGTTTGGGTTGGTGGAAATAAGGGTCTCCTATAGGAAATTGTTCAGCAGAGGTGGAATGGAACCTGTTAATCACTGCAACTCTAAACCAAGATCCTGAAACATCTCGACTCATCATTCATTTAGACACTTTATGTTGTGGTACACATATTCACCATTGCTTATCAGCATGTGTGTTAGTAGCATATAGGCTCTTTGTTAGTCATTATTATTAATGCCTTATTCTGCATGAACTTATTCTATGAATATTAAGTTAACTAAGACTTTTCCTTGAATAACCTCATAATTAGTGCTAATTGATAGTAAGTACAAGTGATGTCCATTAATCATGATCTTAATAACCTAACCCTGAATAACCCTAACCCCAGATTAAGGCATTAATAAGTGCTAATGGTGAATCTGTGTACCTTTGATACAAAGTGTTTTCTTAATTTAGTTACGTGACCACCTAAACATTAGCTTCAGTATTAAATAGATGCCATTTGTGGTGTGATGTAGCCCCACTGTTCTTTTTCCCTGAAGGTTGATTTTATTATTTCATAAAAGTGTATTATACTTTCTGATGTTAGTGAGGGGAGGTGGTCTTTGTTTAAGGCAAAACATCCTTAAAAATCCCTGAAGTTATGACTTTTGTGCTTGACTTTTCATGACCACACTGGCAGTGTAAGGTGATTGAACCCCAGTGCTACGACAGCATGAAGGCCTCATTCTCAAAACTGCACAAAGCTAAACATCCTCGTCGGTGTTAATGAGGGCGACAGGCCACGGCGTCTCCTGTGTGACTGGAGCCAGGTGTGCGCCGTGGAAGCCCAGTGCGGCAGAGCGGGCAGGCGTCAGAGACAGGAAGTGGGGGATTTGGCCTTGGGGATGACTGACTTACTGTGTGGGAGTGGTAAAGCGGCGGGCATGCGGGGTTTCTGTCACACAATAGAGCACTAAATTCAATTAATCTGAATGGCCGGCATGGGTAAGAGGGAGGGGAAGGCGTAAAGCTCTAAATGAGATTTCGCCCCTTCTCTCCCCTTCACCCAGCAGCCCTCCTTCACCGGCACCAGCACTGCACCCTGCCTCCCCCCAGCACTCACTCCTGTCCCCAGTGCCAGGAGGTGATTAGAGACACACAGATATAATCAGAGGTGGGATGGTGCCGCTGTGTGTGTATGTCGCGTGCCGTTGTTCCCGAGGGATGCAGCACGTGTGGCTGCTGCCCGAGTATCAGACAGACGGAGCAGTTATGTGTTTGTGTTATCTGTTGTGTCCGTGCGTCTGATGACTAAATGCTCCAGCGATGTAGCGCTCGCTCTCCTGGGTGAGCGCACGCTTGAATGGACATGCAGGGTAGTTAAAGGGTCGGTTTGCCCAAATTAGAGAAAAACATTTTTTCTCACTTATCTCCGGTGGCATCTAGCCGTGCAGATAGCTGTTTTGGTTTTATTTGCCAATGTTTTGAGATTTCTGTCGCAAACCAGTACAACAGGGATGATTGTAATTTTGTTTGGGGTGGTCTGAAAATTCATGTTTAAAACAGCAACATCTCGTTCCAAACATAGCATCCCTGTTACTCTGGATCACGGGGTAAACATCCTGTCATCATTTGTCTTTGTGACTCATTCTTCAGTAGAAAGTAGTGCCAATGGAAACTGTGGGCTCTGTGGATTATTCAGAGCAACCAGGACACTGAATGTGTGAAGAGATGTTGCCTTTTGAATAAAGGAATCAGTTCGCTTGCATTGTGTTAGTGCAGAGGCTCCTGAAATGTCCAAAACAGATAGATATCATCAAAATCTGGGCAAGTAAATGCAAAGAAAGCAAAGTCGTCTGATTCTTTAAGCACAAATAATGGTCTAAAGTTGACTGACTCCTCTCCTTCCTCTCTCCTTCTCTCTTTCTCTCTCTGACTCTGTGTCTATCACTCTCAGGGAAGAGGATAAGAACATCTTTGACTACTGCAGAGAAAATAACATCGACCACATCAGCAAGGCCATCAGCTCCCAGAATGTGGATGTCAATACTAAAGACGAAGAGGTAACCACGAAACAAAGCGCCTAGAAATATGTCTAGTTAGAGTGTACTGACGGCATGCGGAGTTGTAATAATGTAATATTATTACCATGGCATCACTGTAATGTTTATACATAATGTTAGCAAGTGGCAACAAAGGGCAAAGGAAAAACAACAGTTTATTAATCTAGAGGATAAATATGTCAGGATGTCAGAAGGGATTCATCTTGCTGAAGTGTCCTTTAGCAAGGCACTGAGTCTGTGCCTGCCGCAGGGTTTTTGTCATGTGCAGGAGGGCAGGCCGTCGTTACATAATGGTTTCAGTGATCTGAGGCCACAAACACATGGGAACCGCTCCTGAGGCCGAGATGCGTAAATTGTGTGAACGGCTGTTACCATCGCAGGGTGTTTTCCGGACTGACCTCGAAATCCATTCATCTGCCCTCGATTCATTATCGGCCTGGCCAAATGGCTCGCTCCCCGTCACTCTTTCATCACAGCCGTTCTTCAGATAAGCAGGCAGTCGGGTGGCAGGTTCCCGGCCAAAGGCCAGATGGTTGAGGGACCTCGGCAGAGAAAGCTTTGTCTGTCCCCTGCCATTGTTGTCGTTTGCTCACCTGCAGTGCAGCTTGCTCAACAGCAGAGGGCAGTGGTGAAGTTCCACATCAGCAAGAAGTCTGATCAGAGAGAGAGAGAGAGAGAGACAGAGAGAGAGAGACAGAGAGAGAGAGACAGAGAGTTTTCACTCTTTGGTCTGTGACCAAACATCCACCTGTGTTACGCATTTATAGTAGTTGCCAACGAAGCCAAACATCAGCTTGGACTGCAAGTGTGTGGAGGATTTAGAGAACACATGAACGAGTCAATCATACAAATACCACTAGAGCTGCAACAGTTAGTTGAAAAATCGATTAGTTGTCAACTATTTGATTAATCGCCAATTATTTTTATAATCGATTAATCATTTTGAGTCATTTATTCCAGAAATAAAATGACCAAATTCTTTGATTTCAGCTTTTCAAATGGAATATTTTCTGGTCTTTAGTCCTCTCTGACAGTAAACTGAATATCTTTGGGTTGTGGACAAAACTAAATGTTGTATCAACCAAACTACTAATTGTTTAATCGAGAATGTGATTGACAGATTAATTGATAATAAAAATAGTAGTTGCAGCCATAAATTCCACACGGCTATTGGTTTCTTTTGGAAGCTTTTTTTAAAAAACAGAATATAATAATAATAATAATCACAACTATATTCAAGTAACTAAGTGAAGCCATAATCAAACATTGTGCATAGTTTGGATATGAATGAAATAGTCTGAATGTTTATTGCTTCTCAAAAGAGAGAACACAGGCGTTCAGAGAAGATCCTGAGTTGGACACTCTGAATACTCCCACAGAGAAGCACCAGGAGAAGTTTGCATCATGTGTCGGTTAAGAGAAAGAAGTCTAGAGAGGCAACCGTGTGTTTCTTATTGTTTAGGATTGTGGTCAGTCTTTGATAAATATCCAACGGACAACACCCGAACAGAAACTGCTCAAGATCCTTGTTAATCTTGCCTCTCTAGCCTAGTTTGGTATTTAAGATTTGAATATACTTGCAAATCTTTGTTTACATATATTTTGCATGCATGTACACAGACCAGGTGTGCATACTGTGTCCATTTAGGCTTAGAATTTAGGCTTTTAGTCATCGACCCACTTTAGCAGAGAGTTTTAACATTTATTACCTGTGGTTTAGCTCCCTGGATGTTTCCGCCCTGATCAGAAGAGACTCTTCATCTTAACGCCCTCTCGTCTAAATATCAAGGCTGGCCCAAACCCTGAATGTTTCTTTAAATGGTCTCAACGCTGAATGCTGCACTTATTCTATTTGACAAATTCACTGTTTTATTAATCACTGCAACTCCCCCAAAATCCCATTTAATACTTGTGTGTGCAGCATCCTGTTGGAAGCAGTAAGCTCTGAGTGTTCAGCAGTCAGCAGCAGCACACCTGGAACAGGGCAGGAAAGAGAGAGAGAGAGAGAGAGAGAGAGAGAGAAACCAACTTATTGGTATTCTGGCCTGGCTCATACGTAAGAATCCATTTTAAACATGCAGCCATGGTGATCAATATGATTTAAGCAACAGAATTGGGCTTGGAGAGTTTGCTTTACCTAATTGGCCTCACTGAAAAATGAGCTTGCGTGGTTTTTATTAGAACAAGGATCTTGGACCTAAGGAGAGGATTTTGTGTGTGTGTGTGTGTGTGTGTGTGTGTGTGTGTGTGTGTGTGTGTGTGTGTGTGTGTGTGTGTGTGTGTGTGTGTGTGTGTGTGTGTGTTAAATAGAGTAGGGGGGCTGCTCTTGTTTTGTGCACAGTGTCCCATCAATCAGGCATTGCAGACTGTTGCAGGTTATTGTAATTTGTGCACAAGCACTTGGTCTGTGCTTGAACCACCTTACTGCTCTTCATTGCATGCACATGCACCCACCCACACACACACACACACACACACACACACAGACACACAGCAGTCTACATATCTCGTCACTCTGTCCGCAGGTCAGGCTCTGAGTTCTGGTTGTGCATAATTTATTTTGTCTGAAAGCTAACAAGTAGATTGAAGCACAACTTAACTTTGAGGAGCATGAGGTAGAGGAGGAAGAGGAGGACAAGTTGTGTGTTTTTGGTGCAGTTCAGCTAATTTAAACATATCAGTGCTGTGAGATAAACTTGAGTTTAATCGTCCGGTGTGTTTGTGTCGGCAGGGCCGGGCTCTCCTGCACTGGGCCTGCGACAGAGGACACAAGGAGCTGGTGTCTGTATTACTGCAGCACAAAGCGGACATCAACGGTCAGGTGAGCGGCGTTTTCCTCTCTCTCTCTGTCCCTCTTTCCAAGACACGATTTTCTATCTGAGGCAGATTTTTTTAGAATCCGGCGATCGCTGGTGAAAATCTGGATTTGGAAGCCAGATCGTGCGTTCAGGTTGTGCCTAAAACTGAAAAGGATGTCAGTTGGTGATTGGTGTGATAATCCATAGGTAGATTAATGAGCAGAAGCCAAATGAGCCCCCCTTGTCTCAAACTGTGTGATGACTCTCACTTGACGTTAGAGAACTAAAGACACAGCCCAACCTCCGGCTGTTTTATACTGTAGTTTCTGTTTTACTTGTCCATTTCTCTCATTTTTAGCAAAGATACAACATTTGTTTTGTAGGCATTCATCTCCCGCAGTCCCATTAGTTTTTGACTCATGTTATATGCACTGAAAACACCAATATTATGTTTCAGCTTCTCAGAAAGATCAATGAAAGAAAGCCTCTATGGGAAAACACATCACGCAACAGTGAATTGCCCACAACTGGAGCGTGACTTCAGATCTCTATTACTTTATTAGATTCCACCTCTATAATCACATAAATGACTAAACTTGAGAGCTGGAGTCATGGGCAGGTTTTTTTTATATGTGGTGGAAGAACATGAACATTCATGCAGTGCAGTTTTTTATCAATAACACTTATTAATTCAATATAAATGCTTTTGAGTTCGATCCACTGGAGAACTTTAATTTGTTTGTTTGATCCTTTGAAGTTCACAAAGATGCATTCAAACATTTTCCTTCGCCAGGACACAAGTCCAGTGGCTGCATTTTGTTTTAGAAGTCAGGATACATGCAAACCCAAGGCAAGTAGTACCTCCAGCAACCCCATTGTCTTTTCTCTCTCCATCCCTCCCAGAAGGTCACCTTTAATTCACTTTGTGCCACAGACAAATCCCCCAGAGCTTTGGCAGATACAGTTAGCTGGTAGCTAGCCTAGTGTTTAGCCTCCCCGAGGTTTAGCAGCATCCAGGAGGCTTTGGCGGTAAGCTGGCTCAGCTGCACATCGGAGAAATTACTCCTCTCCCCTGCCCGGCGGCACGACACGGCGCAGTCCACCGGGCTGCACACTGAGGCTTTAACTGTAAGGCTGAATCAATTGGAAGTAATCAGGCAAATTGTTTTACGTTGCACAACCCACATAATCAGGACATTTCACAAATGACTTTCTCTTTTGTGGTCATGTGTGGCCCCTTTTTGTTTTGAATGCTTGCAGGCAGAGAGGGTGGATTTGTGGGGAATGGTTCATAAAGGACTTAACAGTGGGATAACTATGAAACACTTCGCTAATGATTTAGAGCCATATCAAGATAATGACAGCAGAGGAGGATTGATGTATAGATAGAGCCTTTCATCCTTCTGTATCATATTTACAGTCATGTATCTATTATGAAAATATAAACTGATATCTTCATGTGCCAAGATTTTTCAGCCGTCAGAGAAGGAAACATAAATCTTTGGCCAGCCAGTGATAATAGATGGCCGAACTTGAGAGGACTTTTAATTTATTTTCCTCCCACTTTTGTCTGATTTTACCACTATTCGTATCAAAACCAGGACTGTCAAGCGATTAAGCAATAACGTGTCTAATTAATCACATGCTTTGTGATGAATTGACCTAAATGTATTGCATATATCAGTATTTGTCTTGAGAATATTTCAATTGAAATGAATTTTGGTTTGTGAGTGAATCAGTGGGTAGACATTATAAACTTTAAAGGAGATCTGTCACAGGTAGACTTACTCAGTCTGCGTATGAACGCCTGTTTGAGTGTGGCTTGGGGAGACCGGTTGCTCACAGTAGCATCAGGGGCTGTGTGAGGTCTGACCTGCGAGCTTACTGCTAAGCGCTTTGCATTCCGGTGATATTTCAAGCGTGAAGTACTTCAATGGTATGAAAAATCCTTACTGTAGAAACTGCACAGAATATGGGGTCAAGTGACATCATAGAGCGCTTTTTTTTTTTTTTGACAATTAATTAACCTGTAATTTTGAGAACCTTAATCAACACACACTGAGGGAAATAATCCAGTATTGCTCCTTTTGTCCTGAATCCTTCGCAATGCAGCAAATGCAGAGAGGATGGTAATCTAGAAATTTAAGGTGTATTTCAATTGTTTAATATCTTATTCTGCTATTAAAAATGTGCCTTTGTGAGCAAATTTGTGCACACAAAGGAATTAAAACCTAAAATAATGTTTCAGAGGGAGCATTCAGGCCATCAGGACCTGTTCACCTGCCTGTCTCTCAGGTGTCAGAGGCAGTCGGCCGTGGAGATGACTGAATATTAGAGACACTGGACCTCTGCAGCAGAGTAACTGGGAGCAGATTTATGAGGTGGCAAAGAGGTGGCTGAGAGAAAAATATAGTCAGCTAAATCATACCACTCTGTCGCAATGCCAAATTATCTCACTATGCAAAGCTTACAGAGCGATATGCCTCTCATTAGAACCTGCTCGAACGTCCTTTTCTTTTGTTTGTTTTTTTTCTTGAGCGTAAGTCAACAAGGGAAGAAACTGAGGAAGAAAGGAAAGGACAGTAGCGCTTTTGTTATGTTAGAAAAAGCTCAAATTTGATGGGCGACTTTATGCGTCTGTCCTTTTTCCCAAAGGCTCTGTCACATGAAACGGAGAGAGCGGGAGGTTGTGTGTGTGTCCATGGGAGGAATACAGGAATGTTTGGGTTGTTTGCGAGCTATTAGAGCGACCAGTAATCTCTCTTGACCTCTACCAACTGCCGAGCAACCAGTAAATAAAGATCAAACATGATTTATGCTTAATTTGTTGATTAAAACGGGGAGGGGGACTTCAGAGTTAAAACAAAAAGTATTATTATTTGCTTGGCAGAGGAGGAAAATCGTTTGAAATTAATCAACTGATTGTTTAGTGAATTGTTCCCAAACCCTGGTAACCTGCATTAAGGGCTCGTTTGATAGTTAATCCTGGATCAAGGCAGGGAGGGACTACAATAGGTAGCTGTGTGTGTTTGAATACACAGATCACAGCTCTGCCACCTGCCAATTGTAGACCAGGCCCTGGTGTGGGTATTGTACATTAACCCCCCCCACCCATCAGCCCATCCTCACCGTGTCACTGCTCCCTCAGCTAATACACCCAGAGAAAGTGGGGCAGGCAGCACAAACTGTGGGAAAGATGGCAGTAAAACCTCACTAATAATGGAATAATGGAAATTAAGGCTTAAACACTGGACTTATACTGTACTGCACTAGAATGTATTTAAGAGCATTAATGATGCATCAGCTTAAGTTCAGGACATTCCATCATATCACGACAGCACCGAAAACAGATCACACCGTACAAATTCATCAGTAATTGGTCTTTAGTTGTCCAACTAGATGAAGTAAAGTATCAGTGCAGTATCAGACCTTTATGGGTAAAGACTAAAATATGTCTCTGCACCTGAGCAGTGAACGCTGGCATTGAATGCTGGCTCAGATTCTTGGTTTAGTTTACTCTGATTAAATGATTATAATAATAATAATTTGGCTTTTTACCAAATAGTCTCACCACAAGGTCCGTTTAATAGCTGTTCTGGAGCTTTTGATCAGATCACATGATCTTCTTCAGCTGATGTACGTGAATTTGTTGATGTTTAAATTCAGATTTAAATTTTTTTTGTTGCTAAACTAGACTGTATTTGATTAAACCAACTTCCTCTACAGCTGCTTTGTGTTATGACAAAATGAAACTTTTTTTATATCCCTCAATGTGATGAGGAGTATTGTTTTGGTATGGGTATCGAAACTACTCCTGTTAGAGCTGGTGTCAAAGCATTTTTTTTATTTTAACGATGTTAGTGACAGCTCTCATTCAGTTAAAAAATATTTTACAGCAAGAAAGAGTGTTTGGCGGTCCTGTCACTCTTTACGCTTCATTCCCATATTAACAGAGAGAGTGACAAAATGCAAAAAAAATAATAGTGTATCTAATGGACAAAAACATCGGGGGAAAGGTGGCGCTCCAAACAGCAAAAGAATCACCTCATGTGTTGATCTTTTAGGTAAATTAATTTACAATCGATAAGCTGACAGTGAAGGCATGACGCATGACAGCAGCCAGCCCGTCACAGGCAGCCAGCGGAGACTCAACTAGAGCTACAATGATTAGTCCTTAAATCATTTCAGTAATTTTTCATGCAAAAATCAAGCGTTCGCAATTTTCAGCTTCTTAAATGTAAGGACTTCCTGCTTTTCTTTGTCAGTTATGACAGTAAATGAGGAGTGTTTATGTTCTGGACTGTTGGAAGGCGTCACTTTGGGAAATTCTGGATGATTGAAATGATTGTGATGACCATTCTTGACATGAATGTTTTGACTATACAGTTACTACATACAAAATACTCATTAGTTGCAGCCCTTTATTCCACAAAGTTTAGACTCCCAGTCAAGAAATTGCGATGTCTTGTCATTTTGCTTTTTGTGCACAGTAGATGTGACAAGATATAAAGGCTAAGCTGGTAGGCTGATGTTGTTATATTACGACAGAACCAGGCTAGGCTCTGTGCTAAGCTAAGCTAACTGGCTAATTGTTCCAGCTACATATTTACCGTACAGACATGAGAGTGGTATCTTCTCATCTAGCTCTATGCAAGAGAGCAAATTGTTGAAGTGTTTCTATGAGAAAATTAAGATGTCTCTTGTGTATTTTGTGGATTTTAAGAGATCATTTTTCCTTTTGTGTGGCTTAAACTTGGGGAGCATTGTCCTTTAATTTGTCTAGACGTGTGTTTGTGTGTGTCCGCTCTCCCTGTGGTCATTCTCTGTCCAGACGGTGTAATCCCACACCCACATCTAAGCCTCATCCCACACACACGCAACTTTTGGTTTCCAGGAGGAAATCCCAAACCTTCCTCCGACCCTCCCGACAAGCTGCAGGGTTGCCATGGAAATATGCATTTATAGAAAGGACATGCCCATTCGTGGGAACTGGAGTCGAAAAGGCAGGGCTTTGTGTCCGAGGTGCTGCAGAATACAACAAAGGTCAGGAATGGCCCGGAGTAGACTCGCACAATGTCTGACTTAGGGTGATTACTAAGAGTGACAGAGGTGGGATTAGGCTGAGAGAGGAAGGACAGGTGAGACGCAGGTTGACACAATGCCAGGAAGGAAACATTGTTAAGGTAGGTTTAAAGTAAAAGGACGTGATTGGAGGAAAAGGCAGCACGGGTTTTAAGCACATGTCCGTGTCTCACTTGCTTCTACTCGACTCCCAGCCTCTCTCTTTCCCCTCTCCTCATCACTCTCCCCTCCCCCAAAGCTCCCGTCCCCTTCGCTCCATCCCTCCCGCGCCTCCGCCTCTACTTTGTATTAAAACAACATGATCCATGAGGCGGGGAGGGCGACTCGCAGCACCGCTAATTCTAATTAATCCAGCGTGGTAGCACGGCCACGGCAGGCCCCAAGCGCTCCCAGTCTATCAGATAGAAATTCATAACTTAATTGAGGTCAGAGCCTCGAGCCGGCAGAACAAAAGTCTCCAGCCAGGACCAGCTAGATCAATAGTAATAAATATCTGACTGGGAGGCCTACAATTGGTGGCTAGAGAGCACACAACAAGTCTCTTACCCGTAGTCTGCATGTAGAACCAGCAGGGATATCTGGGAAGTGTGTGGCTGACGGCCATATGTTATTAAATTTACATGTTCCTGCATTTCTTAAATGCACAGTTTCATTATTTGGGCCTGATTGTGGAAAATCTCACAAAGTGTTCTTTATTAAACTGGCATCAGCAGTTTGTGCTTGTCTGCTTGTGTTGAGAGGGAGCTCTGCACATAGATGTATGTGTGGCTGACTTGTAATGGCAAAGTCCCTCTTAAGGTATGGATCCATTGATTTGATATTGATGTGAGTGGTGTAGGTGGACTCGCACTGTTGGTCCATCAATATAATGGAGTGAAACAGTGCATTCATGACCGTGTGTGAGAGCTGAACTTTGCTGCTCATCTTGGCTCTGTTTTTACAGGAGACTTTGGCCAATCACAGGTCTTTGTAGAGGGAAGGCGCTCCTTTTGGCTGTTCTACAGCAGATGCATGCACACGTCTCTTCAGATGGTGAAAGCCTGGTCTCGCAAAGCCAGACCCATCGCCGCACTTGCTGTGCAGCGTTGGAGAAAGTGAAAGTCAAAGCCTGACTCAGTGAAAATCTTGCAGAGAATCCTGCAGCTTGTGATAAATTTCCAACACCTCCTTTCCGGGACATTATGTTTGATGCCGTAACGCACACATCCACAAGTGGTTCAGTTGTAGCTGACTGCAGCTTTAACGTTGGCTTATAGGTAACAAGACATTGCAGTGCCAGATGCCACAGATGTGTTTAAGGTGATTTAGGAGCAGTGTTCATTTTTAGTTTGTTCACCAGAGAGCTCTTAAAAGTGCAAAGGCTCCCACACAGCAAGTTAAAGGACCGTTATCAAAATGTTTGTTTATTTTGTGTGCTATATTTCTGTTTTTTAAAGACGTCGTACCTCCCACATTGAGGTAATTCCACGTGAAACATGAAGCTGCCATACCAGTCAGGACTGCAATTAATAGTTCTATTTAATCAATATATCAGTTGTTTCTTCAATTAATTGATTCATCTTTTGGCCTATAAAACATCAGGAGCTAGTGAAAGATGCCCCTCAAAGTATCCAACAACAGTCTAAAAATGTTGCAATCTTCTTTTTAAAATTTATTTATTTAATTAAATGTCATATAAAAGAGAAAAGCTGCTAAATCACTTGCTTTTCTGCTCAATAAACAACTTGAACGATGAATCGACTTCGCAGATTTGTTTTCCATCACTGGGTTGATCAATTACTCAACGACACATTTCGGCTGTCTTACGTTTGACTGGCTTTTTGAATGTTTCTGAAATCAATTTGGCTAGATGGGCACAAGTTAGTGCCACTCCTGAGCTGTCATACCTTGTTAATTAGTTTAATAATCCGGTGTTGCTATGAAATAGTGCAGATATACTGCATGCCGGATGAATGGGAAAAATATAAAACGTCAGACTACCGTATAAATATGGACCACAGCAATTACCAAATAGCACAAGGCCGCCCTTTTTTTTCTCAAAGGAAAAAGTCTATCGGACAGCTTCCTCAATAAAATATTCTTGGTTTGTGCCAAATTGTCTCACTCACATATCAAGCACCATGTCAGAAAAAATATTCCACTTTCATCAAACTGAACCAATCGGACGCATTAGCTTCTGTTCATGCACATTTTTCATAAAAAAGCATCATAATCCCGTATCAATATTCATTACGTTTCATACTGAAGTCACAACATTCAGCAAAAATTGAAGATTTCATCCTGTTCTGTGGATATAATGCAGCTCTACTGTTGGCATCTTAGAGCTTTTTGAATTCAAGCTCGGCCTGCTGTTGTTGCACAAAAACACTGAACCCTCTCATCTGTGTCCTCTACTGTGGTGTCAACTACTTGTGTGATCGAAGTGGTAAACACACACACACACACACACACACACTCCATGGTGGTTGATTGAAATTCTACGGTGGAGGCTTTATTACACGTTTGTATCCCTCCCCTTTCCCAGCACTGCCTCCTATAACTAATGGCTCAGTCAGGCCAGTCATAACAAATATCCAGCAAGATTCGTCATAATTGTGTGCGCGCATGTGTGTTTGTGTGCGTGTCTGTTTGTGTGCGTGTGTATGTGTGTAACTGTGCAACCTATCCCCCAGAATATATAGGGTCTTTCACTAAGAGAGGGCAGCAAGGTGGGAAAGTAAAAAGACGGAATTTATTACGGATTCAAAGAATAAAAATTGAGAATATGATAGGACGAAGGGAGAAATAAAGACATGAGATGGATACTAGTGTTTGGACGATATGACTGTATATTGTGATGCAATTTGTTTGATATCTTACTGTTAATACCGTGGCATGTGTCCCTTTCACCTCTCTGGGTGTATTAAGCCATTGTTGGCCATGTTACAAGTCAACCACCGTGACTGCTTTATGGAAGTCTTCCATGATATTTGCATGAGTGTGATTAACAAAAAACAATGTCAAGCATTTAATTCACTGAATGAGCCAAAAATAGACATTCCAGTCGAGTACAGTTTAACAATAGATTTGTTACAGAACTTTCCCTGAAATGATATCATAATGAATAGTGATACAGTAATGTCAAATTACATATACTGTGATAGAGAATTTTATCCATATTGCCCAACCTGAGACGAGCAGAGAAGAGGGAGAAGGTGCATTTAAGGCAGGATGAATGCGTACACCGATTCCAAAAAAGTTTGGATGCTGTGTAAAACATAAATAAAACAGAATGTAATGACTTGCTTATCCTTTTTTCACATATACGCAATTGAAAGCAGTACAAGTCAATATATTTCATGTTTCACCTCATCAGCTTCATTGATTTTTGTAAATATCTGCTTTTTCTGAATTTGATGCAGCAACATGTTTCAAACAAGTAGGGACAGGAGCAACAAAAGACTGGGAAAGTTGTTGAATGATCCAAAAACACCTGTTTGGAACAAGGATGCAAGTAAGGATGGAGCGAGGTTCACCACTTTGTGAACTACATGGGCTCAGGAACACTTTGTAAAATAGTTGAGGGTAAACACAGTTTATTTGCAAATGATTGCATCCTGTTTTTTTTCTTTATGTTTTACACAGCGTTCCAATTTTCTTGAAATCAGGCTTGTGCATCCATGTTAATTTGCATGAACATGGGTCCCATTTAGCTGGGAACTGGGGCAGATGGAGAACCTTTTCACACTGTCATGTCCCTGCAGCAGATTAATGCAGGACTCTGAGGCTCTCCCAGAGCTTTGTGCTTGCATTAATACAGATATCAAAGAAAGCTGTTCCTTGCTTCGTCTTTATAACAGGTACGATGACGACACATGATGGTGAAGGTGATATTTCTTTTAGCATTTTGTGATGTTTATTTGTTTTCTTTTGGAGGATTTACACTTCAAGGAAAATCTGTGTGTCTTTTGAAAGTGTGCAATTTTCAAGCAAAGAGGAAGCAGGACACACCTTGGTACAGTATAATGCACACACATCAGAGGCACGACACAAACAGATACACACACACACCTTGACATTTTATGACTCACACTGTAAGGTACTCTTACAGGATTCATATTTAGTACTTGCCGCACATTAGCTCAACTCGATGAAATGAAAGCTGTCGCCACGCCGTGTTAAAAGTGCCTATCGGACATAGATACAGTTATGAATCTATAATATGAGCACTCAGAAAAGAGCCAGTGACTTGACAGTAATAGTGCAGCCTAAAGAGCCATTCCAGCAGGTAACAGTCCTCTTTGCCATCATCAGCTGTTGTTTCTTTCTTATTGGCCACTCACTGGGCCTTGCCTACACTCAACTATTTGATTTCCATCGTTCTTAACCATCCACATAAATTGTCAGGAGCATTAAAGCTGTCCTCGACCGTTTCAGACGGGGAAGGGGGGGTGAGAGAGTGAGAGCTGGATACAGACAGCGAGGGGAGGGGACGGAGGGGTGAGGAGAGAGAATAAACAAAGTAAGTGTTTTGCCTTCCATCAGTCTCCCGCAGTACTCAGCTTTATGAGTCCCTCACTCCAAATGCCTCAGCCGCAGCCCCCGCTGCCTGGCCATTGATTTTCATATTACACTCTTTTATGTATTTATTTATTTCATATATTTCTTTTTAAACATCATCGATGAGCCGCAGGAGGACAGACGGGGGCCTCTGGCGATGTTAATTCTCAGTCTCAACCTTATCCTCCTCTCTGATGGCTTTAATGGAGGCTAAGGTGTCCCACGGGAACGAGTGAGCTCGGCAAAATGGGGAGGGGAGGGAAGTGCGGAGGGGAGGAAGACATGAATGAAGCGAACAGGGTTGGAGAGAATGGAGATTTAGATTTATGTTAATGGAGCTTTTTTTCCTTTTGTCTGCTGATGGAGAAGATGGCAAGAAAATTCTTGTTTAGTTTTGTGGGTAACGGTGTGTTTGGGTTTTTAAAGGAGCTTTAGCATAGAGATTCAGCTTGGCTTTAGATACTCTTTACCCTTTGTGCAGGAGTTGTGTTGGTGTGGATGACCTGTGCTGAAGTCAGTTGTATCACACTTTTCAGCCTCTTGACAACTCTGACACAATAAATATCTATAATCCCTGGCATGCTGCAGGACCCCTGTCAGCTCTGGACCAGTGAATCATTCAGGATTTCCTCCCCAAACTGTGAGGTTGCTGATTGCAGCTATAGGTGTGAGGGGGAAGGGGGACCACTGGGGCACCTGAAGGACACTCCCAGGCGTGTGTGAAGGGCAGTGAGTTTTGGCGTCAGGCTAATTTGACCGTGGGTGGCAGTGCTCACACACTGAGTGGCAAGGTTACCTCTCCCTGCTCAGAGAGGAGACCCAGATTCAATTAGGGCTGGCCCCGGTCTGCAGATCCTTTTAACACGGGGGGCCTTCCCAGCACGCACACACACACAGAACCATACACAGCAAGCCTAAGGCAAACTCATGTGCATGCACAGGCAATGCAGCATGTTTGTGTGATCATTTCTTACTGCGTCTAGCAATTTAAATGACGATTCTGCATGTGCGTTCATTACAAGGTCTGCATTACCGAGAGGTATTTTCCAAAGCACGTTTTTAGTTTGAGTTCCTCAAGATTGCAGCTGGTTTCTTGAGATAAAGCCATCACAATACACACTCAGGTGTTTCTACTTTGGTTCGGTTCTATCTGGTCCACAATGCTGGTGCCACTGCAGCTGCTCTGCTTACAGATGGGACCTGATGAAGGAGGTCTTCCTCTCCTCCATCTTACTCAGATCTGCGTTCTGCTTTCTGATTAATGGCACCTGCTCATCATAATGCTATCTGCTGGAATCTGCATACCAATGATCCCAGTCGCCTATCGATTCGCCCCTCATCTTCCCCACACACACCCCGGAGACTGACACACACACACACACGCACGCAAGCACACTCCCTCCCCCGAATACTGTCATTATAAAAGTCAGCAGCTGCTGCATGCATTGATCATAAATCATAATTGCTTGTCCATTTTTCCCCACTTGTTTAATGTTGCTGTCAGTGGGGGGAGAAAAGGGGGAGGCGCGGAAGAAAGGAGAGGAAGAGGAGCAGCAAGAAAGTTTGCTGAGACACAGAAAGATGAGCGAGGAAGATATAAGCAGGAATAGAAAGGAAGAGTTGGAGAGAAGATGGTGAGAAAGAAATAAAGATCTGGTAGCACTTGTTTCACCTTTTTAAGGACGGGTTTGCAGAGCAAAGAGAGAGAAGTCTTCACACACACTTCAGTACAGTCAGCTAGTGGCCATTGGAGGAACCGCATTAGCTTGTGTATTCAGCTATAGTGGTTTCGCGTTTTGCAAAACATGTTGGAAGTGATTTTTTTTTTCTTTTAGCTCCTGCAGATAATCCCCTGTCTGCCATTGCAAGAGCTCTGAAAGTGTTGCTCACCCTAAAAGAATAAAAGCCTCCTCTTGCTTTGTGACGTGGCCAGGATGACTGCCATCTTGGCTAAGTTCTTGTTTGTTTACAGTAATTACACTAATACCTCAAAATGACTGTCGGCATGATTTATTGAAGGGAAATTCCAGGACCTTTAAGAAGTATTTTTTATTTCCAGACTAAACATTTGTTAGCGAAGGACAGTGATGAAGCCATTGTGTGCCAATAATGTTCTGTCCATCTTGAAATGAATGCCACTTAAATTATAGTTACTGTTGAGAATGACACAGTTCTTGTTAATAGGCGTTAGAAAGATGTCAGACAGAACAAACACACCGGCACACAAAACATTTTTGTCCTTTTTTTTTAAGAAGGAGAAGGAAAAAGAAAAGGGAGGAGTTCAGCAAAAAAAATCCTCACTGTGGCCTCCGGGTCACCCCCCATATACCATGACAGCCATTGACAGTTGGCATGAAAACATGAAAGCTTTTACAGTCCATGGAGACACCACACACACACACACACACACACTCTGTCTGTGCTTTCTTCAGTCTCATACGCTGCAGCAGACTCCACAGCTGTTGGTGGATTTGACTGACCTTCAACCTCCATCCACAATCTCTTCTCTGGCTCGCACACAAACAAACAGAATGAAACACACACAGACTGAAACCTAGTTTCAAGAGGAGGCAGACTCAAGGGACCTCTGTGTCCTATTTGTATCCCCCGACTGAGTCACGTTTCTGCCTCTGATACGCCCTTGATCCCTCCTCGTAATGCTGCTGTAAACAGCTTGGGTTGAAGGTTTGCAGCATTCTTGTCCCGTCGTCAGAGTTCTGCGAAGGCAAACCGATGGAGAAAAACAAGTTAAACCACTTTCCAGACATGAGCGCAACATCTGTGACAGTCCCTTTGTGCGTTCTCTGCAGATAAACACAGTCAGAGACTGTTTTATTTGATCCTGCTTGGCTTCGGACTGACTCTGAGGGGGTCTGGTCACTCCAATCTTTTAGGGTGATCTGACAGAAAAAGACTCAAATGCATACACTCAATCATTTGGTCTGTTTTCTCTTTCTTTGTTCCAATCAGAGACAAGTTACAGTATTATTTTTGATCTGCAAAGGCACAAAACGAAAGAAATAAGACTGTGTGCTTATATCTTTCCACGTTTGCTGTCTCTCTCTTTCATCCATCTTGCTTCACGTCGTTAGTGTGGTAGAAATGATAGATTGGTGCGACTTAAATTCAGCAAAACTGCAATTGTACTAATAGATCAATCCTTATCCACGCTGCTCCTAAGCATATTGCTGCACCCCATTAGGGTGATACACTCCACGGTGCTGGATCTCTGCTGCTGCTGCTGGTATTGTGCAAGCAGCTGCTTTATTGAGCACTCTGCTGACATCCAGCCCAGCATTTCTGCACCGCAAGGGGAAACTTTGGATGACATGTAAAAGCAGGGGTTCGGTGCGACATGCCTCCGTAATGGGATGGGAACAGGGGTGCACCGGAGAGGAGGAGGGGTGTGGGGTGGCTACAGTGGCCAACAGCAGGTATTGGGGGAGAGTGGTGGGATGGGGATGGGAGGGTAGGGAGTGTCTCTTCCAGGCTGCTCCCAAAGCAAATGGAAGACAATCCAATTTCCTGTGATTCCATCAAGCCTCCGTCCTGGATGCAGGGGCATTAGGGAACGCTGAGAGGACAGGCCGCTGACCCCTCACATGAACATGCAAGAAGCATGTACGCTACGCACACACACTGGCATGCTCAACATTTATCCTCACAAACATGCATGTGTGTCTTTTCTTTGCTTTTAAGTCTCGCTGCGTTTTCAAAAGTCAGCTCTGGACTGAATGTTGGGCAAAGCACATTTTCAGCTTGTGAATTACCAACTGCTCTTTCTTACGCGCACACACAACGCATTCTTGTGTGTGTGTGTGTGTGTGGGCACACACGCCCGCATGTTGAACAATGAGCTGCAGATTAGCGCCCGCTGCAGATTAGGGATTAAACCCCTCACACTTTAATTATAACTGTATGTATT